>NC_141605.1:24832440-25134940 GCF_047967505.1 Dipteris shenzhenensis | reverse complement strand
GGTCTCCATCAATTGGAAGAACCTGCTGAGCTGAGGGAGAGAGAGTTTGATTAGGAGTCTGAGAAGGAAAAGGGAACCCTTGATCCAAGGGAGTAGAGAGGGGATGGTACCATACTATCTCGTACCAGTGGGAGTCAACACCTTTTCCAAATGAGCTGAAATATCAATAAAAGTGGAAGTTCAGCAAGAGGAGAAATGCATAACTTTTCATGAGCTAAAAGGCCTCATGCACGGACAAACTAGGTCTCCATCAATTGGAAGAACCTGCTGAGATGAGGGAGGGAGAGGTTGATTAGGAGTCTGAGAAGGAAAAGGGGACCCTTAATCCAAGGGAGTAGGAACAACAAACCTACCATCTCTAACTACCATCCATCTTTGACGAGGAGTAGGGGACAAAGAAGGATCATGTTGGGTGGAGGTTAGTTTTTCTTTACTTCTTGGGTTTTTTTTTAAAAATTGCCCAATTCCTGGCAAAATGCATAAAGAGCTTGCAAATGCAATATTGATTTTTATGGCTAATTATCTCAATTTTCTGTCAAAAGAGGGAACGGTTTTTCTCTGAAGCATGATTCCTCAGATTTTCTAGGGTCAAAAAAACAATAACCCGAACCCGGGGGACTCCATTAGATGTGTTTGCCTTTGTTGCTACTGAAGAGGAAAAACTAGGAATCCGAAAGATGTCCGGAGCAGCCTGTGGAAAGCTTGAGCAATGCTTGAAAACTTGATGAATAGAGAAGTCATCCTACTATCCCAAATTATCAACCAACACGTAAGGTGCCAAAATTATCTTGTCTACCTAAGTATAATTCTCAAAGTACAATAAGAAAGCACACCACCTATAACACTAGCGACATGAGTATCGACATGGAATCATCCACTATACTGACCATTTAGCATGGCAAAGACACAAGTCTAGTTAGGCTTCCCAATTAAACTGTACAAAGCATCTAGTAGATTGCCGCATCTGCTGCGGTTCTATGATATACTTCTCCATCGTCACGATGACTATAAAATTAAATAATATCCCTAGCAAGTAGTGTAGGAAATAGAAATTCCGTAACACAACTTGTAGGCGCTTTGGTTTTGCACATTCTCTACATCTTGTGCTCTATATGGGAGCAAGGTCAAGAGGATTCTTGCAAAACATTGGAGTGTTGAAATGCTTAGCAAAATTTGGCATGTACGACCCTTCTATTCTAGCACAAATAGAGGTATTTGTTGCTCGTATAACCTTTCAAATTTGCTCCTCGCTGCTGCTTATGGGTTGTTACAAGTAGCAATAGGAAACCTTGTGAAGCACATCTCTGTTTTTGCATCTTTCCAAAGTGTAATTAGAAGTTTGTATTTAAAAAAAATAAAAGGGTGGACCAGAAAATCCATGCTGTTCTAATCTTACTTGTGAGTGAATTTGGCCAATTTATTGCCTTTGAAGTCATTGTCTAAAATCTTGTCATGGTCAGTTTCTTCTGAAGACTCGAATCTTATAAAAATGACTTGGTGATTGGAGTTAGTGTATTGCCCTATCAAGATTAGAAATGCTAATTTGGAAGAGACCAAAATGAAATACCTTTGGCTTCATAGGCAATTGCAGCGATATGAAGGGAATCTGATTAGCCTTTTCCTTCCGTGCCAGGATTTCTCATGGCTGAGTGATGAGGCTACCCTTCATCTCTAGAGTGTTGACAAAAACTTAGTACAGAGACCTTTGTGGGTGCGTGGATATGTTTGTGTGAGCCTATATTTTCTACACCCTCCTTTGGGTGATGATGATGTCCGTGCGGATGTCATAGTAGCTAACTACTATGTGATAGAGTTTACAGTTTTCAAACAATATGGAATACTCATGAGGTTAAAACTGCACTGTTTTTTGCTTTTAGAGGATGAGTTACGGCATGTTCCTATATATGCTTGTATGTATGTATGTATGTACATATGTATATGTGTATGTCTTATTCTTTTTAAATTTAAAATTAAAAAAATAAAATAAAAAGTAATGATAATAATTGTTTCCTTGTGTTTGCATTTGACGTTTCATTTGCTTTCTTATATGTATGTTGGTTTATCTTTGTTCCCTTGTGTTACATTAGTTGTTGTTGCTTTTTTTTTGGGGGGGTGTGCTGTTGTGGAAATCTCGTCTAATTATAATCCCCTCCTCCCCCCGCTTCTCTCTCTCTCTCTCTCTCTCTCTCTCTCTCTCTCTCCCTCTATCTATCTATCTATCACATTTCTTTCTCTTATTTTCTGCTTTGTTTCTTTCTTTTTGCTATCAACATTTTGTCATTAGCGTTGGAGTTTCAGAGCTTAGTAAGCATTGGTTTTACACATGAGATTCCGGAATCTTTTAGAACCCAAATGGCTCTTATGCTTGGGTTTTGATGAGAACATAGGCGTTGCTTTACTTACTAAGTTTTTATTTGTAAGATTGGATATATTGTAGTCTTATGAAGGTATATACATGTTCCTAGATTCATTTAGATGGATATTGGTGTTTGTATTTCAATAGAAAAGTTCCGTCAACAAAAGGGAATTCCTTGATTGAACCACATAGTGTGCTTGAATAACATCTCACCCTACACCCTTGCTTGTAGTTTTCTAAGGATGATTATGATGAAGTTGATATTCAATGGTGAGTACTGCTTGGGAGATAATGGCTAGTATTACTGCTTGGCAGATCTGGAGGGCTAGATGCACAGAGGCCTTAGATGGATCACAGGTCCACCCTTCTCATACTTTGGCCAATATTTGGGCTGATACCATTCACACTCTCATGGCCAGTTGGGCAAGCATGCAAGGGTCGTCCCGGGCAGCCTCTGCCAAGAGGGTTATATTCCTTACGGAATGGAGGGGCTCCCCCTTTTTCTTAGAGACTACATCAAGGTTGAGGTGGCAATTTCAGCCTCAACATTGGTTTCTCTCCAGCTCTTTTTGAGTTTTTCTTTACTCTTCTAGAGTGTTTTTCTCATGCCCAGCATGATGTATTTCCACATCAAGCTTGCCCACGCGGGTTTTTTCCATACTTAATAGAAGTCTTTTTCATGATTAAAAAATAAAAAAAATGGTCAGCACTAACGAGTTACTTGCTGTTTTGTTATCTTGATTCAACTTTTGCAACGTCTTGGAATATGCTGTATCCATGATAAAATCAGCATATCCTTTAGTTATCATCATCTTTGAACTAGTTTTCTAGAGTATTATTGTTTTAACATAGCTTTATTTATAGGAATGCCAATGACTAGTGTTCTTACTCCTGGATGGTTGTTGTAATGTAGAAGCAATTAGTGCATGGTTTTGTTTGAAACCATCGTAATAATTTTGAATCAGGGAAATCTGTTGTGCATTTGCAACCAATGTATTTGACTAATTTATCTTTAACTATTTGCTTAGCTAACTTGGCTGCTCTATGTACAGGGGCAACCAATTGTCTAATGATTCCAGTGAGCCCAGGAGCTTAAGTGAAGACGATTGGAACCGGCTAAATGAAGCTATAGGCTATAAGGAAGGCAATGAGAGTTCCATTCTTCCAGGTCAAGATCCCCCTGACATGCTTCATACAGTATTAGAGGTGAAGATGCGACGCAATGCAACAAAGCTTGTGGATGAAAATGGGGCCAACATTATAGAACTCTCTGCTGCAGAAATGCAATGCAATGCAAAGATTTATCCTGAAATGAAAATATTTGATCTGAAACTGGGGTCATACCAACTGTCTTCTCCTGAGGGTCTTTTAGCTGAGGTAATGACATTAGAGCCGAACGCTAGAAATTCCTATTGGTTTTAATTACAGGTTACTATTCTCATTTTTTGGTTCCTTTTTTTTGGGTACTGTTTCAGAGTGAAGCTCATCAGAATGCAATAGATGGGGAGTTTACGTATAAGCCATTGGACAAGAGCATAGATTGGAGTCTTTCTGCCAGGGCATCACCTTGCTATATAACTGTAAGCTGAGAATTTGCTAGCCTTTGGAGACACAGAAAGATGGTGCATTTTGTGTTATGATAATTATCCTGATGCCACTCACTTGGGGGAATCTACTTTTTAACAGACAGTGGGACTGAATTGTTTGATTTGTTGATAAGAGGTGGTTTTAGAAATACGTGAATTTTAGAAACACCTGAATTGCCAATTTCACTGTGGAGAAAGGATACTGATGTAATTCAATTTCAACATGCTGTAAGCTGACTTTTCTGAATGTGACGGCCTCATTCTACTTTTTCTCCCTTCTACTTGTATGAAGCAAGTCTGTATTATGCTGGAAGGTGTACTGACACGGGAGTCACAGAGAAGTGCCTTCTCTTCTATGTTGAGTGAACTTTTTTTCTTCCATCATATTTCATCCCTTCTTAAAATGTCTAACAGTTGTCAAGTCTCTCTTTGTATCATGATAAAAGTTGATATGGATTGTGTTTCGTCTCCAGCCTATAAAGTTCTGTGGACACGCACACTTTCATTATCCTGCTGTTAGTTAAGTATTTCCTTTTGCATCAACCCTTCCGAGTGTGCTCTTCCTGCTGTGTTCATATATATAGTCCATGTTTTGTACTTTAAAAATTTTTCGGGGCTATCTACATATACTTAGAAGGAATTTCATTTGTCCTCTATGTCCTTTCTACTTCCTTGGATGCGCACAGAGATCTATCATATGGGAGTGTGCCTTATACAGTGTTCTGCAAAGAATAGTTGACATATGTATCTATAATATGAGAATTATTGATATAAAAATCTACTTATAGAGGTTTCTATTGAAAGACTGTTGAAAATGTAAATTGGACTACATATGTAGGCATATTATACAGTGGTAAAATGGCTGTGTACCAATTTTGGACTAAGGCTAAGCATGAAAAGCCATTGAGCCAACCCTAAGCTAGGGTATACATTCTAATCTTTTCTTTGAGAAATTTACACTGTTGCACATTGTAGATAGGTCCTGTGTGTCTCATGGTGTTTACACATTCCTCTCATGGTGCTGTACATGTTTGGTAGCCCTCGCTCAGCCCCCCCGCTACCCCCTGCTCAGTCCTCCACTACCCTCCACTACCCTCGCTCAGCCCTCCCGCTACCCCCCGCTACCCTCGCTCAGCCCTCCGCTACCCCCCGCTCAGCCCCCCCCTTACCCCCAGCTCAGCCCTCCGCTACCCTCTGCTAACCCCCCCCCCACTCAGCCCTCCGCTACCCCTCCGCCACCCTCGCTCAGCCCCCCCGCTAAGCCCCCGCTACCCTCTGCTACCCCCCCCGCTACCCCCCGCTCAGCCCTCCCTGGGCGCTGCACCGCACCCCCTCCCCCCCCTTTCGCTCCCCGCTACCCCTTCACTCAGCCACTACCCACCTCCCTCCCTCCCTCTTTTTTTTTTTTTTTTTCGTGGGGGGGGAAAAAAAAAAAAAACCTAGCCTCTCCTCCTTCTCCACCTCTTGGCTGCCTCTCCACTTCAGGCTTCCGCACTACCTCTCCACCACCTTGCACTGGACGTGCCTCCCATTATGGGGGGGGAACTAGTGCTCCCGCTCCCGGCTGAACATTAACACTACGATCTGCACCCGCACCCCAAGAGAATGGGGGACAAAGCCAAGAAAGACGAAAATAACAACAACAAAAAAAAGCAGACGACACAACTGAATTTGGAGGATGTGAACACACGTTACAACCGAAGTGGAATTGGGGTAAACAGCAAGGCAAAGTTAGGACCCGCCTTAGCTTCTTCAGCATCTATCTCTACCTCAACCTCAACCTCAACTCCTGCTACAGTGTCAATTTCGTTTTCAGCTCCAACCTCAGCTCCCTCTATCTCTATCTCTACTTCGACTTCAGCCCCCGCTTCAGGCCCAGCTCTAGTTTTAGTCTCAGCTCCATCTACATCTACGATCAGTGACATACTCATCCCCATGGCGCCGGTTGTTGTTCCCTTTCCCTCTTCTCCTGTTACAGCTCTCACACAGCTTATGACACCTACTTCCGAGGTGTCATACACTGTGCCGCATTATGCTTCACTCTCCCCTCTCCCTCTCAGTCAGCCCGTCCTCCCACACCCCGTTGGGATTGCCTCACCCATTCCACTGTCATCTCCGTTCCTCACTCAGCCACCGTCCAGTTTTCGGACTCAGTCCCACTCTTTCATGCCACAGTCACCACAGTTTCAGCATGGACATGGGTGGACTGACACACTAGAGGCCCGTGAGACCCTACTCACGGAGATACATAATTTTCGTGAGCGTGAGATGGAGCTGGCTCGCTTCGCACGGGAGCAGGTCCGCTTCAACCAGGAGCAGAGCCGCATCATACAGGAGCAGGCTAGGGCCATTCGGGAGCAGGCGGGTCTTATTCAGGGACTCAGACAGGACATCATGCTGCTCCGACAGGAGGTCACAGCCATACACACTGTCCCAGGGAGTACCCCAGTGGTCGAGGCACAGATTGCGAGCATGCAATCTGCTATTGAGGAGACTTCCAGATGGGTTGACGTGGCCAAACGGGAACCCGCAAGGGTCACCGTTTCGGCTACCCTCATGGAGCTACAGCAGAGAGCCAGCAAGGCTCTCAACATCAGAGTACGCGGGATCCCACGCACTGAGGCTACACCGATGGTAGATGTGACTGCGTTTGTGACTGCTACCCTGGGTGTGGCTGAGCACATGATAGAGAGGGCATGGCGGGTGGGGAGAGATCCCAACCGAGAGCAACCCTTGATCATATGATTTCATGACACTCAGGCACGACTTTCAGCTCTACGACGCAGGTCAGTCCTTCGAGATCAGCCAGCGATCTCTATGGATGAGGACCTCACACCTCTACAGGTTGAGGAGAGGCGCTCTTTGCTGCAGCAGCGGGATCAGGCCCAAAAGGAGGGGAAGTGGGCAGTGGTATGAGAGGGACGACTTCTTATAGGCTCCCGTAGGACACCTGCCCCCTCTCCTACATAGGGAAGCGGGGCCTATGAGACTCAGATATCCGAGACCCTGTCCTGCACCATTTGGAACTGTAATGGTACCTTATGGTCAGAACCAGGGAACTTCTCGAAATCCTATACAGGCCACGACATAGTCTTCTATACAGAGACACATCAGAGTCCAGAGCGCCCTCTCACAATAGTCAGCGGATATACATGGGAGTCTGCCTACAGAGATGAGACGAGGGGTACAGGAGGAGTTTGAGGTTCAGGTGGAGTTGCAGTCCTTTTCAGATCCACACTTCGGGAAATCATTTCAGTAGAGCAGAGAGATACACATTCCAGATTTCTTTGGATCCGGATACGACACATGGATAGCCAGGATCTGTTTGTCGCAGTTTGCTACTTCCCCCCGGAGACCTCCCCCTTTGCCAGAGATATTCGAGGTGATGATGAGACATCCCCATTTGCTGCCCTTTATCAGTCCATCGCTGACTTTTCTAGCCGCGGAGAAGTCCTTCTAGTGGGGGACTTCAACGCGAGGACGAGGATCCGTCAGGTACCACTTCTTGATTTCAGAGATGATTCCACTCTACTGGCAGATGTTGACCTTGAGGAGGCAGGTATGCTACGGGTTTCGGCTGACAGGCGAGGTCCACTTTCATCCTATGGGCAGGCCCTATTAGACCTGGGCAGAATACATGATCTCATTATCTATAATGGTCTTGACAGATGGCCCGCTTCAGGTGGTTTCACATGCTTTCCACATGGGGGGGGCTCCAGTGTTGTTGATTACATCATGCTATCCCCTGTCTTCACATCTCGCATTACTGACTTCACTGTAGCACCTTTCCCCCCAGGGGCTGATCACACATATCTTTTCGTTCGCATCTCCACCTCCCTTCGCACAGCACCTTCCACCCCACTCAGTGCTTACTCCACCTACCACGATATACGCTTTGATCGGGATCACTCACCTTCTTACTCTGGCCGTCTGTACATACTTCTCACTTATATTGACTTCATACTCCTTTTAGAGGATCGTGCTGCCCTTGTCACCCGCTCACTACACGAGGCTGCCATTCACGCCTTTTCCCACACCACCCGCTCCACCCGCCCACCACCCCCTGGAACCGTATCCTGTAATAGTTGGTACGATGATGAGTGTAAGGCCTTACGCCGTCAACTCAGATTCGAAACCAAAAACAGTCTTCCGAGCGCACCAGATACGCTACGTGAATACCGTAGACTAGTACGAAGGAAGAAACTAGACTTCGTTCATCGAAACGAGGAGGAGCTACTGAACATTTTGTTTAGTAATAACTCTAAGGACTTTTGGCAGAGATTTCTAGAATGACGGTCCCCTCTACCACTCACTGACACCCAGATCTGGTTTGATTATGCATGCACACTTTATGACATCCCAAATCAGCTAGTCCCTAGCCTCTCACACATGCCTCGTTCCACATCCTGCACCCTCTTCACTAGAGGAGGGGTAAAGGATGTTGTAATGAAACTTCATAATGGCCGAGCGAAGGATCATGAGGGACTATGTACTGAGTTCATTGCATATGGGATTAACCTCCTAGCCCTGATCTTAGCAAAGCTTTTTAATGAAACGGTTTGTTTGGGATTTCCACACACTTGGACCATTAACACTATCTCACCCATCCACAAGGCAGGGGATCCCATGAGCCCGGAGAACTACAGGACCATTATGATTGGACATGTCATGTCCAAGATTTATGCATCAGTACTTGACTCCGAGGTTAGCAGACTTGCACAGTGTCGAGGACTCAGAGCAGCAGGATAGGCCGGATTCCGGCGTGATCATGGAACCATGGACCACATTCTGACGCTCAGATGTATCATCGAGGAGGCGAGATCTCGCGGCGTGATCATGGAACCATGGACCACATTCTGACGCTCAGATGTATCATCGAGGAGGCGAGATCTCGGAAGCAGAGGGTTTATTATTACTTTGTGGATTTTCACAAGGCATTTGACACGGTCCCGAGAGCCCGCCTCATACGGCGCCTACAGGACTTGGGTTATGACCAGGAGATCATTTGGGCTGTCATGGCACTTTACGAGAGAGTTTTTCGCAGAGTTCGGGTAGGATCCGGGTGGACAGACGAGATCATGAGTACCATCGGGGTCAAACAAGGGTGTCCTTTGTCGCCTACCTTGTTTGGCCTCTACATTGACGAGCTTGAGACAGTGATGCAGACACAGGGGGGTATAGGTTGCTCTCTTGCAGGCACGCTGATCCAAATTTTGCTCTATGCAGATGACGTGGCTCTCTTGTCTTCCTCAGCAGAGGGGCTTCAGAGACACTGAGACGTACTACAGTCCTTTTGTGAGTCTCATGATTTGAAGGTCAACCTGGGTAAAACCAAGGTCATGATCTTTAATATATCTCGAGCCATCATGCATCAGGAGCAGTTCACATTTGCGGGGTCATCTGTTGAGATAGTTTCATCATACACTTATCTTGGGGTTATCTTCTCCAGACCGAGCTTCACTATGAGACCCGCGATGCAGGCACGCTTGAGTAGAGGGTATGCCTCATTGGCCAGGCTAGAGAGGCAGCGCTTCCGCTCACACTTTCAGGATCCACGCACCAAGGGGTTGCTTTTTGACTCCTTGGCTCGCCCAGCGAGAATGTACGGCAGTCCTTGTTGGGGGCCAGACTTGTCGGATACAAAGTGGGCCCGTGTGGAGCGGCTACAGGTTCTCATGCTATCACGGATGATTCGTGGTAAGTCATCCGTTCCTCACCAGATCATTCAGGCTGAGTTTGGGTCACCCCCTTTACAGCTAGATGCTGCATTTCAGGTCATCACATATCTGTACCGAGTTAGGGAATATGGGGATTATACCTCGGGGCGTAGCAGGCTACCATGGATAGCTTTATCCTCTTCTATGGCACTTGCAGCAGGGGGAGATCAGAGGTGCTGATATGCACGTACAGAGAGATGGTTTGAGCGATTGGGGCTCCACATGGATAGACTACCTCCCTTCCAGTATCGCATGGATGCTCCGTTTTCTCCCCTCTTATCACACGAGGTCAACCAGGTTATTTGTGAGGATCTACTACAGCTACACACTTTTCGGACCTGGTTGGAACCGAGTGAACTCCCAGTGAAGCTTAGCTTCTACAGAGATCACTTCTTACATATCACAGCGGAGGGTTTCATTGACCCACCAGGATACACACAGATTCACCTACCCCACTCGATGAGGATCTCTCTTGGGCAGTTCCGGGTCTCTTCACACAGACTTCGCATCGAGAGCGGCAGAGCAGAGCGACTACCCAGGGAGCGGCGCATATGCACACTATGTGACATACAGGAGGTTGAGACAGAGGAGCATTTCATCTTCAGGTGTCCTGTGTACTATGAGATCCGAGGACGTTTCCACTGCCTCTTCAGAGATAGTTATGGGATTTTAGCCCATTTTCTCTCCTACCAGACCAGTGGTGTTTGGCAGGTTTCATTCATGAGGCACTTAGACACCGCGAGAGGATACTCCGAGCACGGAGACAGGAGCAGACTTCTTCCTTGGTTGATCCCTCTCAGAGCTCTATCACGGAGTTCTTTCAGCTAGATCACATGGACCCCAACGAGACGAGGCCTCGACATGACCGTGACCCAGAACCAGTGACCCGACAGCTCAGACAGAGGGTCGACACACAGATCACACTTGGAGACATCCCCTCCTTGTTTAGAGTTGGAGCCCGACCGATGGGGGTCACAATAGCCCTGGTTAGACGTAGAGCTACGACCAAGAGACGTGCCAGGACCGCACCTCTGAGTGGCCAACAGCACTTTATTGCCGACTTCATGCCGCCACTGCCTCATCCATCCTGATATCTTGCTATTGCTGGGGATGATGATGATATTGATGATGATGCTGAGATTGATATATAGTCGACCACCGACATCACTATGTTGTACTTAGGACTTAGTACTGCCATTCTGCATTTTTGGCATTTTGCATTTTGCATTGGTATGGACGCTCGTTTAGTAGCTCCACTACCACAGCTCGTTGTATCAGGATTTTCACAGTCTCATAGACCCATCGGTCTTCCGAAGACTTTAATAAACTTTCTTTCTTTCTTTCTTTCTCGCTTTTATCTACATGGTATCAGAACTCATGGCTTAGTCTTCGTCCTCCCTCACCCTTGGTTATGTTACTGTGGAGCTGCCTGCTGCTTGTGTCCTGCCAATTTGCTGCTGCAGATAGTGTTTTCCTAAGAAACCTGTCAAAACAGCTCCTCAAACAGAGCTTTGTAGATCCTGAAATCCATTATCATGGAGGCTTCAGCCATTGGTAGATCCTGAAATCCATTTGGAAGGTTTTATTAATGCTTGAAACATGGAGGCTTCAGCCATTGGTAGAGAGAGTGGTTTTTTGGAGAAGGAAAGCCCACTTTGATTGCCGCATATTTTTGAAGCAAGTTCTTATTGCTTTTCCAGATCTTTTATTATTTTTTTGGTGTCAAGTTTAGTTATATGAGCAGTCGTACAAGTCTCACAGCTCTTATTTATGGCATACTTTGTAAGCCCTTAGAACAGGCACTGGCTGTTGTGTTTTGTTTTTGGGCCAACGAAACCTGTTTCAGTTAGCCTGGCATCAATTGCCACAGATAGTCCATCATATCATCAAGAGCATTGACTCACTCTCTTGAATCTTTTAAACTCAGCCATAGAAACTGTGTGTTCGTTGGAGTAGGCACCTTTGCCACAGCTTCAGTGGTTTTAAGGCCCTTTTTACAGAGTCAGTCACGTGTATAGTGGCTGAAAGGTTCTTTGGACATTCATAAGACTATTTAGTGTTAGAAAAGCCTAGACCCTTGGCTAGTTTCTCCATGCAGCTGAAATAGAAATGGATAAGGTGTGTGCAACAGAAGAAGCTTTAGAGAGGAGAAGGGATGCTATAATTCAAAACTTCAACCTTTTGTGTCCAAAAGAACTCACAAGCACCAAAATCAGGAGATAGACAACAGTAGAACAGTCCACAAATATCTGAGAGTTATTGCACAAAATCTGAGCCAAACCAAACACTCTTTACATAAAGCTTCACCAGAGATCCCAAGACCCTCAGCAATCCGCTGTTTTGGATGCTCTATGCTGAGCGTGAATGCTGGTCCTACTTTTGTCCTTGCATCCTTAGGTCGCGTTCTCCTTAGTGAGCTTCAGTGACCATCCTCATGCAATTTCCTTGGACAGCAGTCTCCTGCGTACATGTGCTCTCCTAGTGGATATAGATATGCACCCAGTTCTGCTCCAGAAGGTGCGAGCTGCTAATGTCCCCCATAATGGGGCCTTTTATAGAGGCTTCAGGCTTCGACCGAGTCTGTAGATCCAGCCAAAGTAGACTGGGCCGACCCAGTCAGTGCTGACCCGACTAGAGCTGGCCTACAAAAGGCCTTCTCCCCTTTTACCAACCTGTCATTACAGGGACTGCCCTGGCTCCTGCTCAAGCCCTGCTGCAGCCCACCCACTAATCTGTCGATCTGTGCACTCTCTTCCAAGCCCAGAAGATGTTTTGTACAGGCTGTTGTACTTGCTGCTGCAGCCCCCAGTGTGCTCGCGGCTCCAGGATAATTGAAAGCCACCTGAAAGAAGCCTCGTCCCAATAATTGATTGTCGGAGAGTTGGGTGGCAAGTTCCAAAGATAATGCAGCAAGGATATAGTCCCAGTATGTGATCTGGAAGGGTGCACCTAATGGAAAGAGGGTGGTGGAGCTCTCAAACTCGACATCCTTTTGGAGCTGCAGCAACTTATCTTTTGAAAATGTGCAGGTTCTTACGGCCGGTGGTAGTGTTCGAGGATTGGATGAATGGAGATCCATTTGTCAATTGAGGGTGGAAGGCCAACTAAAGCACAAAGAGATTCCATCCGTCGCTTGGAGAAAGAACAAGGAAGAGAGGTGAAGGCTGAGAGAAGGAGAGGGGGGCAGAATTAGCAGTGCTTGGAGGTTAACAGGGTGGCGTGAGAGGTTAGCAGCAGGGTGGGGGGGAGTTAACAGCAGGCAGAGAAGTATGCAATAGGGGGTGGAGAGGATATCAGGGTTAGCAGTAGGCGGGGAGGGGCAGGTCCAAGATTGTGATAAATTCCCAGGACACAAGTAACGCACCTGATTCAGCAATTCTTGCTGAATCACCTATTCAAAGATATCCACAAATCTCAGATGTTTATGTTCTTTTTATTTTCAAGATATTGGAAAGATTCTCAACCTTGTCAATTATGACATGTCCTAGCCAGGCATATGCAAGGTTAAAACCATAAAGCCCATCGAAGGTGATCAATTACTTTTTTAAATTCATTGCCATAGCACATGAATCTCTTTAGAACAACAAAAATCTGAATTTGTACGATTGGATCTTACAAAGGTATATGTTTCTAACTTAGAACGAAACTCGACTACTTTTGATGAGAACTCTTGCACTATCGCCAATATGTCCCCCCATACATTGAAAAATGGAAAATTCCCATTAATTAGTTGTTGGGAAGAGAAGAGGGGTGAAATGGAAGAGGGAAAGGGCATGATTAAAGTAAGGGATAAAGGGGGGAGGGAGGAGTTTTAATGAAGAGGGACCAGTTAAGAAGAAAACATTAAAGAAGGAGGCACATGCTAAAGGGGGAGGGGGAATGGGGACCGTTTGAAGGGGGCTTTAAAGAAGAAGGCACTACTAAAGGGGGAGGGGGAAGAGGGACCATCTAGATATTTTCTTCCACTCTATAGCTTAGTGGTAGGGCTCACAAGTGGGAAAGACAACATTGTGGGTTCAAATCCTACCCTCTTAAAGAATGTGCACTTTTCTTAGACATAGCTTTAAATAAACTAATTAACCCAAATAAATCAATTAATCCATGGACAAACATAGGTTAATGAACCTCTATGGTCCAAAAAAAAAAGGAATATAATAAAGTTGAGCAAGTATGTCTCCCCATACATTGCAAAATATATGAGCAAGTATGTCTCCCCATACATGCCAATTCATGGATCAGCAATATAAGAGTGTATGGCTCAATAAAACCTGAAAATGTGCATTTATAAATAACATGTCATTAAAAGAGTTTACAAGGAAACAACGTGAATCCTAAAACATTGATTACCATATTTAAGCATTAGCACAAGCTGTTAGAGAATATGAAAAAAAAAAAAAATTCTTGTGAATGAGTACAAATATGCACAAGTATGCATAAATATATTTAAAATTTCCTTCTCCCACCCAAAAGAATAGTGACAATCTCACAACAGACTCGAGTTTCTTATCCACTAGTGGGTTCAAAATTTGAGTCCATGTTAACATTAATGGTCTCATTAACACGAGCTATTTGCTGTTTTTGCAGTGAACATTGCCTGTCACAGTCACATTTGGGTCAGATCTGCATTTGCCCTTTGATTTGGGTCAGAAATTTGCAGATATTTGCTGTCATTTTTTGGGACAGCCAGCTTTTTTTGCAGTGATAGCCTTGAGGCTTTTGGTTTTTCAGGTCTTTTACAGGTTATCACAGTTGCTATGGCTGGGAACAATCAAGATTTGTTTGGAGTTCTTCGTGAAGATGATAAGTTGGATGGCACCAACTATCCGATGTGGTCTTATCTCATGAAACATATTCTTGTTGCAAAGCATTTGTGGAATATTGTTTCTGGGGCTGATCTGAGGCCAGCCAATGCTACAGTGGTTGTTTCTACTGCTGGTCCTTCTGCAGGTGGTACTCCTCCTGATGCCTCTTCCTCTAGCACTCCTGCTGCTGCTCTTCCAACTCAAGAACAGTCAAGATGGGATGCAAGAGATGCAAATGCACATTCATGCATTGCTTTATCATGCAAGAGAATCATTATTCCACACATCCGGTCTTGCAGGACAGCAAAGGATGCTTGGGATAAATTGGCTTCTCTCTATCAGATACGCAATGAAGCTCGTGTTGCATATTTGAGAAGGCAATTACAAGAAGTGAACATGAATGAAGGTGAGTCAATGGATGCATATTTGACAAAGGTCAAAGACCTCATGGAACAGCTTGCCAACATTGATGAGGTGGTGCCAAATTCACAGCTTGTCAGTACCACATTGAATGGACTGCCAGATACATATCAAGGGTTTGCTACAACCCTTCGATTAGTGGCCATGGGTAATCCAGACCACTATTCTTTTGACCAACTAGTTACTTTGCTTTTGCAGGAAGAGCAAAGTAGAGCTAATAGACAAGCCATTATTTTTTATCATGCATTTGCTTCACAGCAGACAGGAAGAGGCAAGGCTTCCAAGCCTATGGGCAAGCCAAAATCTGCACATAGCAGCTGCAATTCCTCTACGCATAGCAGCTGCAATTCCTCCCATGCATCTAAAAATACAGCAGATAAGGGAAAGAAGAAAAGATGCAACTATTGTCGCAAGCCTGGACATGACATTTCAGAATGCAGGAAGCGCATTGCTTCGGAGAAAAAGAAAGCAAGATTGACAGTTAATGCCTCACATGCCATTGAATCCCATGAGCCAGAAGATGCTTGCATTGTAGTCAACTTGATTTCAATTTTAGCAATTGCTACTTCAGGTTTCAGAGTAATTTTTGATGGCTACAGATGCCTAGTATATGATCTTCGTGATGACAATGCCATAGTTCTCACTGGCACTTTGCAAAAAGGACTTTATCACCTTGATCATCATTCAGCTGCACTTTCTATTGAAGCATTGGCTATTTCAGATTCACAGCTTGCTGAAACTCATCTTTGGCATGAGAGACTGGGCCATCTCAATTATAGAGCTCTTGCAAAGCTACATTTACAGCAGATGGCAAATGATGTACCTCAGACTCACACAATCTCCAAACATGTGTGTGAGGGTTGTCTTTTGGGTAAGATGTATCGATTTCCTTTTCAAAAGAATTGTCCAAAACTCTCACAAAGGAAATTGCAGCTAGTACACAGTGATGTCTGTGGCCCAATGAGGACAAATGCCATTGGAGGATACAAGTATTTCATGACTCTCATTGATGATTTCACAAGGTATTGCTGGGTATATCCTTTAAAGGCCAAATCTGAAGTTTTCTTATGCTTTCAGAGATGGCTGAATATGGTTGGGAATGAATCAGGATGCAAGCTTGTCACCCTCAACACAGATAGGGGGGGTGAATATATGTAAAATGAGTTTGATGCATTTCTATCCTCATGGGGCATTATTCACTCATGCACTACTCCTTACACTCCTCAGCAGAATCCTGTTTCTGAAAGAAAAAACAGGTCCACAATGGAGATGGCCAGATGCATGCTTAAGACCAAGTCTTTGCCCAATAAATTTTGGCTTGATGCTGTAATGTGTGCCAACTATGTGCTG
This sequence comes from Dipteris shenzhenensis, assembly GCF_047967505.1. Lineage (NCBI taxonomy): Eukaryota > Viridiplantae > Streptophyta > Polypodiopsida > Gleicheniales > Dipteridaceae > Dipteris > Dipteris shenzhenensis. Next base: position 25,118,709 of record NC_141605.1, on the reverse strand, counting down.
AATAGATCACCTACACGGGCATTAAAGACTATCACACCTTATGAAGCATGGAAAGGCAGGAAGCCTTCACTTTCACACATAAAAGTTTTTGGGTGTCTTGCATATGTTCATGTACCATCTCAGCTGAGACATAAGCTTGATGACAAGGCAATCAAATGCATATTCATTGGTTACAGCCAAGAGAGCAGAGGGTATCGGTTATATCAACCAAATACTGGGAAGATTATTGTCAGTAGAGATGTGATCTTTGCTGAACATTCAGCTTCTCCTCTTGTGGACTGCAAAGCAAAGCCAGATAATTACATGTTTGATGCCTTTGAATCTTGGTTACCTCTGCCATCAACAGAAGAGGATTTTGAGCAGCAACATGAGCCTCCTGCAGGCCCTCCACTAAGCAATAATCAGCCACACCCTCATGCTGATTTGCAGGTTACTCTTCCGGCACAGAATGATCCCATTACTCATGATGCAGTCATTGAAGAAAGAGCTGTCAATAGACAGCAAAGGCAAGTTCCCAGATGGCTTCTGGATACATTGAGGGACAGCAAACAAGATCAGCCTTTTGCTGCCCGGACAAGATCAGGGAATAGACAGCATGGTCACTTTCTTGAGTTTGCACTCCTTGCTACAGCTTGCAATGAAGAGCCTTTGTGCCATAAAGATGCTTTTGACAGCAAAGAGTGGATGGATGCAATGAAAGTTGAGTTGCAATCTATTGCCAAAATTGACACATGGGAATTAGTAGATCTCCCACCTGGCAAGCATGCCATGGGAACGCGGTGGGTCTACAAATTAAAAAGGAAATCTGATGGCAGCCTTTACACTTGGTTCCCTTTGTTACATGATCTGACATTCCTTGTACATTCATAGGTGGCTATATCCTTTTGGATGAACATGTGCCACCATGACTAAAAATTACCAGGTATTCTGAGACGTTTCCAGAGTACTTACAGCCCATCGCATGGAGGGGGGTTTGTAGGCCATCTTCTGGTGGTTCTAGTGATGCCCTATAGGCCATGGTATGTGCCTTGTAGGCATAAGTGTAGGCACTTATAGTGTTAGTGCCTTCTAGGCCACATAGGACACTTAGTCCTATGTGACACCTAGGACACTTAGTCCTAGGTTTTGGTACAAGTACTTTGTACTTGTGTTTTCTTCATTTTATCTAAGATTTGATGTGACTGCTCTATCGACTCGTCTTGTACGTGCACTCTCTCTCTCTCTTCGTTTCGTACCTTCAATAATAATATAAAATTGAAGTGCATGTGTATGTATTTATTTGCTTATTGGAATTTTCTCAGATTTTGAGATGATAACAAGATACATTCCATTTTGATGTTCTCTTTGGTGGGTGCATGTTGGCGTCAATCAAAATCAGTATCTAAAGTCTAGCATCAATAACGTGGTGGAATTTTTTCAAAGTAGTAGTGCAGTTAGCCAAACAGTTGCTCTAGAGACAGCAGCTGCTTTACAGGTACATTTAGCAAACTTATTTGTCTCTCTCTCTCTCTCTCTCTCTCTCACACACACACACACACACACACACACACACACACACACACACGTGCGCGCGCGCACATGCCTTCTTGCATATTTACATGAGATCTTGGATTATGAGAGTCAAAATATCATATTTAAATTTGTTATCCCATTTCTTACAGGTGACATTAGATGAAGTGGCACGTAGCGCTCAACAGCAGCTTAATGAAGCTTTAAAAGAGAAACCAAGGTGAGTGTAGTCTTAAGTAGATGAAGATGTAAAGGCTCCTGTTGCAATATGTAAGCATTTTCTTTTTGCCCTAAAAAAAAGTAAGCATCAAAGGTTTCTACAATTCTTCTAAGCAATAATTAATGGAGTGACGAATTATAGATAATGTGGATCGCAAGAGATATGAAAGAGTAGGAGACCCCTATATCAAGGAATGGGTGAGGAATGCCAGTGGTTCATCAATGTCGCAAGCTAACTAGCATCTTCCCTCGTGGGGTTTGGGAAAAGAAGGGGAGTTTTGCATGGACTTTGAAAAAGTGAGTTTTTCGTTTCTTATATTCATGGATGAACACGGACCCCATCCTTGGTTTATATTTGATTTTAAATCTTTTTCCATCCTTTTTAAAATAAAGAGTGATATATTCTATTCAAAACAAATCATACAACAGGTGGGAGAGAAAGTACTCTATCCCTAGCCTCAACAATGTGGCAAAAAAGCCATGGTGGTGGACGAAAATGCCACGACATCCCAAAAGGGGTCAAATGAAAAAACAAGGAGTAGTCCCATGTCCTCATGAAGGATATAAGTCTCCCACGAGCTGCCAATGAGGTGCCTGTACACCGCTCCCACTGACTCCTGAGAGTGAAGATAATCTCCGCCCAAATGGAAGCGAGAGTGTCAGCCTCCGAACATAAATGGCCCCCAAGGACAAAAGAACATCGCGAACACCATATCCGCCATAGGGTAATGCTCGAAATGATCTCCCAGGCTGACCCTGCAGCTGAAGTAGGCAGGGAATCCTGAGCTGGTGCAGGTACCAAAAGCAAATCCTGTGGCTCCATGATGCTGGCCTCTGTGGGACCCCGTTTCTGGCGACGCTGCATGAAGAAACTGTCGTCTCCTGGCTTTGACTCAAAGAGAGTAAAGGCTCCAGATCCTCTCCCCCAAAGGGCAGCACCCCATGTCAAGAGAAAACACTCGGATGTAACATATGAGAACAACCTGAAGATACCTGTCCAGACCACTCTAGAGCTGAGGCAGCTCCATAAACAATGCTTACTAGATTCCTTTTCAAGCTGACAACGCATGCACAAGGAGGGTCTACCCATCTGCTGAAGCCAAGTACCCACAGGTATGCCTCTATGTATAGTGAGCCAAAGAAAGTAGGAGACTTTCCTGGCTCTATTGATGCCCCAAAAGTGAGGCATGTAGCTCAACAAGAGCTTTGCAGTAAGTCCCTGTGCGCGCCAATGCTGGGAGGCAGATGGTAGGTGATGAGAGTCTCTCTGTTGAAGCCTGTAACCTGCCCTCGTCGAGTACTGGAAAAAGGAAAGAGGACGATCGCCTGCCACCGGAGCAGGCCATGCCCACTCACCTGGGTCCCAGTCACGCTCCGCAAGAGGTCGACCCTGAAAAATCCAAAGTCTCCATCTAATATCCTCTGCAATGGTCGACCTGGAAGGATCTGTGGCCCATTCCTTACCCAGGCAGCCAATGACCCTGACTCTCTACCAAAGGAGCTCCTGCCGATCCAGGGGCCGAGTGGGATACAATCTGTGAGAGGAGTCTGCCTCAAAATAGATAAACGGTGCCGGTCCTAAACAAACTCCGATGCATAGCCCAGCCTCACTAAAACAACCTGACCAAGTAGAGATGGGGTGAACATAGGCAAGATCTGTGAGTATATCCCTCCACTGCTGAGGAATAGCTCTCATGATCAGTAATCTGGTAGCAGCAATCTGTCTAAGTGGCCCGTGTCTATCTCTGATCACCTCCTCTGACAACTCCACACCTCCTCTGAACCAATCTCCAACTGTCACAACCCCCTGAGCATGCCAACTGGCCAAGGGAGTCCTAAGTTCTGTACCAAGGGGAGATCCCTGATATCGAACCGGGGGGTTATGGTAAAGTGGCTGTTGGGCAATTTCCTCTCTGGAGGAGGGAACTGCTCTGATGAGGTGCTGTCGAAAAAGATCCCAGATCTGAATAAGTCTTTTTACCAGTGGCGAGGAAGGCTGAGAATGCTGGTTCGCCAGGAAGATCCAATTGACTCTACCTGCCCACTGGCCTGCTGCTCTAGGGGTGCACTGATGAATCCCATGCAGTAGGAACTGCTTCCACGGCTGATCTCCTGGAGTCAAACCTCTAACAAGAAGTTTGACTAAAAGGGCTCTACTCTGCATCTTCGGATCAAGAACCCCAAGTCCTCCGTGTGAGGAGGGTAAAGTAATAGTATCCCATGAAACGCTGGCCCTAGTGTCCTCAGAACCATCACCACCACTCCACAAAAAATTCCGAAGAAATCTCCTCACCTGGCGAATCGAGTCAGCATGAAAGCACCAACATGACGCAACGTACCACATAGTCACAAGTAGAACTTGGTTGAGTACTAGCGTTCTTTCGGCCAAAGAAAGTCTAGCTATACTCCAGTAGGCTAGCTTCCTCTGAATACTCTCAAGAACTGGGGCAAACTGTTGCGTCGGGGACACCTCAATGCCAACTTGGAAGCCTAGATATCTCGTGGAGGTGCCTCTGGGTATCCACGCAAAGCCTCTGTCTCCTCCCCATGCTGGGGTATCCTGCTGAGCTCCAGTCCAGATGCCTGTTGATTTGTTCCAATCGACAAGTCCCCCTGAGGCTAGGCAGAACTTGTCAATTGAGTCCGCAGCAGTAGCAAGACTATATGCATCTCCTCTGACTGTCAGTGCCGTGTCATCAGCAAACTCAGTGTCCTGAAGCTCCTGCTCCTGCCGGATAGGCAGATGAAGGCCCAAAGTGCCATGACTGGTAGCCTGCATAAAGTATCCCATAGCCTCCGCTACGAAAAGGAAAAGGTAAGGTGCAAGCGGACATCCCTGTCGTACTGATCTGGATAGCTGAAAAGCTGGTCCTCTGCCTCCACAGACCACCAACCTGCTAGAAGAATTAGAGTAAAGTGAGGAGACTCAAGAAATCCATCTATCACTGAAGCCTAGCCTCCTCATAGTGCCCTCCAAGAAACCCCAGTCCACCCTGTCATAAGCCTTCACAAAATTGAGAAGAAGAACTGCAATCTCCTGCTGACTCTCCTGCGCCCAGTGAGTGGCCTCCCAAAAGGTGAAGATGTTATCCAAGATACTCCGATCTTGGACAAAACCTGTCTGAGTAGCTCTGATGATATCTGGCAGCAAAGGCTTTAAGCGAAGAGCCAAGGTCTTCGCTAGGATCTTGTAGGCTGTCCCTAGAAGTGTAATGGGTCTCCAATTGCGTAGGACTGTCTTGTCACCCCCTTTCGGGATGAGACAAATCAAACCTGTGCATAATGTCTCGCCCAAAGATCCTGTATTGAGAGCCTCTGAAAAGGCAGAGAGTAGATGAGGCCCAATCGTATCCCAAAGAGCTTTGAAAAGAAGTGGCGACAAACCGTCCTCCCCTAGGCATCTATCTCTGGGCAGCTCATGTAACGCATCCGTGATCTCCAGGCATCCAAAACAAGCTCATCCTGTCTGAGACCATCTGGGGGACATGGCTCCAAATCTCCTCTCTGGCTCTGATCATCTCCTCGGTGACTGGATCGGCAGTGTAAAACGTGGAGTAGAAATCGGAAGTGATCTCAACAAGACGGTGAGGGTCCGTCTGAAGATACCCGACTTCATCCACAAGTCTACGAAGGCTGTCCGAAGAGTATCTCTGACCCACTGCCCTGAAAAACTCTCTAGAGTATCTATCCCCCTTCTGGATCCAGAACGTCTGCTGGGAGTAAAACCTGAATTGGGCCCTCCTGGCCTGAATCTCCTCTAGCCTCTCCTGAGCCTCCGAAAGCTGCCCTCTGATGAAAAGAGAATGAGGAAAACTCTGAATCAATCTCTGAAGTCTGGATACCTCCGCTCTTGCGTTCTGATCTCTGATTCTGAGCTTTTCCTTCTCCTCTTTTTCCCTCAACTGGCAGGCCATGTTGACTCTAGCCAAAGCCCTCTCTACCCACATCAACCAGCCCTAATCCACAGTAGTGTCCTCTGACAACCAAGCCCCTCTCAACCGTTCCACGAACTCTGCGTCTTGAAAAACAAGGTACGGAACTCTCACAGAGCCTGTGCTCTCCAAACGAGAGGTAGGGAGAATCTGCAATAGGACTGGAGCATGGTCAGATAAAACATAACTCGGGTGGATCCCAATCTGTCCTCCTCTGGCCTGGCCCCATTGGCCAACATAAAACTTGTCAAGTCTGACCAAAGAAAGAGAGCCATGGAAAACCCCAGACCAAGAGAACTGAAGACTGTCAGCCAAGTGACGAAAGTCGTCCAATCGAGCTGCATCGTGAAGTCCAGCGTGCAAAACAAAACTAGCCCACTCCACTCTCTCCCTGTCAGAAAGGCCACCCTCTATCTGGCCCGACTTGTCTTCAGAGAATTCAACCATGTTGAAATCTCCTCCAACAATCCAGGTGTCGGCCTGAGGAAGGGACTCTCTGAGCTGTCTCCAAAAAGCACGTCTGTGGGTTGGATCCGTGGGGGCATACACATTGAGAACACCAACTGCTGTGCTCTTAATCTGAAGAATAACATAACATGCCATGCTTTCCACTAGTGTACCCTCTTGGGTGATCTCTGAAGCCCACCTGGCTGAAACTGAAATTCAAACTCCTCCCCTCGTGCCATCCGTTGGGCTCCAATATGTCCGGCTCTGTCCTCTGAGTAAGGATCTGTATGTGTCAATCCTGTCCTAGGAGAGCTTATGCTCCTGGATAAGCACAATGTCTGGAGGGGACCCTGAGGAAATAAACCGAAGGGAGTCCCTAAACAACTGCAATCTAGGAACACCTGATCTACGACCATTTGCATCTGAGGTAAATCTGCGGCCGTTCAGTCCTTTCACATTCCATGAAATGATGGACAACCTAGACATCGGATGGAAGTGAGGGGGTGCTAGTGGCATCGACACAAATCTCTCTCTCTGACGGTGCAATCCAAAGTCGGTCTCTAATCAAATTCCAAATCTGCCCCAACTCATGTAAAATGGCCCCATCCAAGGGAATAGTACTCTGGCGCGAACCGAGGAGCTGAAAGTCAAACCAACCAGCACTCCTGGGCACATCAAAATCTCCCTGAACCTCAAAGAACAAAAATAGAAAGGCCCTGCCACCGAAGCGAGGTCGGAGAGTCCTAGGGCATGAATGAATCTGCAAGCCGACAATAGAGTGAACCGGTGAGAACTGAGTCATGCTCATGAGTTGTCTAGCAATCTTGCTGTCAAGTAACTCAGCTGTTCGCTCCCCCGAGATCGAAAGTTGCCTGCGGAGAAACGAAGAATATGCCCCTCTCTCGAAAGAGTAACAGATCCCAAGTACTCCTCTACCTCCTCTGACCGTTGGCAAAACACCGGGAGAAGTTCCAATCGGGTGAGAGAGTCTGTGGTAACCCCTCGAACCAAGAAGGGCCAAAACTCAACGGGCAGATCTCTATCAACCATCTTGGGGTCAGGTCTAGGAGCCAAAAGAGCTGAAAAGGGCTGAGCCGTCCTAACTCTGCTCTTGGAATAGGTGAGAGGAAGAGAAAGAATCTACGACGAGGTGCCTGTCAGCGTGGGTGATTGATAATCTCGCTCAATCTCATCTGCTAGGATCTCCCAATCCTCACGCCTGTCTGGGTACTGAGCGAAATCTGTGAATGACTCGCAAAAGATGTGGATAAACCAGGAGTGAAAAGCTGTGAGGACAAGGCTGTATTGGGAGGGGTGTCTAAAAGGACGCTCCGCATAGCAACAAAGGAAGGTACTGCACGACGGGGAAGAGAAAGAGGTCTCGAGGGAACTTCGTACAAGTGCATGAGATCTTGAAACGGGCTCTGACTCTGACCTATGCCGTCCTAACTCTGCTCTTGGAATAGGTGAGAGGAAGAGAAAGAATCTGCGACGAGGTGCCTGTCAGCGTGGGTGATTGATAATCTCGCTCGATCTCATCTGCTAGGATCTCCCAATCCTCACGCCTGTCTGGGTACTGAGTGAAATCTGTGAATGACTCGCAAAAGATGTGGATAAACCAGGAGTGAAAAGCTGTGAGGACAAGGCTGTACTGGGAGGGGTGTCTAAAAGGACGCTCCGCATAGCAACAAAGGAAGGTACTGCGCGACGGGGAAGAGAAAGAGGTCTCGAGGGAACTTCGTACAAGTGCATGAGATCCTGAAACGGGCTCTGACTCTGACCTATGTCGTAAAATACCACTCTCTCAATCGACTGCTGGGAAGAGGCATCCATCACTGTAACAGCAGCCTGAGCAGTCTCCTGCTGGATAACTGTCTCAGGAACAAATAACTGAACCTCCGGGGTAGTAGCGTCAAGAGTCATCAAATCCTGAGCTACAGTCTCCTGCACAGTGTCATGACCTGCCTGCGGATGGTCCTTTGCATCTCCCCTTTCCGGGGTCTCCTGCACAAGTGTCTCGACTCCCTGGGCTACTGTCTCTTGCACAGTGTCATGACCTGCCTGCGTATGGTCCTCTACATCTCCCCTTTCCGGGGTCTCCTGCACATGTCTCTCAATTCTCTGCCAACTCTGAGCTCGTACCTGGGGCTGCTCGTGCTGCTGTCTCTCCCTCTGTCTCCGTCTCCTCCGAGCTCTCCGTGAAAGCTGTGCCACTGGGGGCACCTCCAAGTCCTCTGAGTCCACTGGAGACTCTCCCAGAGGAGTCTCCTCTCGCTCTGTAGAATGAGTCGAAGTAGGCTCAGGGACCCCTGAAGGCTGAACTGTAGGCTCTGGGTCACCCGTAGGATGAGATGGAGTCCCTGAACGAGGCCGACGACTAGGGCAATCCCTAATAAAGTGACCTCTCTTCCGACAGAAAAGACACTGATCAGGAAGACCCTCGTACAAAACCCTTTGCTGAATCTAGACCCCATCTCCCGTGGAGTACGAAATCAAAGTAGGCAAAGGTCGAGGAGGGGGGAACTCTGAAGTGAGTTTGACTCTCGTAACACCTGTACCAGCAAGTGACTGAGAATAGGAAAGTCTAGCACCTGATGGGATGACTGTACCTACCACACTAGCCATATGCTCCATAGCTCTTCGGGGAAGTAGTACTGAAGTGCTTCCGCCAAGGCCACAAATGGATGACTCTGCTTTGAAACTGAATCGGAGAGCTCATAAGTACTCTTTCAGCCTGCTCTGCAGACTGAAGGCCAAAAGAAAAGTACCCTCTGCCAAGCAATCGGAAAACCGTAACTGAGACACCCAATGAGGCCATGTTGGTGTACACCCAATCACGTAACTGTTGGCCTCTACCGGGTAGAAAGCCAATGATATGCGTCAAACGAAAACCCTCCTCTGCCGCCTCAATCATCTGCACAATGTCGGGAGGAAAAGAAACTGTGACTTCAATCTCCTCAGGTTCGGCGACGGGAGTGGCATTAGTGCCCTCCATTGTCTCAGCTTGCGTTGTCCTGAGGGGAGGAGCTACCTCTGCAGAAAATACCCACCAAGAACTCGCAACCAACCACTAGTGAATCCCCAAGAACTTGGTTGAATGCCCCAAACTTCAGCCTGCATGGGATAGCAAAATGAGGATCAAACCCAAGCCTGAAACAGTCCGTTCAATGCTGAAGCAGAAAATCCGCCAATGCCCTGGAACCACGAGCAGCAACAGCCCCGGAGAGGGCCCTGATGCAGCCCAGCCTGAAGCGCAAAGGGGGCAGCAACAGCCTGAATGGCGGCGACGGGCTGGCGGCCTGGCTGGCGACCTGAAGGCGGCGGCCTGGCTGGCGACCTTTTCCATCCTTTTTCCCTTATGGACTTGACCATGGACTTTGCCATCAAGAGAAGGCTCATGCGTTGGTAAAGCATTTCATTCCAAATTCTAGTTGTTAATATTAGTAATAATCTGAAATTTGGACAGCCATTGGTCTTCTTTGAATAAATCTCTTTGCATGGTTTTGGAATGTCATCCACTGGATTTCAAACCTACTAGAAAGATTCTGGACTTAATCCAAGGATACATAGTTGTTGCTAGGGTATTAAGGTTATCCGTTGCCAAAGTTCCCAAACTATGTTGGTTCTCGGTCTGTACCACACTAAGTTGAGTCATCGGCTTGAACCAAATCTGGTCATGGCTTGGAAAAGGTCTGGTCATGGCTTGGAGAATGGCTTGGTCACAAGCAACCTCCTTCACCCTCTATTTTCCAGCATTTCTTCGCATATAGAACCTCTTCGAAGAATAGTCAAAACTACCTTCGAAGTTCAAATATGGTCTAAAAGGCTATGACTGCACACAGGTACATCATCAAGGAATAGAATGACAAACTTTCCCAGATATGGAGGAAACATATCACTCATATCTGTTGGAACGTAGCAGGTGCATTTGTGAGTCTAAATGGTAAAAACTAAAAACTCATAATGTACAAAACCCTATCTTAGGGGCATCTTCCTCCCTAATGCGAATCTTATGGTATGCCATACGTACATTAAGCTTGGTGTAATACACTGCACCGTGTAAGCGATCTATAGGGGCATCTTCCTCCCTAATATGGATCTTATGGGTACATTAAGCTTGGTATAATACACTGCACCGTGTAAGCGATCTATCAGATCATCTATCCTAGGCAAAGGACATTTATTTAAGCCGAAACAGGGTCTCCGGACCACCATTTGGAAGAGTCCACAAATGAGCATTTCAATGGCTCCCAGCAGCCGAGGCTGAGGGTTCACAGGTAATGCACAGAGGTGCTGTCCTCCACATGGAGAGTTATGATACCACCAAGGAGTCCGTACCGTGCAAGAGTTATGAGAGGACATATTCAAGAGTTATGACACCACCATGGAGTCGTTGCAAGTAGAGAAGCCAAAGCATCACCGAAAGATGGTGAATCTCCTGACACAATGGATGGTTTGGAGACATGAAAGAGTGAGCTCTTATCCTCAAGGAGAGGCATGTATTGATGGAGAGAGGGCAGAATCAGGACTGCCAGTGATCAGGGGAGAAAGGGGGGATCAACATCCATATGGAGAGGAGAAAAGAGTGTGAGAGAAGAGAGGCTTGAGCTGATGTATTGGGGATTCTTGGTGAGTGATCTCTGTACCATCCAAGAGATGGACCTGTGTACTTTGGGCGGTTTGGTAGTCCACTTCCTGTCCTATTTCTCCCTAGTATGCGTATCCTTGTTGTAGTTCTTACCAGATGAGCATTGATTTTTCTGTGTTTTCCATTCCATTTCTTCTTTCTGTTCCGTTCCGCACTTGCACCATCACCGGCACTACAGTCCACTCTGCAACCGTTCCCTAGTTGCACCATCACCATGCGACCCATTGCACCGTCACTTTTTCTGCTGCATGGCTTTCTAGACCCCTACACCTTTTTCTGGCCTTCTCTGACCTACTGTTGCACCAGACCTGAACCACTCTATTGCACAGACATTTGCTGCACCCTTCAGATCTGCTCCGGGTGCTACTATGCACCCGTACAAGCTCCATAGAGCCTGTTGTACAGGTCCGACCTGTCCAGTAGGTCCAAAGAGTTCCTGTTCCGACTCTGCAAATTCGGCTTTACTGTCATGAGCTCCAGCCTCTTTCTTGTGCTGTATATTCTGACCACTCCTACATGCTGCCATGTGGCAGCGTTCCACTCCTTGTACAGTTGCCCATGTGACATCTAACCTTTGCTGGTATACCTTCCCTATGCTCTCCTCATTTGGGGGCTCACAGAGGAGGGTGACCTAAACTCCAAGACTCTCTAACACATCATGGGTTATCCCCATACGACGCTCCATTAAGTCCATGAAGAAGCCCTTTGGAACAAGTCGGAGTTGTTTTTGTTCGTTGGTCTTTCAACGTGCAGTTCCTTCTCCTCCAAGTCCAGTCCCGTGCAAGAGAACCACGCTGATACACAGTTCCAATCTTGGTTATCACAGGACCATGGCACCACCGTCTTTGGTCATTGAGCAATCCTGGTGCGAACATCGTCCAGCTATCCTCCTTGCACTGGAGTCTTCCAAGCACGTGAGATTCCTCTTGTAGAAGCAAAGGCACTAGTTCTTGGAACATCACTGATGCTGACCACTGCCATGCAATCATGGTTGTAACAAAACTCTTGTAGCTATTGGGAAGCATGCCTAGCAAGAACCTAGCCATCCTTGGTGAATTTGACTTCTGACCAACTATTGAGAGTTGATCCCTCACTACCTTCATCTTGGTGATGTGTTCCGTGAACCGAGTCCCCTTCCTCAATGTGCATGCTTTGTCTCGAGATCAAGAATCCCCCCATCGTTGTTCATCTCGTACTGTTCTTTAGGATGGCCCATGCACAAAATGTATTTGTAAGCTGAATGTGCAGCCGTGCCATGATAATGGTAAGGGCCTTTGCATCACATAGTTCCCAATTCCCATTGCAATGGGATGGGCCTGTGTCATCACTCCAATGGCACTTGTGGTAGCCTTTGACTTTGGTTCTACTCCTATAGTGATTTCCTAACTAATTCAAGCCACCAAATGGCTTCGGATCTTCATCTTCCACAATGGGTACTTACTTCCGTCAAGCTTACCTGATACCCGAAGTTTGGCATGGGTAGTTAAGTAGCTGCCACGATGAGAAAATGAAGGGCTTAGGGAGAGTACAATTGTCCGAATTTGAGTCTCCCTCTTTCTTGTAAGGGCACATATTTTCAGACGTAGAGTCGATTTCTTTGAGGTTTTCCTTTCCCAAGGTTCTCGCCTTCGAGCTCCCTAAACTTGTGAATTTCCTTCAAGGCTTTGATACCATGTTAGAGACGAGAGGATGGTGGAGGCTTCTTGCTAAGGCCAAAGCTCCCCGTGGACAGACAAGATAGTGCCCAGGAATCACACAGTATCAATCTCAAATCTCACTCTTTCCGTGGTGTGTACGAGTGTATAAGTGCAGACAGTAAATGAACTGTGCAAGAGAGAGATGTAGAAAAATCAATATATGTTATTTGTCCAATGTGAACCTAATCATATACCAAAGATCTGTATACTGTGCCACCCTTCTATCAGCAAAGTGCTGACTAGATGTGGACCTATTCACTCAGAACCTATTCTCCTATCTCCTTCTGACACCTCCAAAACACTTGGCCTACATTGCTCTCCTAGAGCCTTACCATGATAATGGTAAGGGCCTCTACATCACAAAGTTTCCAATTCCCATTGCAATGGGATTTGCATGTGTCACCACGCCAACGGTATTTGTGGTAGCATTTGGCTTTGGCTCCACTTTTGTAGTGATTTTCCAACTGATCCGAGCCACCAAATGGCTTAGGATCTTCATCTTCCACACTGGGTACTTACTTCCATCAAGCTTACCTGATTGCCGAAGTTTGGCATGGGTAGTTAGCAGCTGCCACGATGAGAAAATGAAGGGCTTAGGGAGTGTACAATCGTCCAAATCTGAGTCTCCCTCTTTCTTGTAAGGGCACCTGTTTTTCAGACGTACGTAGAGTCGATTTCTCTAAGCTTGAACCTAGGTCTTCCTTTCCCAAGGTTCTTGCCTTCGAGCTTCCTAAACTTGTGAATATCCTTCAAGGCTCTGATACCATGTTAGATGGTTGAGGCTGCTTATTAAGGCCAAAGCTCCCCGTGGATAGACAAGATAGTGCCCAGGAATCACAGTGTCATCTCAAATCTCGCTCTTTCCGTGGTGTGTACTAGTGTATAAGTGCAAGCAGTAAATGATCTGTGCAACAGAGAGATGTAGAAAACGTAATATATATTATTTATCCGGATGTGAACCTAATCATATACCAAAGATCTTTATAGTGTACCACCCTTCTATCAACAAAGTGTTGACTAGGTGTGGACCTATTTACTCAGAACCTATTCTCCTATCTCCTTGTATTAGGTTTTGCTTTAGTCTCATAGATGCATGGGTCTTTAGCAGACTTTAATAAACTTTATTTCTTTCTTTCTTTCTTGTGGCACCTCTAAAACACTTGGCCTGCATTGCTCTCCTATAGATTCTGTGGGCCTTGTAGTGGTACCCTGCAATTACGCCTTCCTGCTGCTCCCTTGGATAGCCGATAATAAGGTAGTGCTTGCTACTGAATCCTTGACCTCGTTGCTACTGTGAAGGCTGCTAGAAACATGGTGGAGAAAGAAAGAAAGAAAGAAACTATTATTATCGTCCTCTGGGGGCCTGAAATCGACCCATGGGACCCAATGGAATGTTACAAAAAGTCTCCTTCTTTGAAGAAGGGTGGAGTGGACAGCTAGCATGTTGCTACCTGTGTAATACATTGGTCACGGTATGCAAGGACCTTGGTAATGTAATTGCCCAAGGCTGCGAGGTGAGGATGGGAAAGCAAGCTCTCCAAACTGTTGTGATGCTGCGTGACATTGCTGAGAGAGAGAGAGAGAGAGAGAGAAGGTTAGGGTGTGTGGAAATGATACTCAAATGAAGACATGAAGAAGGCTTTCATTTAATTCATCAAGTATGACATGATAAGTGAAGTACAAGCCTTATATAGGCTGAGCACACACACACACACACGTACCAAGTGTATATGGGATAACTCCCAGAGTGACACGTGGCACTCACACATGACTCACCTACATGAACTAGTACTAGAACTTCTAGTACTACACACCAACACATCACATCACCACACTCTTTGGCTATGATATTTCCAACACCCCCCCTTCAGAGCAAAGAGTGTGAGACCCAACACGCAAGAGTAGACCGATCCCCCCTCCACCGCAATACTGCAAAGAGCAAGTCCAACTATCCAACACCTCCCGTGTGATAGTGACTTCTCAGTAAGCTTGCGACCGGCAAGGGCAAACCATCACTCATCACCCCCCCTTACTCTGAACTGGGTAGTTTTGTAAAAATTAATGAGTTTCATTGAGATATGGAATCTCTTTCTGGCATGTATGAGCACGATAGTTATTTCAGTTGTATTTATCAATAGGTCCTGGTTGGGGCATGCCTAGATGAACTAGGTTGTTCAAGTTTAAGGGGAAGAAAAAATCAAGATCAACATTCTATTCAAAATTGTCTCTTGTTTCGGAAGGGCAAACTCAACTATACGCTCAAAACATAAACAAAAAGTTTGCTTCTAGTGTCATGACATCCCTTATGCTGCTGTTCAACGAACGTTGGCTTGATTAAGGAAGAATCCTATTGGCCACAGTTGCATACTGATGTTGATCATAACTTTCGAGAGTGTTAGGAATGCCGAGTTGATAAAGTGGAACACTTGAGACAAGCAAGCCACCATTGGGAATCCAAGATAAGAAATGGCGTTGGAATTCAGAGGATTTAGAATGCACGTAGTAGCTCACAAACTCGAAGACAAGCTTTCACATGTGATATAAAGTATGAAAGCACAGCAACGAACATAGGCATAGCTATACTAAGATGACCAATACAAAACTCTTTTTAATAACAAAAAAAAATCTACTAGACTGCTCAGCTCTACACACTTGTTGCAGCTCACAAGAGGTCCAATCAACTCGATATAGAGCCGAGATTGAAATCTTGAATGTTTTTTGACCCACAGACATGTAAGAAGGCCACACAGGCCGAGATGTCCTGCACTATAGAATGAGCACACAGCTCCAGTGAATGGCTACACACGCCTTTGCAAGTAGAAGTCACCTCTAGTCGGGTCGAGGCTCATATAGAAGCAAGTTCATCGCTTATGCACAGCTGTACGAACCGCCATAGAGACCGACCATCAGTTGCCAGCATATGTGTTTCAATAGAGCTTGCCCACCTGCTTCATGCCGTCTCCACATTGCTGCCGAAAGTCATCACCTTCCGACTCTTATGGAGCTCACAACTCGTCAGAGAGATGGAAGGAGCTAGAACCCTTAAAACCGCCACCATGTCGAAGTATGCATGCACAAATGCCAAGTGGCTGACCACCACTGCCACCTTGGATGACCCTACAAAGTTTACCATACCAAGATATACTAATGCTAACAAATGGAAAAACATTTCCATTTTTTTCTTTGTTGCATTGTTGCCGATGGACATGACACCATGCGGGTGGTTGTTGATGGACTGACCAAAATGGCCAGGTTTATTCCTTCAAAAACAACAAAATTTGCCCCATACTTGGCACATGTGTTTGTGGAGGATTGTTTAGACTTTATGGGTTTTTGGGGGATGAGATTGTTAGTCATTGTGACTCTAATTTCGCGAGGCGTTTGTGGTGAGAAGTATTCAAGAAATCAGAAACTAAACTCAGGATGAGTTGATCTAAACATTCGGACCCAGATGGATAGATAAACAAGTTAATCAGGTTCTTGAATATTTTCTTTGTGCGTATGTCTCTCGAAAGCAATCTAAATGGGAAGAGTATCTTTTGATGGCTCAGTTTGTGTATAGCAATGCAAAACATACAACCACTAAACCAAGTTTGTCTTTATGTACCTTTGGTTTGCAAAATATAAAGGTACAAGCTGCTGCTGATTTTCTACAATCACAGCAGGACATGTTGCCATTTACGAAGGAAAACCTTTGCATAAATATGGATAAAGCTCGACGAGCTAGTGAAGTTTATAAGTTATCATCTCATTATTAAAGTTATCCATGTGACTAATAATGCAGCCTATGAGCTGGAATTACGGCCTGATGTAAAAGCACATCTAGCTTTAATTTAAGTCTCCTAAAAGAGAAATTAGACGAGTTGATAACTGATTTTTAGTAGAGGTGATTGTTGCAAGATCTGTTGGTAAGCAGTTTTGTATTAGAGACCTCTTAGAAATAGGGTTGTCCCGAAGCTCTTATCAAATAGAAGGATAGATCTAGAAATGACAATTCTTGGGAGACTGTCGCATCTATGGAGTGATCGTGCCTGATTTATACTTCCTAGCATAGGTGTTTTGTGGTGGGAGAAATGTTTATGACTCCAAAGTCATAGCATGAGTTGGCATTAGTGATGGGTTTAGGCCCAAGAAGTCTTCTGATGTGGCGCCTCCTCGTAGCACTCTATCGCCACTTCCTACACGTTCTACACTAGCTGCAAATTCCACACCTACTACCCCGTGTTGGGTTGCAGTTAGAATTGGCACTCCTCCACCACTTGCAAATCAGGAGGCCCCTTCTCTAATCACTGACCCAACTCTGGTTGCGACCAGTGATGAACGAGTTCTGGTTGCAGCTAGTGATGCTCCTGCTGCTTTAATCATGGCCAGTGATGAACCGGCTTTGGTTGCTGCTAGTGATGCTCTTGATGCAACTTTAGTCATGGCAAAGGATGATGTTCCATTAGATCCCTCTCCAATCCCTAGCCTCGCTTTCAAGCAGTCCCTTTCCACTTGAGTTCTCTAGACCATGCCATTAATCAAGGGGAGGGTTTGGCTCTTGCCTCTTCAGCTCTGTTGCAGGTACGGATCTTATCGACTCCATCGTTGTGCTTGGTTCAAAGGAACTCTTCTCGTCTATGGTGATTTTGCAGAAGCAGAATTTGTGCACTCTAGCTTTGGTGGCGTTATTCTCGGTTTTCCTAACAATAGAGCATCGTCTTCCACATGTTCAGGGATCCTTTCCCTTGTGGGTTTCATTCCTCTCCAATAGTCAACGGATCCTTTGCACAGGAGGAAGGTGTTTTTGCTACTAGGTCAGGTAAGGATTTCCCACTTGCTTCCTTCGACCAATGAGGATTGTTAGCTTGAATATTCAGGGCCTTGGTGTTGTGCCTGATTGCCATCGAAGGCAGCTGATTTGTAATCAGCTTTATTGAGGTGCCTTTGGGGGTCTTATTGGATCGTCTATATTCATGAACACAAGTTGGATGGCAAAGATTGTGCAAAGTTAGGTAAGCTTCCTTTTTGTCATACCTTTTGGTCCCCTGCCTTGGGCACTAGGAGAGTAACCTACATTTTGGTTTTAGATTCTTTTCTTCCCCTTGTGGTTGGATCATTACACCCTCTAGAGCACAATGAATCATACTTTTTAGTTGGGGGGATGTAAGTTTTGGCCTTCTTAACCTCTATGCTCCCAACAATACAGAGCATTGTGTCCTTGTCTAGAAGAAACTTATGTCTTGGGCCCCAATTGCAGACTCATGGATTATTGGAGGTGACTTCAACATGGTAGAGTCGCCTTTAAAATTCAAACGAGGGAAGGGAATGTTGCATTTACGCCTTTGAGAGAGCAGTTTTGGTGCCTTTCTATTCTAGATTAGTGGCAAAGATGCTTGGACGGATGATGCCTTCCACACTCACCTATTCTTGTGGTCAAATAGGAGACATTAGATGCCCATCCATGTACGGATCGATATATTTTATGTTGATGATTACGCATTAGATAGAGGTGGCTCGATATGCATTTCACCAGGACTTTCCACCTTGGATCAATTTCCGGTAAGGTGTTAGAGGAGGAAGAGAAATTGCTCCTTCAATCATTTTCATAGATGAGCTAGACTCCATCATTCTTGAGAGAGAGAAGACCCATGGTGAAATAGAGTGCCAAAATCATATTGTAGCCCTTGGTTCAGATGGATGGTTTGAAGTCTCATTCTCATGTTATTGTCATTGTAGCTACAAATAGTCCTAACAGTATCAACACGATTTCGAAGGTTTGATAGAAAGATTAGATATTGGAGTGCCTGATGAGGTTAGACAATTGGAGGTCCTCCAAGTTTGCGAGACGAACACGAAGCTCTTAGATGTAAGTGGTCAAATGTTTGTTTATAAAACATTAGAGTCAAGAAACATCACATTGGTATTCAAAGAAAAAGGCAAGTGAATATATACATTGAGTGCATGGCACATGCACATCTTTGCTTTCTCTTTGCTTTTGAGCCTATTACAGTTTTGGGTCGTGTGGAGCAATGTTTCTTGACTTCAAGTTGGTATCTAGATTCTAACCCAGATCACATGCCCTTGGATTCATGGAGTATTTGGAGGTGTCCCATTAAGTGGGAGTGGATTCATGCAGGGGGCTGAGAGAAGAGCCTCCCTGTCTTTTTTACATGGTTAGTAATGCCAAGAGGTTTGGACTAAGCCTTAAGGGCTGGAAGCCCCCACTAGAGCTCCTCATTGGGAGATTTCTACTAACATGCAAAATCCTTTTGAGAGACATTGGAAATCCCTCACGAAGGGAAAAATAACTTTTTTTGGGGCTTTTTATTCACGGGGGGATTGCAGTGAACCAGTGGAGATCAAGGCAGCCCCACGTGCCCTAAGGAGTTGTTACTGGTGTCTTCAAAAGGGAGAAAAACACCAACACACATCCACTTCTGGTAATGGAACTACCAACGTTGGATTCATGTCTGACTAAAGTCGGAAAGAGACAAATCAGAATTGTGCATTCAGAGAGACAAATTAGAAATGCAGGGAACTGAGAGAAGAGCCTCCCTTTCTTTTTTTGCATGGTTAGTAATGCCAGTAGGTTTCATCTCACCCTGAATTGCTGGAAGCCCACAGAACTCCTCATTGGGAGAACTTTCAGATTTCTACAAACTTGTAGAAGTCTTTTTGAGAGACTTTGGAAATCCCTCACAAAGAGAAAAATCATCTTTCTTTTTGGCTTTCTATTTATGGAAGGAAATTGCAGTGAACCAGTGGAGATCAAGGCATCCCCCACTTGCCCTCGTTGCCTTTTTGCTAAGGATTCCATTCAGCATTTTGCAGACATGTGATGTTTATCTAGAAGAAGTCTTTTGAGCATTTTTGTATATAGCATCAAGAAAGGTGAGATTTAGGAATATGTACAGGATTCTTGACATGTAGATTTCTTGAGAGGGAAATAACACGCTACTCATCTATAGTCAATACCATGACATGGGGCTGTAAATGTGAGAGCCCCCCCCCCCCCCCCCCCCCCCCCCCCCGCCCCCGCTTCCCGCCCGCCCGTCCACCCTCTTCTCCTCCTTCCGATCAGTATGTGTCTCCATTTTGTGGACTGATAGCTGTGTGTTGCCATGTACTAAAGCTGATGAGATTTCATGATGGAGTCTTCTCTGTTCTTTTCGAGAAGCATCTTTGACTGTTCTTTCCTTGTTGTGGTCTGCAGGGGTGTCTATATCTGTATTTTGAAGCTATGTCTCAGATTGTATCTTGAGGTCTGTTGCATATATAAATTTTCTTTGATTGGAAATGCAGATTTTCTTTGGATCTTAATATTGCTGCGCCAAAAATAACCATACCATCAGAGTTTTACCCTGACGGTGTTCGGCAAAGCAAGCTTTTGCTTGACTTAGGATATTTGACCCTGCAGACAGAGGTTGGGACAAACATAATGCTCCTCTCTTTAATATGCAGTTCTGCAAACTTGATGAGCCTGATGTGGATGCACTGTTTGTATGAAGGAACCAAGAACATCAGAATCTCAAGAGGAGATGGAGTTGTACATGCATTTCAAACTTGGTTTGAGTGATGTGCAAATGTTCTTGATTGATGGAACATTTGATTGGAAGGAACTCCATAAAGTATCCAGTAGCAGTTCTGAAACATGGAGATGTCAAGACAAGAGACTTCTCCCTGTACTTGAGAGATGCGGCATCACTTTGGCTCTGCAACAGGTCTTCAGAACTAAAATTTTGTGTGCCTGATCTTGTATATCTATGCATTTGATCATGTAATGAGTGATATTTTCACAGCACTTCTTAATAATTTTCATAGCACTGGTTAATTGTGAGTCTCAAGCGATCATTACACAACTGGAATTGCAGATTTGTGTTCCCCATTCCAGTTATCCATCAACACGAGTAGCTGTGAGACTGCCTTCTCTTGGATTTCATTTTTCTCCCGCTCGGTACCATAGGCTCATGCAGATATTCAAAGTTTTCCAAAGTAGCTCACCAAATGATGCAGATAAATCCATACGGCCTTGGGACCCTGCCGATTTTGAAGAGGAAGCTTCTGTGTTAGCCTGGAAGGTAGTGTTTCTTCGCAATTGTATTGTAAGTTCCTCCATGATGCCATTTCTTTTGAACTTATGCTTTTCATGTATTTAAATGAATTTATGTTTCTCAGGGTGTTGGAAACAGGGAAGCTGTATGGCGACGTCAGCATGCTGCATTAGCTGGTCCTTTCCTTTATATATTGGATTCTCCTTCATCTCTGTCCTGTAAGCGGCGAGTCAGGTAAAGTAGACGAGGGACACACGCTCCACGTGCAACATGGATATAACTATGACAATGTATGTAATCAAATCAAGGAGACTCCTAGAAAGCAACAATCCGGAAAGAGGCGATCATTAATTGAATCATGTACTCTTTAACATAAACTAGAAAAGATTCTCGATGTAGAAGAAAGAAGCAGCAGCATCGCTGAAAAGAAATACAATAGAATGTAGTTTTCAAGTACAATAACCTTTAATAAGTAAAATTTGAATCTTACACTGGAATAATGACCACGGGCCTTTGAATGGGAACCTAAGGATTGTGACAGTGAGTGGATCTAGACACCTATTTATGCCATTCATTGGTTACTGGGGCTCCAGTAAGGATGCTGTGGATGTCATGAAAATAAAGTCCATGTCTCTTAGCTCAACATGGCCTGGTTGTGTTTTTTTCCTTTGTATGCTTGGAAGGTTACACCTTTCTTAGTTTTCCTACACTCCTTTTTTTGCATGAAAAATACTTCTATTAAGTATTAACGAAACCTGCAATAGCAAGCTCAATGCAGAAATACATCATCCAAAGCATGAAAATAAACACCCTAAACGGGCCAATAAAATCCTTTTCAGAGCGAACTGGAAAAAATCCAAGGTTGAGGCTGAAAGTGCCACCTCAACCCTGCTGTAGTCTCCAAGAAGAAGGGGGATCCACCCCATTCTCTAAGGAAAATAGCCTTCTAGCAGAAGCTGTCTGGGAGGACCCTAATGGCATCGTCCGTAAAAACTTCTCTATGCTAGTGCATATTAAAAAGACAACAGCCTTCAATTTTCCATTTGAAATCAGCCAAGTTCCAAAAATTATGATTGGTTGAGCAACTTATTTTCTTTCAAAGCATTATTCATTAGTTGTGTAAGCTATTTACAATTCTTGTGATAAAAATAACCTTTTGAGAATCTCGTGTTTAATTAGTCTCAGCATCTTGGTAAGGTGAAACTGTTTTGTGCAGCTTGATTGGGAAGCAGGTGCTTCCTGTTCCTCTAGAATCTATTGGAGGTGTGCCAAATGTACTTGCGGTATGTGATGCAGGCCAATTCAAAAATAAGGTGATTGCAAGCTGAACTTTAGATTACATTACACAAATGACATCCCCACCCACGCACCCTCCCCCATCCCCCCGAAAAAATCCCTTTCTTCCTCCCCTTTCTTTTCTTCCTCCTTTTTCTTTGCTCCCTTTCCCTTCCTCTGATTCTCAACTGGGAAAAGAAAACCCCCACTTTTTTCCTTTACAATGTTTCAAGTAGTTCTTGTTTCGTGCTTCCAATTGAATCATTAGATTTGTTGTTTGTGTGGGAAAAGTGCACTGCACAAAATTTTCCAAGGGAAATTGGTCAACAAGAAAGATGATGGCTTTTCTTTTTTTGATGAGTGGATATCTGGGACACCTTAGACGCCACAAAATTTTGATGCAAGGTTTCCCACAATCGTGTGGCTTTGGATTGTGCTTGTCAGGTGGTGGAGTCTGTAAATGCATTGTTGTTGCGCTGTGATAATGAAGATTCAAGAGAGAATTGGCAGGGACGCCTTCAGGGTGCCATTTATCGATCTTCAGTAAGAATCTATTAACCCGATCGAGGAGAAAATAGTTCACAACAACGTTTGAATTTTGTTGGCTTCATTTGGGTTGAAAATGTGCTATGCCTTTGTCTTCTCAATATTTCACCTTAATATTAAATGTCCTGAAAGTTCATCTTTGTTTCACTTATCTTTCAGTACCTCTGCATATGCATGCACTTAACATCTTCCATGTTTCGCACAGTTTAAATATCTAACCATCATCTCTGTATATAGCTGCTTGTATGGAATACATGGCACAGGATACAACAGACAGTGCAAGAAAAAAGGAAGGTTGTCGCTGACCATCCATGGTAATGTTGGATGTAGCAAGTCATAGAAAAACTGGTTCAGGGATGTGTCTTTGATTGGAGACTTAAAACCCTTATATGCAAGAATGAGTCTAGTTTTCAATCATCCCTATGTTTTTCTCTTAAGCATATAGAAGGACAATTTGGTAATATGAAGAATTTTTGAAGGAATCTAGAACTTCTAAACCATTTTTTACGAGAACTTTACATTTGCGACACAAGCAAGTCAAAAGATTACTATGTTTGGAAGAGCTTTTCCAAGTCTAAGAATGATCATCTTTATTTTTCAGTATCCAAATCAACTATGCGGGCCAAAAGTGATTTTCTTTAGTTTGTGCAATTCCCGTTAAGATCATAACAACAGGGTCACATCTTGTTCTAGACCTACACATTATCTTCATCCTTATTGTCACTACTCCTCAAACTAAAGAGATCTTGCCTATATAGTTTTGCAAGCAAATGAACTTCTATAAAGTAGGAAAATACAAAAATTCAGGATGAAAAACCTTTGTCTATATAGTTTGTAAAGGCATAATCTAATACATAGATTATGTTCTTGGGTTGATTCTCATTAAAGTATTTTGAAGATATTTGAAGCAAGAAACTTGAGAGAGTCCAACCAAATATAGATATAAATATACCTTTATATAATATACATATATAATATCCAAGTGGTGACTTATTTTATCACTTTCAAAAATCCTTTCTTTTCCTTTCACCATTGGTTGGATCATGAAATTTTGAGCAAATATCCTCTTTACAGTTCCTCAGGACGACCTAAGAAAATAATATAATACTTTTTTAATAGACCCTCTAAGTGTATTTTTCCAGAGGAATATGGTTTGAAGAGCTTGCTCCAACCCTATTCCGCCGGCGGAATACCCTTGGAGAGCCTACGCAGAAGGGGTCATAACTTTTGCTCCTTATCTCAGATTGAGGAGCTGTAAAAAGGAAAAATGTTCAAAATTTCATGATCTATGCAAAGGTAGGCTTAAAATTTTACTTTTTATAGTTATAAAAGAGAAAAAGTGAAAATTTCAAGATGTATATGAGAGTTACAACTTCTCCCTAATTCATATTATGATAGGAAGGAGTTCAGTAGAGACCACATTTCCTTAAAAGTACTTAGGTTTGGAGAATTGGGAATATTTTGAAAATCCGTTCCTTGCCTTCCCATATTTGATAATGTATTAGAGATTAATTTATGATCGATTATAATCCTTAAGTATGAGGTTTCCAATATCTTTTTCCTACTCATCCAAGGAATATGGTATAGATTGTTATATGAGAGCTTCAAATATGGGATTGCTAAAGATTAGGGAAACTCTTTTAAATTGATTTAATTACCATAATCCTCCTTAGAATCAGATGCCGTTTCTTAATCATAAGTTTACTAAAGCTCAATAATCGTGTTTGGGGCCAGTGTGGTGTCTTGTACTTGGTTTCATTGAGCAGGGGCACTCTAGCCTCCATCAAGTTATTTCTCAAATTTTTTCTAAGTGGTATTGTTTAAAGTTAAGTGGCTAGAAATGATGTATTGTGGCTGTGAATAATGAATATGCAATGATAGTTATGATCTACTGCCCTTTAGGAAATTGAAGACCGGTTATACTAAATATGCTGAGCAATAATTGTGTATGCCTCCAAATATGCCGAGCTGCATGGCATTTCCTAGCATAGCAGTCATGTGTGCCATGTCCCATTTGCTCGGATGGGGATTTCTCCATGAAGCTGATAGCCTGCATAAATATTGGTGCTCGATACTTGGTCCAAACCCAGACGATACTTGATGAGATCCTTAGCTATAAATAGTTTGATACCTTTGAGATTATATGTTGTCTAAGATCTTTACTACTCTTTTTTGTTTTGAAAGCAGCCTATGCATGAGAGATTCTTTTGATCATGATATTGCACAGAGAGAGAGAGAGAGAGAGAGAGAGAGAGAGAGAGAGTTTATTAAAGCCTGCTAAAGACCGATGGGTCTATGAGACTGATAGAAAACTTGGTACAATAAGCAAAAGGGTGGAGCTACTGAGCGAGCGTCCTAACCCGTGCTAGAAAGAAAGAAAGAAAGAAAGTTTATTAAAGTCTTCGGGAGACCGTGAAGGTCTATGAGACTAAAGATAACTGATACAATGAGCATAACGGTGGCGGTCTCAAAGCGGGCCAGCCAACCGTTTCTACAAAAAAGAGGTTATGAAGGACGGTGTGTCTAGTCCTGATACAAAAAATATGTGTCTACCTCCAGATGATACAAAAAAGAAGGGGGGGGCACCAAAAATGGGGCAGAGGGGGGAGATACAATATATATGTGCAGGTGGTGATCATCAGAGACCAATCATAGAGGGGCCGTCAAATGGGAGGCCGGAAAAAACCCTGCGATAGATGATTGGCCTATGACGTCACGCGGCCTAGTCGAGCTCGATTGTCGGGGGCGGCGGTGGATGAGGGCAACGGTAACCCCGGTGGGGCGGGCAGAGAGCAGAGACGAGATGTCATGGACCCGGACGTGTGAGTCTGTCCGCTGGCGCAGTTGTCGTGGCTCTGGCTCTCGCTCACGTCCGCGTCGTCGGCTAGACTGAGGAGAGGTATCCTGTGACTAGAAGAAATCAGTGATGGGCCGCTGGGTGTCCTCACGCTGTGTGCGCTGTGCGTGTCGCCGTGCTCGGAGAGAGGTATCTCGGTGGCGAGCCATCTCATGTAAGAAAGCGGCTAGGCATCGTTGATCCGGGAACTGCAGCATGTGTGGGAGGGGGCCGAATCTATCGCAGAAGAGGCAGTGGTACCGGCCTCGAATGGCATAATAGATAGGACATCTGAAAGCAAAATGCTCCTCCGACTCGATCTCCTGCAAGTTGCAAAGTGGGCAAAGGCGGCCCTCTCGTGGGATACCCTCTGCGTGTCCGCTATCGATCCGTAATCGGTGTGACGAAACCCTAAACTGACCGAGGGAGATCCGGAGCGCATGTGGTAGATGAAGCTGTGTGTAACCCGGAGGTGTGATGAAGCCCTCCTGTGAGATCTGAAGGCAGTCATACTCAATGATATCGTTGTACGTGTCACCATAGTCATAGACATCCTTGGTATCATCATCCTCATAGTAGATGCAGTCTGATCCAATACAATACAATGCAGTGCAGCATACACAAGGTATGAAAACGTCAAGGTACACCCGATGACGGACTAGGCAGTGTATGCAAGAAGCCCGTAATAGATCGTTGTCTACTTTTTGGATGAGTAGTCGATCGTGCCCTCCTGGCAGCGACTCTATGCCTAATGAGCGCCACGGTGACCCTGGTCGACCGTATGTGAGAGAGAGAGAGAGAGAGAGAGAGAGAGAGAGAAGTAGAAGTAGAATTTATTAGCGTCCTCGGGGGGCCAAAAATGACCCATGGGACCCATCTCGATACAATGTAAAAAGAGTCTTCTCAAGGAGAGGGGTCAGGAGTCTATGAGTTTCTGACGACAGGTAAAAAGAGGAGTGACAAAAGATCCCAATGCTGCTGGAGAGGGAGTGAAGAGAACTGAGGTCAACTGAGCAGAGTCCCCCAGTATCTGCTAGTAGTCCTCCCTGATATGTGCATATCGGGGGCACTGTAGAGCTACATGTGCCTCCGTCTCAACTGTGTGCATGTCACAAAGGGTACAGACTCTAGCATGTCTAGGCTGGTGTATCCAAGCTCCTTGCTCAATGGCAAATGTATGAGATCTGGTACGGAACCTGGCGATGTTTTTGCGATATAGAAGGGGGATAGGTGTGCTAATATAAGACTGAGCATGAGTCTCTATGGACATGTATGTAGACCAACATGTGGGATTTATGTTGTCTTGGTAATATTCCAGCTTTACCCTCTTTTCACTTGTCAACCAGTGATTCCGCAAAGTGCTCAGTAAAGACAGTTGAAACTCTTGCATGTTGACCTTTTCAGGAGGGAGAGAGAGAGAGAGAGAGAGAGAGAGAGAGAGAGATGATATGATTGTATGGAAGTCCGCGGGAGACCCTTTTGGATCTATGGGATTGGCAATCACTACTTAATAATAGGGCCTTACATCCAATGAGAGAAAACATTACAAACTTGTCATGTATTGAGTACTTGTTGGGGTAGCTTGCGTGCTAGACCTAGAATCTTATTGCGATGTTCTAAAGTCTCTCTCAGGTGGCTTCCTAGCTTTTTGGCTGGCTGCTCCAGCAGGTTTGTCAGATCTCTGCTGTCCCCATAGCGTTCTCTGACGTGTATGTAGGCTCTACACCTTAAAAGTACATGATGTTCATTTCTACCTCCCTTGTGGGGCAGATTTTGTAGGTTCTTTCCTCTCTGGGAATCGATGGCCTTGCCCATCTACCCTTCTCTACCTCAAGATCATGTGAACTAGTTATGATTTTGCAAATTAGTTGTCATTTAAATGTTGATGTCTTCCCTAAGGTATTTCTGCATTCCGTGGCTGTCCATTGAGTTGATTTCTTGTTTATAAAACTGCATTTTTGTACCGGGTGATGCCAAAGTTTATGTAGCATTTTTTGCGTCACAATCTCCCTTATTTGACATGCATCTTCTGGTATATCAACGGCTGGTATACCCCATGACTGCATCCCACCTCATTCCCTCTCAGTGCCAGCCCATGGTTTGTGTAGCTTCCATCGCCTTGTGTGGTATCCAACCGGCATCATTTTCTCAACTTTGTTGAGGTAGGCCATGAATTGACACAACGCTTCCCCTTCTAGTGGTATCATTCCCGTTTCAGCCAGTAGGATGGGGTATGGTATTTGTGCCTTAACCCCTAGCCACCCTATCAGAAAACGTTTATGTATAATTTCTGTTATGTCCTAGTATGTCATAGACAGCCCGGATGCCTAGGCAGGGCATCCGTAGAGGATTATTGTCTGCACAAGCGTGGCACTCCATTTGTAGTTGTTTGTGAAATCCAATCCTAAGTATTTATATGAGGCGACTGTTTCCAACGGCTCTCCTCCAAATGTGACGTCCACTTGTTTGCTGCGTGTCCGCTAGAGGATAGGTATGGCGACGCTCGAGGGCCATAGGGGAATAGGGAACGTGAGGGGAGGAGCCTTAACATGGGTGGGAAAAAGGGATTAAGAGGGGAGGGAAAGAAGAGGGAGACTATGGCACAAGGGAAGAGGGAGAGGGGAAAGAGGAGTATGTACATGGGTGGAGGAGGAATGTAGAGATGAAGACATCAAGGGGAGAGGGCCATGCTTTATTTGAAAGGAAGGGAAGGGGGAAATCAAAGTACTAGCTAGCTAGGTGGCTTTACAAGAATGAGCGTGCTCCATCAAGGAATAGCCCCCTCCTTTTATAGCCAAGAGAGAGAGTCTCTCCCAATAAATGCATCCTTCCACATGTATGGTGTGTGTGGAAGAGTCTCCCATGTGGGCTAGGCGGTTATGCACTCTCAATTGTGTGCGATAACGCTTGGCCACATTTTTCCACATATATCAACTCCCATATCCCAACTCTATGATGATACTACCTTGGTCTCTTCCCAATTTTATAATACATTCAAACATCTAGGAGGACAAGTGGAGGGTTGGCATAAGGAATCTTGCCACCTCATCCGACTTTCCCCATTATTTAACTTGCACTCTTAGACCTTCTATACCTCCCCCACATGGGCCTATCCTACATGGAGGGAATAACCCCATATAATATCCATCTCCACCTATTTTATATTACTTCTCCCATGGACTTTGGGCCATATCTCACTAATTGTAAGCATGGGACCGCCTAGGTGGAGGGGTGGCACATGGAGGAGCCATTCCACCTTAACATTTTATAATACTACTTCCATGGATTATGTACAACACACCTTATGGGTCCTCTTACTTGGAAGGGTGGCACATGGTCATGCCCTGCCACCTCAACCCAGGGCCCTATGCACTCCATATTTTATTATACTATTGCCACACATACAAGCACACACTCATATTTATGCCTTTTTACTTTGGTCAAATTTATCCATAACAGTCCCGATGGCCATTACCTTTGTTTTGTCTATATTGACTTGTATTTCCGAGTGTTTGCAGAAATCTCTCAGAGGATCCGAATGTGCTTGCAAGCTCTCCTTATTCTTTGCGAATAAAACTACATTATCTACATACATAGGCATTAATAAAGCATACCCTGTAATCAAAACCCTTTCCTCGTGCATTCTCGTCCACTCTTCCAACTCATCAATGAAAAGACCAAAGAGTGTTGATGAGAGAGGGAAGCCTTGTTTAGCCCCTATGTCACTCCTTATTACAGCTTTTCTCTTAGAGCATGACCCATCCACCAATGGCTGTGCTAACTCAGCTAGTACCTTCTCATAGAGTAGATATGTGGCTTCTCTGAGTTCCTGAGGAAGTTTGAGCTTTTCCAGTCTTTCCCATAACATCTTACCCGGCACTGTGTTGAAGGCTTTCTTGAAGTCTATGAAACAGCAGTAGACAGCCTCTTTCTTTCCTTTAATTCCTTCAGCTGCAGCCCTTATGGCAACTAGATAATCAATCATTGAGTGCTTGGGGCGAAACCGTTCCTGGGATGAAGCTCTCGCTCCTTATTCCTCCGTCCATTTGCTGATTTTCTGCTCAAGGATAGTTCCATATAACTTTGCCATTAGGCTGCTTACCATGATTGTCCAATAATTCTTTGCCATCTTGCTATCTCCCCCCTTATGGATCTGCCAATCTAAAGGAAACCCTTCCTCTAGAGCAATATTCATAAGCCTGGTAAGCATTTTCTTTGTTTTCTCACCTCCCCATGTTGACATCTCTGCTACTACCCCTTGTGCGTCTGGAGCCTTCCCATTAGCTAGATTTTTCAGGCCATTTTCCATGTCTTCCATGAGAGAGAGAGAGAGAGAGAGAGAGGGGGGGGGGGGATATGATTGTAATAAGGTCCTCTTGAGACCCTTCAGGATCTATGCGATTGGTGACCGCTATAAACTAATAGTGGTCTTTTACACTAAGTGAAGGAAATCTTTACAATCATACTATGTTGTGAGTACTTGCTTAGCTAGCATGTGCGCTAGCCCAAGAACTTTGCTACGGTGATTCAAAACCTCTTATATTGGAAGTTCAATGCATTGGCTGGTTGTTCCAAAAGGGTTTTCAGGCTTCCCACGCCGTCGCTATATTTTTCTCTGATGTGTGCATAAGCTTGGCGTTTTAGAAGTACATGCTGCTCATCTTCTACCTCCAGATTTTGCAGATTCTTACATCTTTCGGGATCCTTGGTCTTAGCCACCTGCCCCTCTCTACCACTAGCTCTTGCGAGCTGGTCCTTACTTGCAGATTAAATGGTTTTTGAACACTGAAATATCCTCCCTGAAATATTTTTGCATCTCATAACCGTCCATCATATTAATTTCCTGCTTGTTAAACTGCATTCTGGCTATCAGGCACAGGACAAAGGAAGAAAAGGCATAAAAGATTCCATATGTCCTGATCATATAAGCTGTTATGCCTTTTTGGTTGCAGGCTCCAGCAGCAGTCAGTGGATTGTTTTTATCTGAGGACGACGAGCATGATAAAGATGATCCAAAGGCGGCTCCTGAAAACGCTCTTGTGAATGCTGCAGAAAAAGTGGATTTCTTTTTGACAGGGGCATTAGATGAGCTCAAGATTGTGATTAGTAGTGGCCCTGGGGTAAGAAGTGCTCTGTTGTTCATGATTGTTTTTTGTGATAAAAAGATCTGAACTGAGGTCTGCCTTTGCTTACTCTTTGGTTACTCA
This sequence comes from Dipteris shenzhenensis, assembly GCF_047967505.1. NCBI lineage: Eukaryota > Viridiplantae > Streptophyta > Polypodiopsida > Gleicheniales > Dipteridaceae > Dipteris > Dipteris shenzhenensis. The sequence continues at coordinate 25,088,360 of NC_141605.1, read as the reverse complement.
TAAGTGTAAAAAAATTATGTAATGGCCACCCATTGTTTTCTCTGCTTATGATGTGTTAAGGGGAAAAATGTATCAAAGGAGAAGCTGCTTTTGGATACAGAGTATCCATTGCTGGAGTTACGTGCTCTGGGCAGCAAAGTAAGTACACAGTGTGTTTGACAGAATCCTTCAAGCTGAGAAAGAGTATGCTAATTCTATTCAGTGCTGCTACCTTCCTGTGGCTGTTCAAAGTGCAATTATGTCATGCGTGCCTGCAAACTTGTAGAAATTTGACTCGGCATTAATTTGAAAATTTATGTTTCAACCCTCCGTTCTAAATCTGGTGCCCTTCTGACCAAGAAAACACGCATTGTAAGTGTGTGTGTGTGTTTTTTTTGGGGGGGGGGGGGGGGGGGGTGGGTGGTGGGGAACAATCTTTACATTGATATTTCTATCATCTCATGCTTTCAATAGTGGGGCACTGATACAGGTCGAGTTTGTCATGAGAAAGTTTGACATGTCTGTTGGAGCTGTGCTCCAAGCATTAGAGGTAGAAGACAAATTTTACAGCAAGGGATCATCTGAACGTCACTATTTGGCTACTTCTGATTTGCATTCAGCAAAAACTTGTAAAAAATCAAACAATGATGGCAATATTACAGTCCGGTCTGTTGATGCAAATGGGGCTCCAAGGGAAAGGAAAAAAGTAGTGAAGTATGGAGTTGAAGGTAGAGAAATGTTTTTTGATTCTGAAGAAAATCTAGGTGAAACAGACAATGGTCAAGACTTGAAGCAAATCAGGCACTTCTCAAGAAGCACTTCAGATTTTTATGATGCAGAGGATTTAGACTTTGGTGGAATATTATATGGGAAGGAGCCTCCATCTTTTGAACACATTCCTGGCTTGCTACCAGATTTGACATCAGAGAAGAAGGGATGGCCAAAGGATGAGCTGCAGGAGGATTTTGTGAAAGCACAAGTCATTCTATTTTCTCTAGAGTCTCCAGCATATGAAAATGTGGACAAGCAGGTCTTTCACCCCTGATCTGCACTTGCAACAGACTTTGTGTGCTTCATCTCAGCTGACATGTTGTTCTTAGATTGGACTGAGCATATTTGGCCTAAAATGTCCTCTACTTGTCTTGCAGATAACGGTATCCCTTGCAACTCTCTCGTTTTTTTGTATACGACCAACAATCATGGCACTGCTTGATTTCACAGGTGCAATAACTGCAGATGTAGCACCGATCTCTCCAGAATCATCTCCATCTGATAAAGATGGATTAGTTACCTCAGTGGAGTCAGCCACAATGGAGACAGCGAATGATACTACTGATTCAGAATCCGCATTTGATCGTAAAGATTCTATCATCAAGGGACTTCTTGGGTCAGGCAAAGATCGTGTATTGCTTTTATTGATTTTAAACATGCGCCAGGCAGTGATTATTTTAAACACTGAAGATGGGGCTCAGCTTGCTACTTTATCTCAGGAGGACCTGCATTCTGAAATAAAGGTATTCAACATGTTTTTAAAAAAGCACATCCAGTATTGCAGTCAAATTTTTTCGTAGTGACAGTAGATCCCTTTTTTAGTATATCAGAATTTGATTTTGATATTTCACTTCATTTGCAGGTTTTTCCTTCTTCCTTTGGAATTACAGCCTCTCTTGGGAACCTTAGAATTACTGATGACAGTCTGGATTGTGACCATCCGTATTATTTCATTTGTGACACTCGTAACCCTGGCAGCACATCTTTTATTGAGGTAATATTTATATTTGTTCGGATCTTTAGACACTTTCGTGAGCAACAATTTATGAAGCTCCACTTTGAGAAATGAACTTATGAGAAAGTTATGTGTAGCTGGAGTTTTTTTCGTTCAGCGAGGACGACAATGACTATGCAGATTATGAATACAGTCTTGTTGGAAAGCTATTTGAAATTCGATTCATTTATCTAAATCGCTTTATACAGGAGGTAAGGAGAGTGCGCTTTTAAATGGACCAGTGCTCTCTAATACTATTTCTTATAGGCTCAATTTCCCACCAAATGGTTGTGTGTCAAATATATGACATGGTTCTTATTGTGCTGTAGCTTTCATCTTATTTTATGGGTCTAGTTCCAGAATCTTCTGGTTACATTGTAAAAATCGATAATAAAGTGACAGATGTTGAGAAGTTCTTTACACAATCCGAGGTAGAGGGATCGCCAGGAATAAAGCTAGATATTTCCCTCTCCAAGCCAATTATAATCATGCCGCGCGAAACAAGCAGTTCCGAGTATGTTCCAAGTCTTAGAGTCGCATTTTGACTTTTTTTGTTGTTGAACTTCAGCTTCCTATTCATAAGCATTTGTTGAGGATTAGTTCAATCCAGCTTTCTTAAGTTCACTGTTTAGTGGATTCTACAAGCGTTCTTGGCGTGCGTCAAAAGTCTCCTGTGAGTGTGTGATGTGAAAATGTTACCATTTGGAGTGAAACATTTTGCAGTTTTCTGGAGCTGGACATTCTTCATGTAAACGTAAACAATTCTTTAGGGTGGATTGGAGGTGAGAAGGATAATCCGGAAGCTGTGCGCTTGGACACCATAGTTTTGCAAGTGAGTAGAGAGCATGGCATTTGTGGGGACATTGGATGTGTGATTGACAAACATACCTATCTTATGGAGTAGACTGTTCAGTTTCAAGGTTGTATCTGTATCATGCAGGTAGAAGACATACAGATGGCAGTTGGTATGAATGGTAAATCTGGTGAAGGAATTATCAAGAAGGCTAATGGACTCTCTTTAAAAGTAGTAAGGCCTCTGCGAGACTTATGGCACCAAGTCCCAGGGGTGGAAGCAAGCATAAAGGTATTGGAAGCATTTATGATTCATGCAAGAGAGTGAAAACAGCAATGTTACATAGTCTTTTCCTTTGTACGAGGCATCCTTATCACTGGAAATGTTGACACTTTCTTGGAATTGATGCAGATAGAAGAGCTGAAAGCAGATCTATCTGACAAAGAATACCAGGTTATTACAGAATGTGCCTCGAGCAACTTGTCAGAGAAGCCTAATTTACCACCACCTGTTACACTACCAAATGCAAGTGAGGACGGAAAGCGGAGTGAATTTCAGAATGAACTGGAGCACAAGACAGAAGATCAGAACTTTTCTGGGATGGAAGCTGAAACACAAGAAAGAACTGAGACATCACCCGCAGAGAAAGATGGCTCATGGACTACTATCATGGTGACAGCAGATGTTTCTCTGGTGGAACTTAGCTTATTTAAAGGAAGTGCAAGAGAGGTACCATTGGCAACTGCTCAGGTGACCACCTTCATCTATGGTGAATAAATAGTAATTGGAATGATTCTATTTCAATACGTGCAGTGGTTATTTTCAGGTTTAATAGTTACTATCAGTTGAGTAGGTTATAGTCCTGTTTCAAAGCAGTGATTATATCAAAGACTTAATAAGCTTCAGATTGTCAATTAGAGGGACTCTTTAGTACCTTGGTTTACTTGTCAAAGTTGTATGTGAATATTATTTATGCTTTTAAAGAAATTGCTCTCCTTTGAGGGAAACAAAGAAGGAAATGAAGAGGCAGTAGTGGATGAATTCATTTTCTATCTTTCAAGCTTGAAGGAAAAGCAACCCCTTTTTGGGAAAAGGAGAAGATAAATCACTCTTTCCCAATAAAAAGAGAACAGTGCAAAAGACGTGATAGTAATTGAGGAAAGGGTGGTTAAAAAAGGAGTCTTCATTTGACACATGTAAACCATCAAGCAAAGCGAGCATGGATGACAGTCTAGTACAGCAAGCAACTCCTAGCTCTGGATTTTGAAGCAAAGGTGCTGTGTATGGCATTGCTTGGCTTCCGAGCATGTTTTGAGCCACGTATGCATTGGTTATTTCCCTTGGTAGACTACAGAAAGGACTACTCTTTTGGTAGGCTAGCAGTTGGAGTTACTGTATGAGTAGTGCTGTGACAGCAATGTACACTACTTTCTAATAGGTATTTCTGCTACTCTGTCAATTAACAACAACTGATTTAGTCCCCTCATGTGTTATCCTCTCCTCTTGTCTTCTTAATGGTTTATCCTCCTCCTACACTCTTCTTTTCATAGCAGTTTGTACTGCTATGATAATAGTCGTCCCTGCTACTTCGTTATGTAAAATGCTACACTAACTCCTATGCCTGTATCTTCCGGTGCTATCCTCCAGCAATCCTGTGTAGCACTGCCAATTTACACCCAGACTCTGTCATGCCCCTCCATCTCTTCTCCCTAAGCACCTACTGCATCCCCGTCTCCCTATATTCGGCCGTCTCTTCCCCGCCCTTTTCCCACATCTCTTTTTTCCCTAAGCCCTCTGTACTCATTTTCTCTCACATAAAGAAAAATGGAATGTGATGGTTAAAATTTCTTCTACACCTTGCATGTGAGGAGAATACCGGATTTGATTATTATCTGTCAACAAACTGAAGGTCCGTTGAGAAAAGAAAGAGAGAGAGTGTAGGTACAAGACGAGTCGATAAAGAAGTCACGTCAATCTTAGATTATTTGAAAACACACAAGTACAAAGTACTTGTACCTAGACCTAGGACTAAGTGTCCTAGGTGTCACATAGGACTAAGTGTCCTATTTGGCCTAGAAGGCACTAACACTATAAGTGCCTACACTTATGCCTACAAGGCACATACCATGGCCTATAGGGCATCACTAGAACCATCAGAAGATGGCCTACAAACCCCCCTCCATGGGATGGGCTGAAGTACTCTGGAAACGTCTCAGAATACCTGGTAGTTTCTGGTCATGGTGGCACATGTTCATCCAAAAGGATATAGCCACCTATGAATGTACAAGGAATGTCAGATCATGTAACAAAGGGAACCAAGTGTAAAGCCTGTCAGAAGACTTCGAACTTGGGACGAGGAAGTGCCTTTGTAAACATATCTGCGATGTTGTCCTCTGTGGGAAGATAGGACAACTCTATGTCTCCTGTTGGCAACCGCTCCCGAAGATAATGATAGTGAACTTCAATATGCTTGGTACGCTCATGAAACACTGGGTTACGCGCAATGGCCAAAGCACTCTGGCTGTCAGTGTAGACAATAGTGGAGGATGTCTGGCAAATACCAAGATCTGTAAGTAACTGTCGAAGCCAAACACACTCTACTGTAGCGGTGAAAGCTGCCCTGTACTCAGCCTCACAGCTAGAGGTGGCAACTGTCGGTTGCTTCTTGCTGAGCCAATAAATACATGAATTGCCAAGCAAAAAACAATTGCTAGTATGTGACACTCTGGTGTCGGAACATCCTGCCCAGTCACTATCCGTGTAAGCATGCATGGTAAGTGAACCCTGATCACCGTAGAAGAGGGCTAAATCCTGAGTGCCTCTGAGATATCTGAAGACTCTCTTCACTGCCTGCCAATGCTGTGAACTGGGCATGTGCATGAATCTGCTGAGCTGAGATACTGCGTACTGCAAGTCAGGTCTGGTATGACATAAATAAATAAGGCATCCAACAGCCTGCTGATAAAGAGTGATATCACATGGTGGGCTCCCATCATGAGCTGAGAATTTGAAGCCAGGGTCCACTGGAGTAGAGATTGGCTTGCAATCCTCAAACTGAAAACGATCAAGGAGCTGTCCAATATACTTGGACTAAGACATCATGATACCCCCCTCAACATGAGCAAACTGAATGCCCAAATAATAATGGAGCCGTCCCATGTCTGACATGTCAAAAATCTGCTGCAAATCAGCCTTGAAGGCTGCAATTTGCTGAGTATCTGGGCCTGTGATAAGCACATCATCCACATATAAAATCAGCACTAAAAAATCAGATCCACTCCCACGGAAATAAAGAGTGGGTTCTGTGGGACTATTCTGAAAACCAAGGGATAGTAAGTGTGCATGAATTTTGGCATACCATGCCCTGGGTGGCTACTTCAAACCATAAAGGGTTTTTCTAAGTCGGCATATCTTATTTTCAGAATTAACAACCTCAAAGCCAGGAGGTTGTGTGACATAAACTTCTTCCTGCAGATTCCCATGAAGAAAAGCGGTCTTTATGTCAAGTTGGTGCGCTTGCCAACGATGATGGGCTGCAATGGCAATGACACATCGAATGGTAGTAATCCTGGATGTGGGAGCAAATGTCTCCTCAAAGTCAATGCCTTGTTGTTGGGCATACCCTTTTGCAACAAGAAGGGCTTTGTATCGATCTATGCTGCCATCAGATTTCCTTTTTAATTTGTAGACCCACGGCGTTCCAATGGCATGCTTGCCAGGTGGGAGATCTACTAATTCCCATGTGTCATTTTTGGCAATGGATTGTAACTCATCTTTCATTGCATCCATCCACTCTTTGCTGTCAAAAGCATCTTTATGGCACAAAGGCTCTTCATTGCAAGCTGTAGCAAGGAGTGCAAACTCAAGAAAGTGACCATGCTGTCTATTCCCTGATCTTGTCCGGGCAGCAAAAGGCTGATCTTGTTTGCTGTCCCTCAATGTATCCAGAAGCCATCTGGGAACTTGCCTTTGCTGTCTATTGACAGCTCTTTCTTCAATGACTGCATCATGAGTAGTGGGATCATTCTGTGCCGGAAGAGTAACCTGCAAATCAGCATGAGGGTGTGGCTGATTATTGCTTAGTGGAGGGCTTGCAGGAGGCTCATGTTGCTGCTCAAAATCGTCTTCTGTTGATGGCAGAGGTAACCAAGATTCAAAGGCATCAAACATGTCAATATCTGGCTTTGCTTTGCAGTCCACAAGAGGAGAAGCTGAATGTTCAGCAAAGATCACATTTCTACTGACAATAATCTTCCCAGTATTTGGTTGATATAACCGATACCCTCTGCTCTCTTGGCTGTAACTAATGAATATGCATTTGATTGCCTTGTCATCAAGCTTATGTCTCAGCTGAGATGGTACACGAACATATGCAAGAGACCCAAAAACTTTCATGTGTGAAAGTGAAGGCTTCCTGCCTTTCCATGCTTCATAAGGTGTGATAGTCTTTAATGCCCGTGTAGGTGATCTATTCAGCACATAGTTGGCACACATTACAGCATCAAGCCAAAATTTATTGGGCAAAGACTTGGCCTTAAGCATGTATCTGGCAATCTCCATTGTGGACCTGGTTTCCTTTCAGAAATAGGATTCTGCCGAGGAGTGTAAGGAGTAGTGCATGAGTGAATAATGCCCCGTGAGGATAGAAATGCATCAAATTCCTTTGACATATACTCACCCCCCTATATGTGTTGAGGGTGACAAGGTTGCATCCTGATTCATTCTCAACCATATTCAGCCATCTCTGAAAGTATAAGAAAACTTCAAATTTGGCCTTTAAAGGATATACCTAGCAATACCTTGTGAAATCATCAATGAGAGTCATGAAATATTTGTATCCTCCAATGGCATTTGTCCTCATTGGGCCACAGACATCACTGTGTACTAGCTGCAATTTCCTTTGTGAGAGTTTTGGACAATTCTTTTGAAAAGGAAATCGATGCATCTTACCCAAAAGACAACCCTCACACACATGTTTGGAAACTGTGTGAGTCTGAGGTACATCATTTGCCATCTGCTGTGAATGTAGCTTTGCAAGAGCTCTATAATTGAGATGGCCCATTCTCTCATGCCAAAGATGAGTTTCAGCAAGCTGTGAAGGAACTATGGCATTGTCATCATGAAGATCATATACTAGGCATCTGTAGCCATCAAAAATTACTCTGAAACCTGAAGTAGCAATTTCTGAAATTGAAATCAAGTTGACTTCAATGCCAGGCACAAAAAGAACATTTGTCAGAGTGATAGGATGGCTGGAAATGGATGTGAGCTGCACATCTCCAATTCCTTTTACAGCATATGAAGCATTATTAGCGCACGTAACAGTCCCCCCTCAAGGTGCATCAGCTAGAGAATGAAACAACTGTATGCAAGATGTGACATGCTTGGCAGCACCACTATCAAAGTACCAGGACTGAGCATCATTAGCAGTAAATAGTGCTGATCAGGAATAATGGCTTGTCTGTTAGCTCTACTTTGCTCTTCCTGCAAAAGCAAAGTAACTAGTTGGTCAAAAGAATAGTAGTCTGGATTACCCATGGCCACTAATCGAAGGGTTGTAGCAAACCCTTGATATGTATCTGGCAGTCCATTCAATGTGGTACTGACAAGCTGTGAATTTGGCACCACCTCATCAATGTTGGCAAGCTGTTCCATGAGGTCTTTGACCTTTGTCAAATATGCATCCATTGACTCACCTTCATTCATGTTCACTTCCTGTAATTGCCTTTTCAAATATGCAACACGAGCTTCATTGCGTATCTGATAGAGAGAAGCCAATTTATCCCAAGCATCCTTTGCTGTCCTGCAAGACCGGATGTGTGGAATAATGATTCTCTTGCATGATAAAGCAATGCATGAATGTGCATTTGCATATCTTGCATCCCATCTTGACTGTTCTTGAGTTGGAAGAGTAGCAGCAGGAGTGCTAGAGGAAGAGGCATCAGGAGGAGTACCACCTGCAGAAGGACCAGCAGTAGAAACCACTGTAGCATTGGCTGGCCTCAGATCAGCCCCAGAAACAATATTCCATAGATGCTTTGCAACAAGAATATGTTTCATGAGATAAGGCCACATCGGATAGTTGGTGCCATCCAACTTATCATCTTCACGAAGAACTCCAAATAAATCTTGATTGTTCCCAGCCATAGCAACTGCGATAACCTGTAAAAGACCTGAAAATCCAAAAAGCCTCAAGGCTATCACTGCAAAAAGCTGGCTGTCCCAAAAATGACAGCAAATATTTGCAAATTTCTGACCCAAAATCAAAGGGCAAATGCAGATCTGACCCAAATGTGATTGTGACAGGCAATGTTCACTGCAAAAACAGCAAATTTGGCAAAAGCCCCAAATTTATTGAGGGCAAATAGGCCAAAAAGAGGGAAAATGTGGAAAAGCCCCAAATTTTGCTGAGATTTTGCAAATGTGACCCAATGTATGATAATCTGACCCAATGCCCTGCAAATCTGACTCAATATCGTGCAAAAAGGACTCAATGTCCTGCAAATGTGACTCAATGCACTGCAATTAAGCTGTACAGACAGCTCAAGTACAACGTACGTCTGTACTGTCAGCTTAAGTACTGCTGTACGTTTGTACGGACGTACGGTGTACCACTGAAGGTACGACCCTGTACGGTGGCTGTACGGAATAGCGCAGTGTACGACGTAGGTACATGTGATGACGGATGTACGACGCAGAGTACGGAGCAGAGTACGACACTGGTACAAGTGACGACGGATGTACGGCGCAGAGTACGGTGCAAAGTACTGCACCGACGGGTGTACGGCGACCTTCGATGCAGATGTATGGCGACGACGCACATCTGCTCACATACGGACTGTACGACGCAGTATAACGTACGGAAGGTACGGACTGTATGACGCCTGAATATTGGATAGCAGCTGAAGAGCCTCGAATAGGCTGGAAGGTACGCAGATCTGTACGACGCCTGCTTGTCGACCAGCAGGGCAGAAAAATCTCCAATGAGCAAGGGAGGACTCGGGGCTGAGGAGAGCTGGAAGGCTAGAGCAAAACCTGCTCTGATACCACTGAAGGTCCGTTGAGAGAAGAAAGAGAGAGAGTGCAGGTACAAGACGAGTCGATAAAGAAGTCACGTCAATCTTAGATTATTTGAAAACACACAAGTACAAAGTACTTGTACCTAGACCTAGGACTAAGTGTCCTATGTGGCCTAGAAGGCACTAACACTATAAGGGCCTACACTTATGCCTACAAGGCAGATACCATGGCCTATAGGGCATCACTAGAACCATCAGAAGATGGCCTACACAAACATGTCTGAAAAACCTCATATAGGAGATGGAAAAATAATCATCGTGCACCTAATTGTTTTAGGACTTTCTATTTGCATTAGAGATAGCCTTATTCTCAACTTCACACTTTTGCTTGCAGGTAAGTGGTGTGTGGGTGGCTTATAAAGTGAACTCTGTGCAAGAAACATATGTTATGGCATCGCTGGAGACATTCAGTGTGAAGGATGATCGTGAAGCAATTGAACCAGAGCTGCGATATATGATTGGGAAGGCTGATGATGTAGATTACTTTGTCTTAGAAAGGATGCTTTCGGAGAACAACTCTTTAAGGGATGCTGCCGGTTATGATTTAGTTGACCGGACAGATTGTAAATCACGTCTAACAATGTTGGTTTTGGATGCCAAGCTCAGTTCTGCCATGCAAATGGTTTCCTTGCGACTACAGCAACCCAAAGTGTTAGTTGCTGTGGATTTTCTTCTTTCTGTTGCCGAATTTTTTGTACCCTCCCTTCATACTATGGTATCTGACCCTCAAGCTACGGAAGAATATCATGTCGATTGGAAAGATGGCCTGTATCTTGATGTACCAGTGTATGAACAACAATCAAAAGAGAGAATCATTTCACCCAAAAATCCTCTTATTGCTGACAATCTTGTGATCAATAATTATGTTTACGATGGGATGGGTGGTACCATTCGTTTGCTCAATGATAAAGGAGGGATTTCTGAAGAACCGCTTATTTTTATTGGCCATGGGAAGACCCTACAATTTAAGAATGTCGTAATACAGGTCAGAATTTTTTCCTAATTATGTCGGACATGCCATAATGACTTTACGTGTTGATAGGTTTCCCCTAACGTAATGATGGGCTCACTTTTGAACCAATTTAAACTCAAGAAGTCCTATAGTTTACGGCTTCTTTTTGTCTGCTTGCAGAGTGGAATCATGTTGAATTCATGCATCTTTCTGGGCATAAATAGTAGTTATTCAATATCAGAGGCTGATGGAGTCTTTTTGGAATTACTCCCTGAGAATATGGATGAGGAATCTCATTCAGATCAGGAGCCAGATGATAGAGCGCCTCAACAAAATCGTGATGAACTTGTGAAGGAGATAATGTTCGACTTGCAGGTGCTGTTGGTCATTATTTATTGCATCTGAATTATTTGTTTGGTTACATAGAGATTGAGAATGAAAGTTCTTCTGGTCAAGTTTATTGTGAAAAGCTAAATGCATCTTCTCACGAGTTGAGAAACTGGTAAATTGCAGAATGTGTGAGAGAGTGCTTGTCTGGTTGCTTTATTGTATCTCTTTGCATATATAAGCTTGGTAGGAATACAAAAGCATCATAGATTTGTTACACTTTAGGACAAATGTATGATTGCTCCTAAAATCTTTGAAGTATCTAGTGCAGAAGTTGTTCACCAACTGCTTTGGGTCTAAATGTTTTATCTCAAATGCTTTTGGTTTTTTTTCAGAGACCTGCACTATTTGAAATGTTCTACGTTCGTCAGATTTCATCACGATCTTGGGATGTCGGGTTGTGTTCCAGGTCTGGCCATGCACGGTGCCTTTCTGCTGCTCTCTGTGTCCATCACAGCGCTTTTGGGACTAGCTGTGCAGGAAATTAGATGAACATACAAGGAAGAACTCAAGGATGAAAGAAACCAGAGATCTACCTAACTAAAGTACACTGCTTTATTTATACATGATTGCCAAATCAGCATACATAACTGCACTTAGACCACTCCCCTAACTATGACCTGCGGGAAATGGAGCTATGCTGCAGAAATAGGACACCCAAACCTTGCCCATAGGATGGCTGAAAGGGGGCTGCTGGAGGCTGGGAGCTGGATGATGAAATGAGGGGAAAATCCACCTTTATGTAGGGGCTGGAAGGGCTTCTTTTGGTCAACCCAACCAGCCATAATTGGCCGACCAGCTAGTCGGCTGGTTGGCTGGGCTGGTCGGACTGTTTGACCAGCCGTAGGGGCCGACTTGGAGGGATTGAGGCTGCCTATAGAAGGCAATACCCCCAGCCCACTTACTACACCTGGTGCTGCCCTGTGGGAGCCCCAAACCTGCAAAATATGCTGCAATTTGCTGAACAGGCAGCCAGTTGTCAATGCCACCTGGGCTTGACCCTGGTGCATATGACATTTTCCTTCTCCCTCTGTCACACAACAGACAGCCTCTTTTCCATCACTCTGCTGGATATGTGCCGCTCTAATACCAAATCGGATTCTTTGGTTCTCCTCGGATTCTTCATTTCCACTCGATTTTTGAGAACCTAAGACTCTTTGGCTGATTTACAAGCCCTCCTAGAGCATTCAAGCTGCAATAGCCACTACACTGGTATTTCTTTGCGTATCCTAATCTTTTCCTAAGCTAGACTCACTATCTACACGCATAGGACGTAGCCTAAGGGCTCTCAAAGCTGGGTACTATTGGTGATGGTTTGAGAGTCGAGATGATGGGATGGTAAAAGGTGGAATGTATGAAGATGATGAGTGGTCAACCTCATTAGACGTGTCCTTTCAATCTCCCTAAGACCTAGGCTAATCCTTAGACCTTACATATTAGAGTTTCTAAGATTCCTTGATCCTTCTCCCTACACTAATTATTCTTATCTCTTTCAACCCCGAGGTAATGACCTATAACTTAACATAACGTATCTTACTTAATATGACTCCGATCTTAGAGCCGTGTGAACCAATGTTTTTATCTTGACTAACCCCACACATACTCATGATTCTAGGCTCTCTGGAGTATACATATGCCAGGCTGATCAACATATCAGGGAGAAATACAAGATGTAGAATTTCTCACCTATGAGCTTACCTAGTCTTTTTGTTCTGTTAGGAGAAATGATGGTAATAGGGCTGTAGATAGGGCACAATCATCGGGAGAATTGTACAAACATTTGAGAAGACATGCCATTTAATCTACAGAGCTGCAACTTTCAATTTTTGAAAAAAGAAATAAAACAGAGTTTGTGCATAGATATGGTGGACTTATATAAATGTTGGAGGTCAATGCTCCGCCCTCTATCATCCCCATATGAGGAGAAGCTAGGAGCATGCTGGCATGGGTGAAGAAGGCAATCAAGGATTAGCCTACCATCTCCATGGAGGAGGGGGCTGAATGTTGAGACACGTCTTTGCTGTCCAAGACAGCTTTTGTCCATTGGGAAGAATAGCCTCATGAGTTCCGTAAGGAGGGGGCTGCATGTTGAGACACATCTTTGCTGTCCAAGACAGCTTTTGTCCATTGGGAAGAATAGCCTCATGAATTCAAGTAAGATGCTGACCTCGCACAAGGGCTATAGAGCGTTTATTTTGACCTAGCAGTTTTGCGGCTGGGTCAGCCTTGATGGTTGGCTCCAACTCGGCCTAGATCTAGGACTGGTCTGCCGAGCCTATCAGACATTATAAGTCGGGGTTGCACCTCCACTCTCAATCACAATCACAAGTGACTCTTCACATCTTCATAATTGGAAGAGTGCAAGAGTGCAAGTGACTCTTCACATCTTCATATTTGGAAGAGTGCAAGAGTGATAAGGCAGTGTGCAATGTGCCACATTGTTCCGTCATGTCCGGTCTTAGGAGTTGTGCAAGGAAGACTACTGGAATCCAATAGAGGGCAATGTAGTTTCTAAATATGTACGTGTAATGGAGCTTCATTGTTTAGCCTGTTTGGGCTATGTATATTCATTATCTACTTTGTACGCAGCCTGTGGGATGAGACTTTTCTCGTAATATATATCGAGATGAACTAGAAAGAAAGAAAGAAAGAAATTTTATTAGAGTCTTCGGAAGACCGATGGGTCTATGCTGAAAGAAAACCTGATACAAATCATAGTAAGGGTGGAGCTACTGAAACGAGCATCATCACCCGTGCTGAATCCTAAGTCTGATCATACATAATCAAATACATCTGGATGTAACAATGAAAAGAAAAGGACTGGAGCGGAGCGGAATCCTCCATATGTCCGCCCTGGCTGGTGCATAGCCGGTGATGGGATGCTGGTGCCCGTCAAGGGGTGCTGTGTGTCTCAGTCTCTTGGACGAGAGGCTCGACGCAAGACCAGAGCCACTGTGACTCCCGTGGGACGTATCCCGGGTCTAAACAATGACAGGAGGTCCCCCAAAGTGATCTGTGTGTCCCATCGATGTCTCGTGTGTCGTGTTGCGGTCGTCGGGTCGGGGTCTCTATCACATCTGTGGCTAGAGACCGGACATAGATCTTGGATGTGATGTGCTTTGAAGCACCACTATCAAAATACCAAGTATGTAGTGTCTCATCAACACTAAAAGAGCATTCATCCTTTGAAGGATCGTAACTGCAAGTTAAGAAACCATATAGATCATCATCATTAGTGGCTGTAGTATCTGAACTACCCACTGCAAAATCGGAAGTGCAAGACAGAAAGGCATAGTGCTCTTCAACCAAGTTGGCTGCAACATCTCCTCCATCATGAGAATGTGGAACTGATGCATCTGACACAACCATACCAGAATCCCTTTTCTTCTCTTTGGCTATGCGTTTCTTGCACTCTCCAATATAATGACCTGGCTTATTGCAATAATGGCAGATGCCCTTCTTTTTCTGCTTATTTGTATCACCCTGTGCCTTATAAGAAGGTTGTCCAGAATCAGCTTTATGTTGATGTGTGGGCTGATTGGCATGTGGCTTATGCTGCCCTTTACCCTTGGGTTTGAACTTGGAGAGCATAGCATGCTCGCCAGTCCAGGTTGCCATATTTCTGCGTGTTTGTTCCTCCTGCAACAGAAGTCCTACCAGCTCGTGAAAGGAGAGAGGATTGCTGCCTCCCCTCAATGAAAGATTTAACGAGGTGTGGAAACCGAGATAGGACTCAGGAAGAGAGTTCATAGTGGTGGTGATCATCTGTGAATCAAGAATGACTTCATCAATATTCAGTAATTGTTCCTTGAGGTCCTGAAGCTTTGTTAGGAGAAATGATGGTAATAGGGCTGTAGATAGGGCACAATCATCGGGAGAAAAGTCTGTTTGTGACTCTACATTCTTCACCCACCAAGAAGGTAACTTGGTGCAAATAATTCTTCTTATTTAGTGTCTGGAGTGGGAGACATTATTCTCACATCCACTGATGGTACAGATTTCAGAATTTCAGATGTACTCTTTGTGCCAAGCATTAAGAAGAATTGCTTTCAGTGTCCTTCCTCAATAGAGGAGGATTTCAGGTTGTTTTTTATGATGACAAGTGTGCAGTCAGAGACAAAGAAAATGACTATACTTTGAGGTTGTTTGGCACTTTGTATTGGGGTCTTTTTCAGCTTGATTTATATGAAAAAAGATCCCATCTTGCATTATCAGTTAGCACTCCCACCGCTGCGATACACAATGCGGAGTTATGGCATGCCATGTATGGGCACATGAGCTATGGCAGCTTAATGACACTTCAAAAGCATGATATGGTTGATGCATTACCTCCTTTGGAGTCGCCTCCTCATCATGCATGTGAAGGTTGCATTCTTGGCAAAATGCATAGGCTTCCCTTCAAAAAGGATGGTGCAGTAAAAGCTACAAGGAAATTACAGCTTAATCACAGTGATGTCTGCGGTCCCATGAGGACACCTGCTTTTGGGGGTTATCTCTATTTTGTTACATTCATAGATGACTTTACCAACTACACTTGGGTCTATGGTCTCAAGGCAAAATCAGAAGTGTTTATGCATTTCAAACAATTTGTGGCTATGGTTGAGAATGAGACAGGACTCAAGGTGCAGACACTTCGCACAGATCGAGGGGGGGAGTATATGTCTCATGAATTTGAGACATTTCTAAAAGAAAAAGGCATTATGCATCAGCTTATAGTGAGGCTTACACCTCAACAGAATGGCAAAGCTGAACGGAAGAATCGCACCGCCATGGAAATGGATAGATGCACGCTTACAAGTAAGAAGTTGCCTCACAGGTTTTGGCTGGAAGGCCTCATGTGTGCCAACTATATTTTAAATCGGGCTCCTACAAAGGCTTTGAAGACAATTACTCCCTATGAGGCATGGCATGGGAGAAAGCTTTCAGTGGACCATTTCAGAGTTTTTTGTTGTGTTGCATATGCCCACATGCCTGTGGAGTTCAGACACAAGTTGTCAGATAAGGCACTCAAATGCATTTTTGTGAGATATAGTTCACAAAGCAAAGGCTATCGTCTCTACAATCCTGCTACACGCAAGATTTTTGTTAGTAGAGATGTTATATTCTCTGAAAATTCTGCACATACACATGCTGAATTTCAGATTCCGGCCTCTTCAGATGATGTATGTGTTTGAGGGGATGCTTCCTATAGCATTTGGTTTCCCCGTTGAAACTCAGAATTTACAGCAACCTCTGCCAGCTCCACAAGTACAGATTCAGCCCCCAGCTGAATTGGTACAACCTCAGGGTGTGGATGAAGTTGTCAGGCAAGAAATTCAAGAGATACACGCAGCCAAAACAGTCCTGCATTGGTTGCTTTAGACTCTCAGGGAGAGTAGGCTTAAAGCTCCATTGCCTGGCAGAACTCGTAGTGCAGTAAGGCACATGGAGGGAGCTCATTCAGTTGAATCAGCTTATGCATGTACTCTTCTTGATGAGGAGGAGCCTGACACATTTGAAGAAGCAAAGGATAATGTGCATTGGATGAATGCCATGCACGATGAGTTGCAGTCCATTCATAAAAATCAGACTTGGGATGTTGTGGATTTGCCAATAGGTAAGAATGCCATAGGTACACGGTGGGTTTTCAAAGTCAAAAGAAAGCCATATGGGTCCATTGATCGGTATAAGGCAAGGCTGGTTGCAAGAGGATATGCTCAGAAAAAGGGCATAGATTATGAGGAGACTTTTGCTCCTACATCCAGAATGACCACCATCAGGTCGGTTATAGCCATGGCTGCAAATTTTGAATGGAATGTTCATCAGTTGGACATTAAAACAGCTTTCCTTAATGGAGACTTGTTGGAAGAGGTTTATGTCAAACAACCTCCGGGTTTTGAAATTTCAAGAAATGCACATCAAGTATGCAAGCTGAATAAAGCTTTGTATGGGCTGAAACAAGCCCCACGTGCATGGTATGCCAAAATTGATGCCTTTCTAACCAGCAAGGGGCTGCACAATAGTCCAACTGAGAGCACCCTCTACATCAAGAAGGATGGGGGGGATATTTTGGTCATCATTCTTTATGTAGATGACATGCTGCTCACCGGATCAAATGAGGAAGTAATTGTAGATTTCAAAGCCCAATTAAAAGCTACATTTGATATGTTAGACTTGGGCTCCTTTTCAAGAAGAAAAGACACCATATCTTCGAATGTAGTCGATGCAATTCGAAGTACTTCAAGGGCATTCTCAAAGCGAGAGATCCCTTTCATACTTGTCATGAGGACAGCCATTTTGTCCTCGTCATCCGGGGGACACTTCAAGTTGGAGAGTTGGTGAACTAAAGACTGAATTTTTGCTATATGTGCACTCAAGGTATCACACTCTTCCATTTTCAACTTATAAAATGGCATTTTCAAAAAAACCTTGGAGTTTGTGATTTTGTTACCAAATATATTCTCAAGGCGTGCCCAAATCTCCTTAGCCGTTGACTTGAAGTCTATGTGATGAACCAAAGAATCATCTAGGCAAAGCCCAATGATTGCAATGGCTCTTGAGTTATGTTGCTTCCAAATCTTGCGCGTTGGAGCTTCCATTGATGTAGCAAGATCTTCATCATCTTCAATGGCATCCCAAACATTCTCCTTCATGAGAAGGAGTTGGACCTTTGTTTGCCATGTGGGGAATCCTTTTCCCGTGAATTTTTCCACGAGCAAGGAACTTGTCGATAGTGAACCCATTATAGTGAACCCATTGTGGAGAGAGAGAGAGAGAGATGCAGAGCAGAGAGAACTGTGGGAATGCGAGTTGAGAGCTACAGTGTGTCCCTTTTGGCGGGCAGCTGGCAATGTGCAGTGCAAGAAGGTGTGGGACTGTTTGCTGCGGGCAGAGGTGGCTACAGGCTGTTTTACTGCAGGCGGACTGTTAGAGGTGGCTGCTTGCTTCTTTTTGCGGACAGAGGCAAGACGGACTGCTTGTTGCTTGCTTGCTGCGGGCTGGGCAGTAGCAAAGGAGTTGGCACCTTGCCTAGAAGCTGAGCTGAGTGGAGTGGCAAAGAAATGGCACCTAGGAACTGAGCAGGGAGCTGCCACGAACCATGGAGCTGAGCTGAGTTGCCACGAGTTGAACAATCACCACGAGTTGAGAAGTCTGGTCGAGTTTGCCATTGTTGGTGAGGCTCGAGTGGAGAAGGAGTGGAGCTCAAAAATGGAATAGAGAAGGCAGCCCTCCAAGGGGAATGAGGGAGAGAGGCTTCAATGTCCTCAACCTCTTGGAAGTTAGCTTGGGTCTGCTACCATATGAAGATGCAAGACATGGAATGGAAAGGAAAGTAGAAAAGCAAGACTAGGCAAACATAATGGAAATGAAAGAATGCTAGAAAGAAATGTACAACCAAAGCAAAGTACTTATATGATCAAGAAAGGCTTGAGACTTGATGATATGAATGAGAAAGTACAATGCCTTTATAGGATAGGCACACTCACACTCTTAAGTGTCAACTGTATATGGGATAAGTCCCATAGTGACACGTGGCACTCTAGGATATAAAGTAGTATAGTACTACTCTAGAACTCAATAGAAACACACTAAAAGTCACTCAAATTGACTCCATTTCCTAACATATTAGCTATGGAATTTGTCCCGTCTTCGCCTTCTTCCTGCCATTCAATGCTAAGGGTGGCTGCTTTGATGTGTGCTAGAATCTCATTGTATGTATTGTCCTCGCTGAACCAGCCCTCAAGAAGGTCTTTTATCCTGATCTTTATTACATTGATCTGTTTAGCTGCATGCTTAATCTTGGCCTGAACATCAGTTTTATTTGGCTTTGTATCCACCTCTACAATCAGTTCCTTCTTGTTTGTTGCACATCTATGTGAACAAGATCCTTGACTGTAGAGACTAATTAAGTGGTATAATATAGATAGAAAATTTGCTCTTGAGGGCCAACTATGGGCCGCTTAAGGTCCCCTTGTTCATACGTCTTTGCATCTAGAGAGGGTTTTGAGGCAGCGACGGTAAGGATTTTCTTTACAGCGGTCAAAGCTCGAAGAGATTTTTAGGGGCATGTCTGCTCCATATTGGCCAGAGTGCTGATCGCACTCCCTAGCTGAAGGTGACCCAGGGAGGGACTGCTGCAAGGGACTGAGCAGAGGGGTGTATGATGCGCTGAAGGCAGGGGTGAGCGACGGGCTGAACGGAGCAATGAGCAACGGGCTGAGTGACAGGATGAAAGAAGGGGTGAGGGATGCGATGGAACTTGGGCTAGTGGTTCTGGCCTGCTCAAGTAGGTAATCTGCAAGGATACGGATGCCTTTTTTCGCATATGTGACCTGTGTTGGCAGATGTCTGCAGTTAGTTGACTTCTCTTGGATCCCCTCACAAGAGGAAAAACAGTTGGCGCAACATGTGCCATATGAGGTATTCAATAGAACCAGGTTTTGGTTTAGGCTATGGCCAATCTACAGTCGTGGAAGATCAATGTTTTCTTTTGGCTAGTAGTAGATGGTAGATTTCCCATTGGACCATGGTTGGAGCAGCAACAAATGAGGAGAAGAACAAGAGACTGGGAGAACATTCCCCACTAGTTATGAAGTTGTCCCACTAGAGGATCTGGCAGAGTTCGCTCAGGATCGTTGCATGGGTGTGGGGGATTCAACTAGTGTCGATGTGGCAGATGGACATTGGGGAGACAACACTTTCTCCATAGATGTGAACTCTCCCGCCTACCTGGTGGATCGAGAGCCAGTTATGAGCCTATATGTGGTACCCCACCTTTCGGAGTGCCTTAACTTCTCTCTAGAGGATAGTGTTTGGGAGACATCTAGTTGCTAGCATTATGGCTGTAACACTTGTGCATTTTGGTGGGAGCAACAAGCTGCTACCACCTCATCAACACATGGCTAGATATTACTTACCATTTGGGAGAAAGGTATAGAGGGTCCTAAACTACCAAGTTGTGTGAGAGTTTCTGCAAGACATGGCATATAAGGAGCTTCTAGGATATCACGAGTCGAGGAATCTGTTTGATGTATAGCCCTTCACATTGGTTATTAGCACAGCCTACCATAGGTAGTGAGTCGGGACCTGAAGAAGCAGTCTGCATATTATTTGTGCTTCTCCTTCAGCCTCACACACACGCACACGCACACGCACTTGCACAATATCTTCACATCTGCCTTATTTTATTTGAACCTGGGGATGCAGGGTTTCAAACCCGAGACAAAAAGGGCATGCAATGTAAATTTAGAATAGAAATATTCAACCATGGTCACAAGTTTTATTACCTTCAGAAATTTTATACATTCTGGAGAGGGATTGTTATTGAAATACGCTCATGCGGGCACACAAACACAGATGCTCACACGCACAAACAATATCTTCTCTCTTCTCGGTCTTTATAATCTATTCATAGCAGCTGGCCTCTCAACATTCGTTACATATGCCAGTTCTATGTGAACATTTGCCAAACATAAGTGAGAAGCACTGAAAGAGACCTTCAGCAAATGCTTATGGTTAGGAGGAGGACAAAGAAGACACATTCTTATCCTATGGTATGCCATTTTTACAAACCAAGGGTGGGAGGATTGGGTATGCTAAACTTCCGGATGAGGGAATAGTGTATGGGAAGTGTATGATGCTCATCTTCAATGTATCCTAAGGGACATAATTTACAAACTCTATCCTCTCTTGGTACATTCTCCTATCAGCCTGTTTCCGCCTGAAGTTCACAAGAGCTGCTGGTCCTTGGTTTGCACATTCATTGTTTTTTAATAACAAATTTCCTCATTGAGATAGTCCACTCTTCCAAACACTAGCATTAGGTTGATTTGTCTCTTGTAGAAGGCCAACTTCTGCATTACAAATCTTTTGGTGGGAATATCTTTGTCATGAATATTTGTTTTCCCCATGAAAAAGACTACTATCAAGTATAAAAGAAACCACCAATTTATCATGAAGATTGACTCGTCATCACCTAGTATCTACAAAGCGAGGTCTAGAAATTACATGTTGGCCACCAAGACGTGGACCACCTTAGCAGAAGCAACCATTGGTAGAAACAAATGCGGTGTTGATCAAAGAATGGGAGCTCATCTCCCAACACTAGATGTGTGATTTTTTGCGTTTAGTTTAAGGCTTAAGAGTGTATCCATTCCCTTGGAATTCTTGTGTCCACGCATGAATTCCACTTGTATGTTTGTGCACTCTAGACCCAAGTATTTGTATTTATATCCAACTCTTTTCCTCAAATGTGAATGCAACTTGTTTGCATCATGTTCCAATGAAAATGGTTTTTTGTCTTGGCAATGTTCGCTTGCATGATGCTGGAGGAATGGTGGAACTCATTTTAAGTGACTTTGCAAGACACTTTCATCTCTTGCAACTAGAACCACGTCGAGTGTGTATAGCGACAGGAGGAGGGTGCAGCCTATTATTTGAGCCCCTACTCCAGCGTGAGCGCATGATTTGACATTCTGTCACCCATGACTCTGCATAGTGTAGCCAACCAAAATGGTTGTATCTAACATAAATAATTTCTTGGAACATTGGGGTGGGGTTTTAGACAAGTTCACATGTCAGCAAGATCAGTCATAAGCACAAACAAAGGGAAAGTCTATGGTTGACAGCTTTCCATAGTGCTGCAACTTGTAATATTTGTTGATGTGCGGCCACATCCTGCATGCCAGAGTGAGATGAGAGGTGGTTGAATGTATGGTCCTGCATAAAAAAAATTCTGCACTTTTATTTGTTTAGGTGCACATTAGTTTCCAAGATTCTAAGATTTCTGAGTGATTTTTTGTTTCTACGAAATCTCGATTCAGCAGTTTGTGTGCTCTTCAAGCAGGCTATTGGACCAGAGCTTACATTTTATGATAGCATGAATGGTCATATGATGCCACAGGTAACTGAAAGGCTTATTCGGGCAAAAATGAACATGTTCTCAAGGTCAGTTTTTTAAATGTTTCAGCAAGCATGAATTTCATTTCTCTTTACGGTTTTGTTGATCTGCCACTACAGGGCAAGGGTTTGTTCAAGTTTTCTGTATACTGTGAATTTAAAGTCTTTTCATTTTGTCGGGATTAAAAACTCCTTAAACAAACAAAATCAAAGCTGACGGCAATGCTTTTATAGCATTATGACCAATTTGGAATTGTGATCCTTTTTTTAAACTGCAGGTTTGTCATGAAAGGAGATGACATAGAGTTAAATGCAAAAATAAATGGCTTATCTGTGGAAGCAAGCAGTGGGTTGAATGTTGTTGAACCAGTTGATACTGTAGTGAAGTACTCGACTCTTTCTGGAAAGCAGAATGTTCACATAGCTTTGTCAGATATACTGACAAACTTTTCATTTAGTGTCTTGCAATTAATTCTGAGGTTGCAAGAAGATATCACATCATTTTTACGAATCACAAGCAAGCAGGCGACTGTGCAATGCTCTCAGTTTGACCGAATATGGACTGATGAAAGTAAGTTGGAACTCATAAATTTTATCAGGCAACTTTTTTGGTTAGTATGCTCTTAATAAACCCAGAAACTGTGTAAAAGTTTGAAGAAATTTGCGGCAATCTATTTCTATCAGAAAGATCTGGTCAGCAGGGCATCACATTTTGGCGGCCTCGTACACCTCCTGGATTTGCAGTCCTCTGTGATTGTGTAACACCCACGTAAGTTCATTCTTCAGGAGCAAGATGTCTCATAAATTTACAAGCTGTTGCCATTTTCCCCCCATTTTTTTCGAATGCACAAACTCCTGCATTTCAGCTATTTCATACAGGCAAAATTTGCAGAAGCACTTTGAATAAACTTTGCTACCTGTTTTACAGTGACGAACCTCTTGCGAAGGGTGTACTTGCATTGAACATGAGTGTCTCTTGGGTTAAGAGACCTGTTAGTTTTGAGATGGTCTGGTCGTCCAGTGAACATCAACAATATGATGCATGGAAACAATGCTCTATATGGATACCAGTTCCTCCAAAAGGATATGTTGCTTTTGGTTGTGTTGTCACACAGGGAACTGAGCGGCCTACACCTACATCTGTTGTCTGCGTATCTGAAAGATTCGTCACATCATGCTCCATGAAAGATTGCATACTCGTTACAAGCTCTGAAATGTAGACCTCATAACTTAATTTTCTTCGTGTTAATCGCCTTACATAGTTTGGCTGGACTGAAGAGTTATAAATTTTGAGCTATCTTATGGCAGGAATGATGGTGAGGCTAGATGGGCTTTTTGGCGTGTAGACAATTCAGTGGGTTCCTTTTTTTCTGTTCCTGGAGTTGAAGATTTCTTAAAGCATAAACCCATCGAGCTGCGGCATGTCACAGTATCTCAAGGATTCCCCAAAGTTGAAGAAACAGAACATGTCAAAATGCTTGAAATGCCATCACCCACTGAACCTCCCAGTGAAACACATATAGGGAATAATGCTGCACAAGTACGGACAGATTTATCAAGGCCTCTAGTAGCAGGACACCTTTGTGAAACTGTAGCATGTTTTACGCTGGTCTGGTGGGACACGAAGGACAGCTCTAATAGAAAAGTTTCCATTTGGAGACCTGTACTTCCTCCAGATTGTGCTTTTCTGGGTGACGTTGCAATTGAGGGGTATGTGGCTATTTGTATATTGCACCATTTTATTCTTAGATATTGCATAGAGATTCCATCCTAGTTCATGCTAAATTGCTCATAAACAAGCTTAAGGTCTACATCATGAATGTCATGTAAGACTTTCTATGAAAACGTGACTTCATTTACAGGTATGAGCCTCCCAGTCTGGGGTTAGTATTGCGTGATCAGCTTGATGAGCCGTTGCTGAGAAAGCCATTGTATTTTCAACAAGTGGGGCATATTAAAAAGCAGAGGTCTGCCGATGGTGTTTTCTTTTGGTTTCCTGTGGCTCCACCAGGTTATACTGCACTTGGATGCATTGCGACTGAGAGCGATGGAGTTGATCCACGTATATCTGCTTCAGTGCGTTGTATTCGCAATGATCTTGTGGTACAGGCACAATTTGGACACAAGCTATGGGACAGTACCCAGTTAAAACATACCGACGAAGTCTTCAGTGTTTGGCCAGTAGAAAATAAGGTCGTAGCATGCTTTGAGTAGTTACAGTAGTAATATGCTTGTTGGACGAAAATAAAGTTTAAGATATATGTGCTTTATTTTTCAGGTTCGCACATTTGTTGTTCAGAAGGGTGTGAAAACTCCACCTAAAAAGCTGGCATTCAGCCTTGCAGACCAGGAGTTAGATAGTGAGCCAGACAATCTTATAGTTGATGCAGAAGTGGAAACTATGACAGCAGTAATCTATGATGATTTTCGGGGTTTTGTAAGTTCAATTCCATTCTAGAGCTATTCAAAAGGAAACTCATGGTGACAGTATATTGTTTTTGAAACAGGATCACTAATTTGTATATTCTTGGAAAAGAATGGTTCTCTTTTTCAAAAGGGCTGTGCATGCATGTTTAAATAGAATGATTCCCTTTTTCATGAGGATTTTTTTTTTCGACAGATGGTTCCACTTTTGAACCTATCTTTGTCTGGTCTAAATGCAAGCGTACATGGAAGACTGGATTCACTGTGCTCAACGGTGAACTTCTCTTTGACCACAATGACATACAATGGAAAGCATTATGCTTGGGAGCCTCTAATCGAACCCTTTGATGGATTTGCAAGGTGAGGGATACTTTTGAGTTTTTAAGGTTTGTGAGAGTGTCCAACTGACAGTACATGTAAATTAATTTTGCAATACAAATCTCAGTCTGTCGCCCTGTCATTCATCATGGGGAAAGAGAGATTCTGTTCATCATAGGAAAGAGCTTCCATTTTTGCACTGATTTTCACATGCCCCCCCCCTGCCCCTGAAGCATCAACATGGGAACAGTCGTGCTGCAAACTCTGCTATGATGATGTCCTGTGAGGTACACTGTTTCTTTTGAACCATATGAGAGAATATCAAACCCAACCCACTTGTCCTACAACCGAAAAGGAGCCTGCATAAAGAACTGTTTGCCTGACCAGAGAATCAAACAGACGTGTTTTTGTGTGTACATGCTGAAAATGTGCAAGAAAACATTGTCTCTCCAGTTGTGCGATTGAGGCATATCTCTGTTCTGCCAAGCCTGGGATGCCAATTTCATAGTAAAGTTGGGTCTTGTGAAGAAACTCCCCTAAGCAAACTTTTTTTTGGGGTGTTTTGAGGGGGGAAGGGGGGTGTGGGGGTTTGGGTGTTAACGTCTGGCAGAAGGACACAGAGGCCTTTGAATGTCACCCTCTATTCTACTCCATGAGTTACACCCATGGGAATCGTGAAGCAGCTTGATGTTGTGATGTGGTGAATACAATACATCGAATGGGATGCCTGCTTGTTGTCCCTGTAGGTGTCCACCTACTGGTTTGTTGGCGTCTAATTGGGGCCCTGATCTGCTATGGATAGCATGAGTGTCTGATCGTATGAGAGTCTACCTGTTCTGGTGACCTCATACATGAAGATTGTGGCATATATCGCTGGTCCAATAGTCAATGACTTGACTCATGTCTTGGATACATTGCTCAAAATACAGTGGTATTGCTGCCGATATCATAGTATCTTCTGTGGCAGATATCACAGTATCTAGGGCATCTGAGCTCCTCTGTCTCCAGCTCCTGCGTAGAGTATGTAGTGAAAAGAAAAATATTAAACAAAAACTTGCAAAAAAAATAATTCTCAGAGAGCGAGAGCATAAGGGAGCTTATGATTCTACATGCGAGTATGATATCGTCTAAGATTATCATGTCTAGGCTGTCCAAGCAGTTCTTTTACTGAACCACGTCTTCTTTTATATAACTGCCAATCTTGAACCTTGTTCTATTTTATGGATGAACCTGTCACATTAGCCTCATCTGGCAAGTGAGGTTTTCAACTGGGAATGTAGTTCAAGTTGCAAGTATTATGGTGTGCATGGGATGCTGTGGAAAGGGATATCTAAAGCTATCAGAAATCGTTTTTGCAAGTGATTTTTGAAAGGTGCCGTATGTGATTCTTTCACTTTGTTTTGTAATTGGATTGTATCAATTCGATTTTTTTTAACAGATATGATTACAAAAAGAACGATCCTCATATGGCGTCAAGTGGAACAGAATCTCAAGTCAGGATTGTCTCCACTAGCACTGTCAATTTCAATGTTTCTGTTGCAAATTTAAACATGCTTTTGGAAGCATATGCAAGCTGGAACAAGCTGTCAGAATTGATGGAAAGCTCAAAAGGAATCTCAGTGGTAGCTCACTCTTGTCAACCATGAGCCATGATTTTTATTATTGAGAATTGATGTCGTATAAGTATTGTTGAGTTTCCTTTTCTGTTTTTCATAAAAAATTGAGTCAGTTTTATCCTCTATCAATGATGCTGCAGGCTGGAGGATCTCCTAGTTCAGGAGAAAAGCCTGCATTGGAGCTCAGGAATAAGAAAAGCTTCCATATTATTCATCATAACAATTTGGGTGAAGATTTATTGATTCGGACAATTGATGTTAATGGTCAACCAAAAATAGTTCCTTTGTCAGCATGGGAAACGGCTTCTTTGGAACTACCTACATCCAGCAGTATATTGGATCCAGGCTTGGAATCGTATACAAAGAGGTCCACTGTGAAGATTGTGGCAGTACAAATAAGCGATGCTGAGGTAAGTATGAAGAAACTTGTCAATATGAGCTTGCTGCAATGGGGTTTTGGGTAGCTGGAACCTTCATTACCCACATCTGCTTTTTTGACGGTCAGGGTTTCTCCTGTTGCCTATGTAGCTACCTTGTCATGATAGATTTGAAAGTCAGAAGTACACGGCAAGTATCCGGATCTTCCCACAATTACAAACTTCAGATCAGCGTCAGCTAGAGCAGCAAAGTGCACGGACTCGGTCTGTTGTGCCACAGACCAATTCAAATGCTGGACGGGTTTTAGTTCACTGGGATGAAGTATTTGCCTTTGAAACAGAACCTGGGGTAAGATGTGTGTACTTTTTAGTGAACCAAGTTTGTACATCATATAGTTTTTTATGTGTCTCAAAAATGTGGTTGCAAATTGCTGAAGAGGACGCCTCATATGATATTGTTGGCCTAGTCAATTAAATATGCAAATCTCTTACTCAAGAAAACTTGAACTAGAGGATTAGAGGTGTGCATTCTAACCAGGGAATAAACTAATGACCCTTGTTTCTTTTTATCATTGGCTTCTTACAACCAGTATTCGTTTCCTTTATTAGACATCAGAGTGACGAGTTATGAGTAGCATGTGTCAGTTATGAATAGTTTGAGCTCCACGTGGGCCCGATTGGAGTCCCATCATCAGGAGTCCTGTTGTCTCCCGAACATGTCCAAGATCTTTCGTCGGCATCCTCGACTCCTCTTTAAAGGTGTATTCATGGACGAGGTAGGCAGCCTGACGTAGCGATGCGATAGTGATGGTACCTTGAATGCGTCAAGTGCTTGTGGGACCTTGTCCAGTCTCCTTCTGACTTGGCGTGCCTATAAGTCAGGGGCTCTCAGTCGTGGCATCTCACGACCACTTCTTCAGTGAAGTGTGGTGGGTCGCATGAGTCTAGACTTGATTTAGGTGAAGATTGCGGCACATCTCTAATGACACTACTCATATTGGTGTGTCTAGGAGTGAAAGGCAATGGTCCCTCTCTCAGATCTCATAGTTTTTGGGACAACACATCAAGACATGCTCCTCAATCTCCACCTTGTAAGAGTGCGCAACCTTAGACCTCTAGGATGCCGTGTGGCTGCAATCTCGTATCCTGCCTTGATCTGAAATCAGTGGGATGAGGTCTTGAGCTGACACATCGTGATGCATGGGAGAGGTGGATCTGAAAGAATCTAGGTGATGGATGAAGTCGTCCTTGCATAGGTGGAGGAAATGCTTTCTGTAGGAAGGACATCTTGGTTCCAAGTGACAGCGTGGGGATACCCATGTCGTATTGATTTTTACTTTCCTAGGCCGTTTGAATGATCTAATGAATGTCTTTCCATGTCAATGCAAGAAAGGGGCGTCTCATGAATAGTGGTGCAGTGGTAGGTGATTGATAGACAATGTCAATGCCCTGTGACTGAAACTAATGGATACTCATACATACCAACACTACTCATCTTTTTTAGTTGCAGATGATGAAAGATCCATCTATGGTAGTCCCTGCAGAAGGACAAGAGGCCTACAAGACCAAATCCATATTACATCGTGTGATCAACGCCCTATAGTGGGGGAATAGGAAGGTGTAGTACACCCTAAGTGTCCTACTAAACTGGTTGGAAGGAAAAAGCACAAATACTATGAGATGTTTGGGACCATCATCAAGGTCTAGTCATGAGCTACTGAAGCTCAGCTTGGACCTAGCTAGGGCCACACTGGGGAATCTGATGTATAAGGAAGATAATTAAGATCTGGAGTTGTCGTCCTTGAATTTGTTCCCTAAGCTTGGACTCGTGATATTAGTGATGTAGTTAAGCATCATGATGCTGCAATGATGATGCCTCACATGGGACGAGATTGCAGGGACTCAGCGCCTCGTCTAGAAGATCTAGCATCCCTCGATATAGAGTGTATCCTCCCTTGCCTACATTGTCCATTCTACATAGTTTGTTCATGCTTTATAGTCTCTCCCATGAAGAAGAAGTCTGCACTTATGTGCTGGCGAGGTTTTTTCCTAGTAACGAGTCTTATGAGCTGGTCTCAATGCATAGTAATCTTTGACACAGAGGGTGGCATATCGTTGATTGGGGTAGTCGATGACTTATCAATATTGTCATTGGATCTCATTATGTCTGGGGCATCTCATCAAAACATGTTCCTCCTCCTCCACATATTTGAAGACCTTGACGATGTTGTGTGGCGGCAATCTCTCCTGTTTGGAATCTATGGGATGATATGCGAAGCTGGCCCATGGTATGTACACTGCATGAGAGAGATGAATCTGTAAGTACTATGGCATATATAAAGCCATCCTTTCAGATACAAGGCAAGTGTTCCCCATTTTGGTGGCATTTGGTCATGGTGGGGAAGGCCAAATGGAATCACTAAGAACCTACCATAAATCACCTCTAATGACCCTATCTCTTGGCATGCCTATCATATTGTGGGAGAATCCAAGGAGTATTGGAATGGGAAGAGGTTATCAATAGACATCTCATGGGAACTAAAACTAGCCAGTGAACCATGCATGCCGACAATCCTCATCCCCATCAGTGACAAGCTATATAGAGGAGGAGAGTACCCTCCAGCATAGCCTTTCTCTACTTGCATCGGTTTGTCCATACTATCAAACCCAATCTAGAAAATTGATGCCCAATCTAGAAAATTGGTGATTTGGAATGACGCTTGTGTGTGGAGGTGGTGCTGCACATTACACCAATCTCTTGTCATGTGGTGTGCTCTTTTTTCCCCAAATGAGTTGTGTGAGCATCATGACGTAAAGTTTCTCAAACCTGACCCATTCATCATCTTTGTGGTTTATTGTTCACATGCCTCAGCATATAGCGCTGCTGGCCTTGCAATTCAAAAAAGAGCATTATGTGTTGACTTGGACATGGACCTGTAAGCATTGTGGCTTCATTCTCATTAAGAAGGGTGTCCTTTGCTTAATTGGGTGATTGGGTTGTGCTTTGATGTGAAACTTGGGTCCTATGAAAATACATCCCTTGTACACAGATCAACTTATTACTCTCTCCATTGGTTCCTCAACAAAAATGAATGACTCGCGGCGAATCTTGCTTTGTTTTTCCTTCTATGGTCTTGGTTTTATGAAGGGCACTACATCTGCAACCCTTTATTGTGTGAGGTATGAACATTGTTGTCATATAGTAAGATGGATACATGCTGATCCCATCCCTCTATGTATAGGTGAGCGCACTTGAGAGAGAGAGAGAGAGAGAGAGAGAGAGAGAGAGAGAGATTAACGTCCGCGAAAGACCTCAAGGGCCTATGGGACAAACTACATCGAAAGATGAAACCCATACAAGCGTCTGTTGGCTGAAACAAAGGGCGCGCTAGGGCCCTTGCTAAGTGTTATGCTAAGCTAACTCAAAAATTAAAACTGAAAAACTGAAAAACTGAAATTCTGGAAAAACCGGCTTAAAATACAAAACCCGGTGCCGTGGTGGCTTTTTGGTGGGTTGCGAAGATACCCTGGATTTGTGTGTGTCGAGCTGTCTCTCGTTGTGGTAGAGTTGTGGTAGAGGCCGTGGTCTCCTCAACCTCTATATTCGATGGGCTATCTCAAGAGTGGCACCTCGTCTATGGCGCTCTTCTTTGAGGAGAGCTGAGATTGACCAAACCTCGATTGTGTGTGCTCTGGTCACTCTCCATGTTGCGTGTGGTCTCCGCATCCCTCGCTCGGCAGTGTCGCGTCGTCTCTCCCTGCTGATCCACACTGCCCTCATGTTAGTTAGGTCTTCCTCCTCCATCCCACTATGTCCTGGACCTAACTCTAATGGACAGAAATCCATGACATGTCGCTGTGCTCAGTCTACCTCAGCTTCATGTGGCGTGGTCTCCTCCTGCTACTGTTTGATCTATCGCAATAATGTCTCTCTATGTTGTCACATCTCAATCAGATAAAGCCCAATGCAGACTTGGTTTTGGAAGTGGAACAATCATGAGAGTGGACCAAAGCCGTGTCCCTCTTGAAAAAGGGAGTGATATTGTCCATAGATCTCATAGTAGGCTAGGCATAGGAAATGTTGATGTGTCTCGACCGTCCCCTACGTGCATAACTTGCAGATCCACTGCTCTCTGGGTATGCCTGTAGCTCTCCCTGCCTTGATCCTCAGCTGATGGGACAAGACTTGCATCTATCTACTGGCAATCCTCAGTGCATGTGAGACTCCTCTGTCCTCGAGATATTGGGGTCTGATGATGAGTCCATGCTCTGATACTCTCAAGAAGTGGTCGTGATAACTGGATCTTGGTGGGGAACCCATGGTTTCCGCCCAAATTCCGAGACGTGTGGAGCTAGAGGAGATCTAACCGTATAATACGGTTAATCTTGTCTTGTGCGATTCGCTCGGGCAGTGCATCCATGCTGTACCAAAAAGGGGAAAGCCTGTCTATCTAAATATCGTGACTAGCAAACCATGTGAATACACATGTAGAAAATACTGTAGCGACCCTGCTCTCTACTAGTTGTCTGGATGACACTAGTGCCAGCCTTAGCAATCTCCAGTGGGGTAAGGCCCAAACTCTGTGGAGGAAAGTCACTATTTGAAAAATGGCAGCAACCTGTGGGGAGAGAGAGAGTTGATTAATGCCAAAGGGTCTATGAGATTGAAAAGTTTAGAGAGGGTATTTGTTCTTCACTGCCCCCTTGATGCGAGTTCGTCCTTTAGATTGGTAGGGCACCATCTCAGTTCAGAAATCTAGAGAATGGAGCTGAGCTCTTCTCCTCCCCGCCTTCTCCTTGCTGCCCTCTCCCCCGCCCTTGCTGCCTCCTTTTTCAGCCCCTCTCCCTCCCTCAGCCTCCCCCTCCCCCCCTCAGCTTGCTCCCTTCCCCCTCACTGTCCCGCCGCCACCCTCTCCCTAGTTATTCCCCTACCTGATCTGCTCCCCCGCCCCTTCCTTTCACCTCTTCCTACCCTGCCATGCTACCCCGCCCCTCCCTAGCCTGTTCACCTATCCGCGCCCTGCTGCCTGGCCTCTCCTTGCCTACCCCCCCCCCCCCAAAAAAAAATAAAAATAAAAAATCCAGCCCCTCTTCCGGGCTGCTGACCGGCCGCCCCCCTTACTGCTCTCCTTTCCGCCTCCCCTTCAGCTCCTTCAACCCCCCTTCCTCACCTTGTCTGCTCCCTCCTCTCCCCTCCCTACCCTCTACTCCTCTCCCTAGCCTTCTACCTCCCCTCCTCCCTCTAGCTCCTTTTCCTTCCCCCCTCCTCTCACCTTTCCCCTCTCCCCCTTCTTTCTCAGCCCTCCCTCTCTCTTAGGCTCTCCCCCCCCCCCCCCCGCGCCCCTCTCATCCTCAGGCCCCCTCCCATTCAGCCCTCTTTCTCCTTCTGGGAAAAAGAGGTTCTCCTTCTCTCTGTAGCAACATTTGATGGACGGAGCTTCTTCGTGTTCGAGTCGGCCCCTCGCCTCAATTGACGAATGGATTCCCATTCAGTCAATCCTTGTCCGGTTCCACTGGCTGCGAAGACAATTATCTTTTCAAAAGACGAGTTGCAACTCAGAAAGCATGTTGAGCTTGAAAGCTCTACTTCACTTTTCGCTCACAACCATCAACCATGGGTCCCACCCTTCCAAGATCACAAGCTAGGGATTGGATGCTTGCAGCCTTATCAGAAGACCTCGCTCCTCACCTTTCAAATGTACGCTTATTGGGACGAGGATTCTTTCAGGTGGTTTTTGATTCTCCTAAGGCCACTGCTTTGGTGCCCCAAGGCTAACCCTTGGCGCTAGCTTCAAGGAGGATTTTTTATCACCCTTCAATTTTGGTTTTGGTCTTGTTGAGGAGGATAGTCAGGTTACCTTTCTCTTTATCCGATTTCTCGGTGTACTGTTGACACCTTGCCACTATTGGAGCATTCTTGAGTGTGGTCACGGAGATCCAAGAGTACCTCCCTACCATGCCTTCATCCTGAGCAGAGGTAGTTAGGTCTTATGGGTGCCTAGTGTTAGGGTCATTGTCATTGACCCTAACATTATGGATGACCACGTTATGCTTTAGCGCCTTGATGGTTCCTTCTTTTGCAAGAGGATTGAGATTGCACGCAGTTAGGGTCAGTGCAAGATTTGTAGGACCCTTATTTTGCTAAAGGTTTCCAAGGAAGAGGAAAAGACTCAGGAAGTCTTTTGGTGTTGCTCCTCTTCATGTCGCTTCTTTAGCTTCCACTTCTCGTCCTACTCCTATGGCGCGCCCTAGTAGACCTTCTTCAGCAACACAGTCAGCTCCCTACAGTGCGCCTAGGACCCATCCTCACGCCTTGCACCAACTGCCCCTCGCTGGGTTGCGGTCCAAGTTGTTGCTCCACCTGTAGTTCAGGAGGACACCCGAGCTCCACTTCAATTTCGACAGGGGACATTCCCTTCTTGGTTGCGACTAAGGCGGCCGTTCCTCCAGGTAGAGATCAGGAGGGACCATCAAGTGCCTCAGATCCCACTAGAGCTACCTCTATTCCAGCTGTGGATAGAACCAGTGATGATTCTCATGCAGATACTTTTACACCTGGCCCTCTACTCAAGCAGCTCCCTTTCTCTTCTATTCGGACTTCATCCATCGATAGAGGCAAGGGAGTTTCATCCCCTTCACCTTTTGCCAGTGCAAGGATTGTACACACTCCAGGTACAGCGTTGGTGGATAAGATTTTATTTTATTTTTTGAAAAAGAGACTTCTATTAAGTATTAAAGAAAACCGTTAGAGCAAGATCCATATGGGAATACGGGATACACCATGCAATGCATGAAAAGCTCAAGAGCCAAAAAGAAAGGATTGAGGCTGATAGTGCCATCTCAATCCGGTAGCAACCTCTGAGAAAAAGGGAGAACCCCTCCAAACTCGAAGAAATACAGTCCTCCTAGAAGAGGCTGCCCGTGAAGGGCCCTGCATGCTAGCCCATATGGCTATCAAAGTGTAAACCGTGTCACCCCAAATACCCGTGAACACCTGTGATGGGTGTATCTGGGTGTTATCCAAGGCTTCTGTGCAGGCTCTCCAAATGTGCCAAGAGGAAATGCTAGCCAAAATCTCCCAAGAGGTGTCCACTGAAACATGTGAAGCTCTGAACCGCTTGGTTCCTGCAATTAATAAACTAAAGTGCACAACCATGACACCCATTAAAGGCTAGCGCCTTGCATGCAAATAATAATCGGTAGACTAATCCTAGTCACTGTAGGCGTCCCCACCAAGCAAACATGTGAACAAAACATAGAACACAATTCTTGGTTGCCTCTTGGTCGTAATTAGGGAACGTGACCATTAGTCAAAGCATCTTAATTATGGCCAAGTCTCTCCAACGGAAGTTGGCGTACCTTGGTTAACGAGGTTAACCCTCTTGGCATGAGCCAATTCTCGTTGATCGAAGTCAACACTCTCTGACTGAAGTCAGCACTTTAACTGCTTGTTTAACCGTGGTTAACCATCTTGGCTGAAGCCAGATCTTCCTAACCGAGGTTAGGCTTTAAGTATCTTTGACCAGAGTCAAGACTTTGACCAAATAAAGATAACTCTTTGAACATAATTAGTATTGAACAACTCATTAATTATGAACAATAAATGGTCAAATTATGTTTTGACTTTGGAATGCTTCTGCTTGGTGATATCCCCTCGGCTTGTATTCAGTTGACCTCAACTAAAAGCTTCCTTGTAAACATCCAAAAGCTCTGGATGATGAGACAACATGTCTTCATCCATCCTCTTTGCATCCAATGCCGAATAATTCTTGACCTTTACGTATCTGTAAAATTCCTTTCTTTGAGGGCCTACTGTATGGTACACAATCTGCTCTAGCTAAAGGACCTCCTCCAGCTCATCCACTTCTGTTGGATCCTCTATTACTGGCTCTGTAGGCTCTGGCCCCTGGAATTTCTTTAGAAGACTCACATGAAAGGCATTGTGAATCCTCCAATGCTCTGGTAGTGCCAACCTATATGCAACCTCATTAATCTCTTCTGTAACCCTGAAAGGGCCATAATATCTAGGAGAGAACTTTGCATACACCTTTTGTTTGCCCTTTAGCTTGCGGAGCCTAGCCTTGTAGAGGTCTCTAACAAACTGATCTGTTGGAAAGATTTCATCTTTGGTCCTCAGGATAGGTAGCAGAATCACCTTCCCATATATGACCTCAAAGGCCCCTGTGGAGCTATGAACTGTATTATTGGAAGCAAACTCCACCAATGGTAGGTACTTTTCCTAGTCTGAACCTTGGTCACCCACGTAGCATTTCATCATATCCAATTGTGTAGGATTTGCTACCTCACTTTGACCATCTATCTGTGGGTGAAAGGAAGAATAAAAATTCAGATTCGTCCCCATATTATCAAATAAAGCTCTCCAGAATAGACTAGTCATTCTGGGATCTCGTTCACTGACAATGGACTTAGGCATACCATGGTGCTTAAAGATTTGTGCCATGAAAAGCTTAGCCATATGATCTGCCTTTATGGTTAATGAAATGAGCTTGCTTGCTGAATCTGTCAATGATAGTCCAAATCCCATCATTCCCTGACTTTGATCTTGGCAAACAAAAAACGAAGTCCATTGTATTACTTTCTCACGGTGCCTTAGGCATGGGAAGAGGCATAATTTGGTCAGGTGCTTTCCGTCTATCACATAGTTCCATTCGTACGTGTACGGATGGTTTTTTCGTACGCCATCCATACGTTCGTACGTACGGCTGTCCGTACGAGGAGTTTTTTTGTGTGGTGTGGTTTAATTGGGACACCTCCATAGAGCCACAGCCTCCATGAGCCCAGGGCGCGGGTCAGGATCCAAGTACCACTGTGAGAGAGAGCTGTGCTCCATGAAGCCCACTATCCTGACTGGCTGAAACGGTACCTTTAACAAGATATCATCTGTGGATTTGGACAGCCTGTACCCCGAAGAAACATCAAAGACTAAGGCATCCTCATGAGTGTCTCCATGAGCCCAGGGCGATGAGAAGTGGGCCAAGATCCAAGTACCACTGTGAGAGAGAGCCATGCTCCATGAAGCACACTATCCTGACTGGCTGAAACGGTACCTTCAACAAGATATCATCTGTGGATCTGGACAGCCTGTCCCCCGAAGAAACATCAAAGACTAAGGCATCCTCATGAGTGTCACGAAAAGCAATCACGTGTAAAGGAACTCCCAATCTAGAAAAAGCTCCCATCCAGGTGGAGCAAGTAATAGGCATATCATCTGTGTCCACCCAATCCAAGGTCAAGGCTGCATCAATCTGTTGGACTCTCCCTGCACTCCCTCTGAGATTAAGAACCAACTAGGCCTGTCGATCTGTAGGAAGCTTCCTGAAGGCTTTCCATGCTCCCACAGTAGATGCAGGGCCCCTCTCCCATCTTGGCCACTGCATGTAAGGAGAAGCTCCAAGTGGTTTGCCATGCTCATCCGAAATACTGTCGTTCCACATGATAGGCTGCCTTTCAATATCTTCACGGGTGGAAGGGGGAATCCTGCGAAGAGTACTCCTGAAGCTGGCTCATGCTTTCAGGATAGCAACCATGAGAGGGGAAGAGGGAGATCTAAGGTGGGCTGTGGTGAAAACCCATCTGGTACTGTGTGTCCAATCCTTTCCAGAGGTGGGCATGTGAGACTGTATACGTCTGATAAAGAAATCCTTCCAAGGCTCTTGCCCTGGCATAAGTCCTTTCACAACGACCTTGCAGAGTAGGACTCTGCACTGTAGATCCGGGTCGATGATATTCAAACCCCCTTCTCTTGTAGGAAGAATCAAGATCTCCCAAGCCACCCTGGCTGTAACATCAGTTGTGCCATCTAGACCACTCCATAAAAAGTTTCGTACGGGCCTCTTAAGCTGATTGATACAATCCCTAGAGTGGCACCAACAAGAGCATACAAACCATGCTGTGGCTAGAAGAACCTTGTTAACCACCACCACCCTGGAAGCCAAGTCAAGTTTGGCTGAGCTCCAAAAAAGAGCTTTCTTCTGATACTCTCCAACACCGGAGCAAACTGTTGTGAAGGAGAGATGCCCACCTAACCTGGCAGCCCAAATATCTGACGGAGACGCCCCTCTGTACCCAAGTGAAGCCAATATCATTACCCCAATCCAGGGTGTCATCATCGCAAATCCAAAAACCATTGGATTTATGCCAATTAATGTGTGCACTTGCAGCCGTGCAAAATAAATCCAAGGCTGTCCAGAAGGAAGCGAGTGTCCTGGGGGAGGCATCCAAAAAAACAGCCGTGTCATCTGCCAACTCACTATCCAGGAGCTCTTCTTTCTGGCGGATAGGAAGCCTTAGCCCATAAATATCAGCTTGAGATCTAAGATAGATACTCATAGCTTCCACCACAAACAGAAAAAGAAAAGGGGCAAGAGGACATCCCTGGCAGACTGATCTGGAAATCTGAAATCTGTCCCCTCTTCCCCCCCCCGATGAGCACCTGGCTATGGGCTGATCTGTAGAGAGAGGATACTCCTCTAATCCATGCATCTGAAAAACCAAAGCGAGATAGAGTACCCTCTAAAAAATCCCAGTCTACTCTATCGTAGGCTTTCTCAAAGTCCAAGAGTAGAATGGCCAATCTCTGGCAGCTCTGCATGGCCCATTCTGAGGCCTCCCAAAATGAGAAAATATTATAAAAAATACTTCTGCCATGCACAAACCCTGTCTACGTGTCATGAATCAAATCTGGAAGAAAAACCTGTAGCCGCAGACTGATGGCTTTCGCCAGAATCTTGTAACAAGTGCCCAATAGAGTGATGGATCTCCACTGAGACACTAGATTCCTATTACCCCCCTTTGGATGAGATGAATGAGACCATCTATAAGTGAATCAGGCATCTCACCAGAGTCCCACACGCCTTGCAGAGCTGATGTAATGTGATCACCAATCTGCTCCCAAAAAGTAAAAAAAAAGGAAGAGGTAAGTCCATCCGAACCTGGGCACTTGCCCTTGTGAAGGGCAAGCAATGCAGTCTTGAATTATGCATTGGTAAAAGGTGCATCCAGAGAACCATACATCTCATCCTTCATTAATACCAGGATACATTGCCAAATAACCTCTCTGGCATCATCTATGGCCTGTGTGCCCGGATCTGCAGTAAGAAGGGATGCAAAAAATTCTGAGGCTATACACATGACGGCATCCGGATCTGACTGTAAAACCATGTCTGAGTAAATAAGCTGCGAGACACTATCTCTACTATGTCTGGGCCCATGAGTAGAGAAGAAGTGTTTGTTGACCCTGCCACCCATTTAAATCCAAAATGATTCCCGTTCATGAAAGGCATACTCTGCTCTCTGATCCAACAATGTCTGCAGATGAGCCCTTGCTACAGCAAGGCGCTCCTGAATCCGAGCATCAATGGGCCTCTTCTAATCTCACGGCTGAGAATCTCACGTCTCCTGGACTCAGCGATTGTATGATAATAGTCACTAATTCCGGATATGGCTGTAGCTACCTGAGATGGACGGACAACTCCATTGTGTATGTGAGAAACCCAAATCTGTAAAATATCCTCCGTGAGGCTCTCCTCTGCATAAAAAGCATATGGAATCCTGACACTTACAGAGCGTCCTCTCCGATGAGGCTCAAAAATCTACAATACCACTGAAAAATGATCTAAGGTGGAAACCCCAGTAGAAATGCATACAGATCCGCCTCTGTCAAGTGCCCAATCGTCTACATAAAATCTGTCAATACGTGCATGGATGTGCATATGTAATCTCCTGTTCAACCAAGAGTATAGGAGTGACTGTGGCATAACATGAAAGGCATCATCAAACCAAGTGTCCTTGCCACTATAATGAAAGAGAAAGGCATCCTAGGCTGCCCTCTCCAAAGAGTGAATTCCACCCTGTTTGCCTCCCTTTTTGTGTGATGGCAATTCAACCATGTTGAAATCACCACCAATGATCCAGGAATCTGCAATGGGGGCCCAAGAGAGTAGTTGCTTCCAAAAGGAGATCCTCTCCCCTCTGTTGTTGGGGGCATAAAGATTGAGAAGACCAATCCTACACCCTCCAACCAAAATAATGATCCATTGAGCTCTAGAGGGGGAGATAATACCATGACCAGCAACCAAGGGGAGAATAGAAGGAGAGACCAAAATGCAAGTACCTCCCCTTGTGCCCATAGCAGGCGACCAGAAGGTATGTCCTGAGAGCTGTTTGTCAGACTTAGCGCAATCACTGGCATCCAACTTGTGTTCCTGGATAAAAAGAATATCAATAGCGCCTCCAGTGACACCTGGATGAAGCTGATTCCAGATCAGCTACCTACGGTGACAGTGTGGAACTCCGCCTAGGCCCTGTATGTTCCAGCTGACTGTCCTCATCGACGGGAGGATGTTGGATGGAAAGGCTTACCTGACCTAGTAGAGGAGACCAGCTTCCCCTGGGCCGAAACACTCTTGCTGAGGGCAGGAAACTCAACAAGTGAAAGGATCCCCACACTTGCTGAGGGGGAGGCCCTATCAAAAGGAATCCCAATGACCTGGACCCCTAAGGTGGAGGGCACAAACTCATCATCATCCATGAAAGTCGTCGAATCTGCCAGTGTCGAAAAAGAATTCCTGAGAAGCAAGTCTGGCCGAGGAGTGTGAAGAAGACTTGCACTCGTGGAAGATGGATGAGAAGGACCTACCAGGCCTCTATCAGCAGAACTGGAGCTGGGGGATGAGGAGGCCTATGGCGGGGTTGAAGAGCGATCTGGAGTCCT
The DNA here is from genome assembly GCF_047967505.1 of Dipteris shenzhenensis. Lineage (NCBI taxonomy): Eukaryota > Viridiplantae > Streptophyta > Polypodiopsida > Gleicheniales > Dipteridaceae > Dipteris > Dipteris shenzhenensis. The sequence continues at coordinate 25,049,059 of NC_141605.1, read as the reverse complement.
CATCTGTGCATGCACTCCCTCGATTGTCCTGACTGTGGCAGGAACAGTCTGTGGGGAGGAAGTATCGGAAGCCCCCTCGTGATCCGAAACCAAAGTGACTGGGGCTAGTGCATTTGAAGGCCCCTCCTGATGTGGAACTGTAGTGTCTAGGGCTTCAGCAACATCCATCTCTGGAGTCTGGATGGCGTCTGTTTGAACCTGATCAAAGGTCTCCTCTTGAGATAAAGGAGCTGCTCTGATCGCTCTCCATCGTGGTACTAGGTGTGCTGCGAGCTTTGGACGCCCTACTGCCCCTTGTGGTCCTGGTGTGCACGAAGTAGGGCGCTCTGCTACTCCTGGTGGTCCTGAAGTGCGTGGTATAGGGCACTGGGGAGGTGCAGTCGGGGTAGTACGTGAAGGAGCCGTATCAGAAGACCTCTTGGGTCTTTTTCTCTTCCTTGGGCAGAGTCTCTAGCAAAGTGCCCAAGTGTCCTGCAGATTTTGTACAGGTCCTATCTACCTACGATCTCGACTCTCTGTCGAAAGAGAGAGCCATCTGGACGCTGAAGCATAATGTGGTCATCTAAAATGTTAGGGTCAGAGACAATGACCCTAACTCGAGGCACCCCGTCCGCTCTGATTGCCTCTGCCGAGGAAGAAGGCATGTCAGGAAGGGGAGGGATCTTAGTGACCACACGAAAGTGGACCCGATACCAAGAAGTCGATAGTAGACCTGAGGAAGACCAGGGAACCTGATGAACAGAGATGTGACCTGACTGTCCTCCTCTACCGGATTGAAGCCCAAGGTGTAGGGCAAAAGAAAAATCCTCCTCGAACCCAAGGCCAAAGGATTAGCTTTGAGAACAAGGGCTGTGGACTCATGGGAGTAAAAAACAACCTGGAAAAATCCTCGTCCCAAAAGTTGAATATCCCTGAGGTGTGGGGCGAGATCTCCTGGTAATGCCGCTAGCATCCAGTCTCTAGCTTGTGATCTGGAAGGGTGTGACCCAAAGATGCGTGCGAAGAGCGATGTGGAGCCCTCGAGCTCTACATCTTTTTTGAGCTGCTGCAACTCGTCTTCTGAAAATATGACGGTTCTTGCGGCCGGTGGGGGTGGACGAAGATTGGCTGAATGGGGATCCATTCGCCGATCGAAGTGAAAAGGTCGATTCAAACACTGTAATTACTCTGTCCGTGGAAATGCTGCCCAGGACGCCTTGGAACTGAAGGAGAAGGAAAGGTGGAGAAGAACAACGGGGAGAGGGAGAGAGAGAGGAGTGACACTCAAGATGCGGGTGTGAAGTGATAAGCCATACCACAAACTTTTAAGTTTTATTAGGATTAGGTTTTTACCCTATGACTGTCTTAAGACAGTCATAGGTGTCATATCTTTAATAAAGGGGTGGCAATGTGCCTTTACCCCAACAACCTCCCACCTAAAGGCCAATGTGCCTAAAGGGGAGAAAAGAATAAAAATTACAGCAATATACAGTTACTGTATACAAGACCATAAAATAAGAATGGTCTCATCCTAATCCCATGATGTGGCGGCAATGTGCAAACCGCTCTGTAGGCAAGCTCTTAGTGAGCAAATTTGCAGGATTATCATCAGTATGCACTTTCACAAGCTCAAGTCGCTTGTCTTCCAGTACCTCCCTGATGAAATGATATTTCACATCTATGTGCTTGGTCTTTTGATGAAAGACCGGATTCTTTGCCAACATGATAGCACTTTGACTATCACAATGCAAAACTGGCATATCTCCTGTAATGCCCAAATCTCCCACCAGCCGAGTAAGCCATATTGCTTCCTTGCAAGCTTCAGTGGCTGCAACATATTCAGCTTCAGTAGTTGACAGTGCAACGCATTTCTGCAACCGAGACACCCATGATATAGCACCTCCTGCAAATGTGAAAATATAACCGGTAGTAGACTTCCGGTTATCTGCATTCCATGCATAGTCTGAATCTGTAAAACCATGCACCAATGCATCTTGCCTACCATAGCATATGCACAAGTCTTTGGTACCTTTGAGATACCTCAAGACACCTTTCACTACTTCCCAGTGCCGCTTGCCTGGATTTGCCATATACCTGCTGATGACTCCCACCGCAAAAGCAATATCCGGACGAGTGGCAACCATGGCATACATCAAAGAACCAACTGCAGATGCATATGGAACTTTGGCCATTTCAGCCTTATCATCATCTGATCTGGGGCTGTCCTTACTGCTGAGTTTTAAATGTGGAGGCAACGGGGTACTAATAGACTTCCCCCCCTCCATTTTAAACCTCTGCAGTACTTTGTCAATGTACTCCTTCTGTGACAGAAACAAAAGTCCCTTGAACCTGTCACGAGTAATCCGCATGCCAAGAATATGGTTTGCATCACCCAAGTCTTTCATGTCAAAAGACTTATGCAGTTGTTTCTTCAAAGCACTAATCTCATGCTGAGATTTACTGGCAATTAGCATGTCATCCACATATAGAATGAGTAGCATCAAATTGCCATCCTTTGCCCGTTTGGTGTACAAGCAATGATCGGTCTCACACCTATGATACCCTTGGGACTGCATGAAGGCATCAAACTTCTTGTACCATTCTCTTGGCGCCTGCTTGAGTCCATACAAGCTCCTCTTGAGCTTACACACAAGCTGCTCTTTCCCTTTAACAGCATATCCCTCTAGCTGACTCATATAGATCTCATCATGGAGATCTCCGTGAAGAAAAGCAGTCTTCACATCCATCTGACATAAATCCATGTCCTCATGAGCAACAAGAGCTAACACTGCTCTCAAAGTAGTCATCTTGACTACAGGGGAAAAAATCTCATCAAAGTCAATGCCTTTCTCCTGCTTAAATCCCTTGGCAACCAATCTGGCCTTATACCTCAGTAAAGCATTTGAATCCACTTTGACTTTGTAAACCCACTTGCATGGCAAAACCTTTCTGCCTGCAGGTAGCTGCACCAAGTCCCATGTATCATTTTGAAGTAGGGAGTCCATTTCTGACTGGATGGCTTTCTCCCACTTCCTTTTCTCTGTTCTTCCCATAGCTTCCTTGAAGCTGGAAGGCTCACCACAATCTGTCAGCATGATAAAATCAGCCACATTATTGGCTCCTGGAACAAACCTGGCAGGAGGCCGTTGTACACGGGTGCTCCTCCTAACAAAATGTTCCGGATTAGGCTGCTGTCCAGCCTGTTCGTCATGCATGACGGGTGGCTGTACCACCATATCTGGCTGTTCTACAGCCCCATCTGCTGGCATATCCAGTGGTGCATCATTGGCAAAATTATCTGGCTGATTTTCAGCCTGTATACCCTCTTGAACAGGGTTATCTGCAGCAGCCTGCTGCTGCATATAAATGGGCATTCTTTGCTGTCCAACATCATCATAAATAACCCTCCTGTATTCCACAGGTTGCACGGGTTCCTTGTGTACACTATCCTCTTTAAAGATGACATCATTGCTGCGTATAATCTTCCGTTTAACGGGATCCCATAACCTGTACCCCATTTCACCTTCGTCACCATAACCCATGAAGATGCATCTGAAAGACTTTGGCTCCAGTTTGGTGCGCAGTTCTTTGCGTATATAAGCAAAGCACTTGCAGCCAAACACACGTAAGTGCTTATATGAAGGTGGCTTGCCAGACCACACCTCCTCTGGCACTTTCAACTCCAAAGCCTTGTTTGGCGACCTGTTAATAATGTGAACTGCTGTTTGCACGGCTTCTGCCCAAAAGCCATGGGGTAATCCAGCATAAGACAACATACATCGAACCTTCTCCTGAATAGTTCGATTCATCCGCTCACTTACACCATTTTGAGATGCATTATGAGGGGCTGTGAGTTCCTGTTTAATGCCCTTAGCTTCACAAAACTGTACAAAAGCATGTGACACATACTCACCCCCATTATCTGATCTGAGGCATTTCAGCCTGCGACCTGTCCGATTCTCAACCTGAGCGACAAACTTCTTGAAAGCATCTAAGGCATCGCTCTTATGCTTCAAGAAATAGACCCACACTTTGCGTGTGGCATCATCAATAAAAGTAATGAAATACTTTGCACCCCCTAGTGATAGCTGTGGCATCTCACACAAATCAGTGTGCACTAGATCAAGCGGTGCTCTATTTTGGGGAGTTCTCCTCTTATGAGGAGTCATAGAATGCTTGCCAAATATGCAATGATCACAAGTAGGCAAATCTGAAAATGAAAGAGACGGCAGATAACCCAAACGTGACAGTTCTTGCATTCCTTTAACAGACATGTGTCCCAACCGGCTATGCCACAATGAAACCTTTGGCAGCTCGGTTATGGCAACAACATGATTACCCACACTGGAAACATAAAGAGGGTACAAGGTATCACTCTTATAACCCTCAGCCACTACAACCTGGCCATCAGTAATCACCCATTTGGAATCCCCAAATGTGGTGTGGTAACCACTGTCATCCAACAAGCCAGTGCTAATCAGATTTTTCTTGATTTGCGGCACATGGCGGACACCATCAAGCATAAATATGCGTCCATCAGGGAATACTATCTGTATACTGCCAATCCCTGCAATCTGACATGCATAGTTGTTCCCAAGATGAACAACTCCATGAGTACCTGTGTAGGAAGTAAACCACTCCCTATGAGGAGTAACATGAAAAGAAGCACCTGAATCCAAGAGCCAGGTGTGCATGTCATGGCCATCAATAACCAAAGTATGTGCAATTACAGCAGAAGAGCATAAAACATCATGTCTGTCACTGTCACTATCCTCTGCTGCAACATTCACTGCATCCAAGTCATCTGCCTTGGCCTTGCCTTTGCCTTTGCTTCCACTGCCTGCATCCTTTGTTTCAGCCTTCTTGGCTTTCTGATCCCGTATGAACTTGAAGCACTTAGACTTCACATGTCCCTTCTTGCCACAATAAAAGCATTCAATATCCTTTTTGCCACGGGACTGACTGCGGGATTTGGACTTACTAGCAGATCTCCCCTTCTGCTGAGTCCTGCCTCTATCCTGTACCTGCAAAGCATTTGAAGACTTGCTGCCCATATTATTTTTCTTGCTCATCTCCTCCATAAGGAGAGAGCTCTCCACATCAGCATACATAAGAATGACATTTGAATTTGACAGGGTGGTCTTGAAAGTGTCCCAACTCTCAGGGAGGGTACACAACAAGAAGGTAGCCTTGAACTCCTCATCAAGATTCAAACCCTGTGCAATCAGCTGTGTAAAGATGGCATTGAACTCACTCAAGTGTGAGGTCATAGTTGTACCTTCCTTCATGCGAAGATCAACCAGCTTCTTCAACCAATAAACCTTACTGGCTGAACTCTTTTGGGCATACAACTCTGCTAGCCTTTGCCATAGGCCATAAGAGGTCTTTTCAGCCTGAACATTGAACACAAGAGTATCAGAAATAGTAAGCATGATAGCTGCCCTTGCGGACAAATCAAGCTCTTCCCATTCATCATCTGCCATGTCAGATGGCTTGACACCCTTCACCCTTATGGGCTTAGAAATCTTCTTTAGCAGAAGTACATTCAAACACTGTTCTGCCCATAATGCATAATTGTGTGCTCCTTCCAATTTCTTTATGTTCAGAATTGAAGAATCACTTCCCCCTGATGCCATATCAGATAAGGAAAGTTCCTGACTCCCTGTAAGTCAAAAAATGACTGAATAAAGTTCTGATTTCTCAGAAAAAACCTGCTCTATCAAGAGCCAGAAGCACTCACAATAGTGCTGTTTTTACTGTCAAAAGGATCTGCAGCAAAACAGTAAATTTCCCTCCAGTCACTGTACCTTCTGACACACTGTACCGTGCTCAAATAGGCATAAAACAGTAACTTCAGAATGCTGCAGCTGTTCCACAAGCGCTTTAACAGTGCATCATCAGCTGACAAAGCACAAAACACTGCTGTAAACACTGCTGTCTTGATCACTTCAAGCGCTTTAACAGTGCATCATCAGCTGACAAAGCACAAAACACTGCTGTAAACACTGCTGTCTTGATCACTTCTCCCACCTCAGATGAGGTATTGCTCTGATTTAATATGCATAAACCACTTGGCATACACTGTTTTGTTCACTGAAAAAAAAAGCTCCAGACACTTCAGCCTGTCACAAACCTGCAACAGAAAATGGGATAAATCCCAAGCAATCACCCTTCTGCCAAGGGGATAAAAGGCATCTTAAGATCTCTGACAGTAACCCAAGTGCTCTCAAGCAAAATCTGGGCAAAAGCCCCTTGATTTGACACCTGTACCAAGTGAAAAACAACCTCAACAATGAGGGATAAGGCATACAATGTGCAAATCTCTCTGACAAAATCAACTAACAGTGTAATGCATATACTGCCCTGTGTAGAGGTGACATACACAGATCCCAACGTACAAACACTCAATGAGGAACCTTTTGAGCACTGTCAACGATGGACAGTTAGGGACCGAGTAAACTCGATGCGCCCTGGCCAAGCGTGGCTCAACTGAGGTTCTCTGAGTGTTGCACAAGAAATGTGACCTGCAAGAAAATGTCACCTCCACACTGCGGAAATCGAGACAAATGTGTGCACTCTGGCACCACACTACCTCAAGGCATACAAAGCATCAACTGCCGGGCAAAAGCCCTATGATCTGCTCACCCGTAAACTGAGATTCAAACCCAGTAAAAGCATATATCCTCTGTCAAATGCATAAATTCCGATATCTGTGCACAAGTCCTCCTCCAAAGAGGAGGGAAATAAAAGAAAAGTACTTGCTGTACTTCACGCAATACAATGCACCTGGGGAAAATTCCAAATCTCCTTGCTGTACCTGCTGTACTTTTCTCGAAATTTGAGATTTTCTTCTTCTTCCTCCTCGAATGCTTCCTAGGCTTGCGTGCCTAGATGCACGTTCAGTTGCACTCGTGCTGCACACAACTCGTATTCCAGCTGTACCAGTTGTACTAGTGCTGTACTAGCTGTACCTGTTGTACTTTCAGCTCGTGTACTTGTGCAGGGTACGAAAAAAAAATTTTTAAGTTCCTGATGCTGCTCCCAATCGAAAAAGCACCTCCCTGTCGCAGTTCGTACAGCGGTCCGTACGGTACGGTCGACAGTACGGTGTCCGTACGGTTGTACGGACGGTCGTACGTCCGTACACGACTGTACGGCGTGAATCGGCTTGATGCCCAGCTGTTGCCCGCGCGCTGCCTGCGCCCACGTGTGCGCTGCTCTCTCGTCGCCCCGTGTTGCTGTCCCGTGCTGCAGCCCTAGCTGCTTGCACTATGCCAAGGGCACAAGTCCCGAGGGGGGTAGAGGATATGGTAGGCAGGGGTAGAGAGGGAAGAGAGGCTGGCTCTGATACCAGTTGAAGGAGAAGGAAAGGTGGAGAAGAACAACGGGGAGAGGGAGAGAGAGAGGAGTGACACTCAAGATGCGGGTGTGAAGTGATAAGCCACACCACAAACTCTTAAGTTTTATTAGGATTAGGTTTTTACCCTATGACTGTCTTAAGACAGTCATAGGTGTCATATCTTTAATAAAGGGGTGGCAATGTGCCTTTACCCCAACAGGAACAAGGGCGCAAGAAGGGGAGGAAAAGTGGAGAGGGGAAAATAGAAGAGGGAGGTGAGTTGCAGGTAGGTAACAGAGGGTTAGGAAGGGGGCGGAGGAGAGGGAGGGAGGGGCGCGAAGTAGGAAGGGGTGAAGGAGGGGGCGGGGGGCGAAGGGGGGGGCCGGGAGGGGAGGAAAAAGGCAAGGGCAGAAGGCGGGGGGGGGGGAGGGGGGAGCGATCGGGGGCAAAGGAGGGGGCGGGGGAGAGGGAGGGAGGGGGCGGGGGAAAGCAGGGGCAGCAGACGAGAGGGAGGAGGGTGGCGGGAAGGGCAGGGGCAGGTGGGAGGAGTGGAGGGGGCAGGGGAGAGAGAGGGAGGAGCGAGGGGGGGCAGCAAGAGCGAGGGGGAGGAGGGGTAGAGGGCGGGTGGGTGAGGGGCAGCAAGAGAGGGCAGTGAGGGGAGAGGGAGAGGGCAGCGAGGGGGGAAAGGGAGGGGCAGCGAAGGAGGGCTGCGAGGGAGGGGAGGGCAGCGAGGGGGGAAGGGAGAGGGCAGCGATGGAGAGGGCAGCAAGGGGGGGAAGGGAGAGGAGCTGCGAGGGAGGGGAGAGGGAGAAGGAGAGGGCAGCGAGCGGGGGGAAGGGAGGGGCAGAAAAAAGGCTGCGAGGGAGGGGAGAGGGCAGCGAGGGGGGGAGGGAGAGGGCAGCGATGGAGAGGGCAGCAAGGGGGGGAAGGGAGAGGGGGGGCTAGCAAGGAGGAGGGTGAGGGAGGGGCAGCAGCTTCATGGGGAGGAGCAGCAGCTCTCGATTATGTATACATGTTCTTGTATTTTATTTGGACGTTATGACTTGGCAAATCCAGAGGGGGTCTCCTAGTGTTTCGTTGCAGCTATTGCCTGATGCTGTTGGAGATCCATATGGGTCACTAGATTGCCAGTGCGGGAACCCAGACACAGTTGATTGATCCTTGGGAGCTGTTATATGCCCATTGCTATTGGAGCACTAAAGTTAATCGATCTGGTGACAGTGTACCAGTTTGGACTTGAGAGGGGTCTTCAGAGGGGCTATCTAGCTCTGCGATACAGGTGCCCATGCAAGAAGTAGACCTTGCACCGGAGGCAGTGTCAGTTGGATTATTATTCCAGGTTGTACAAGGCCCTAAAGTGGGGGCCTACCAGCCGACTGCCCCTAGCCCTACATAGGAAGCTGTACCAGCCAACCACCCTCTGCCCTCCTGCTCATAGGGGACCTGCAACAAGCGCCTCCCTAGGCGCCTTAATAGGGGCTGCCATGCAGCAACAAAGCAGGCCTCAGGAAGGCCTTGAACAGTCTCCACATGGCTAGCACGCCCTCCCGCACTGAGCATCCTGCCAAACCCTACTCTACCTATGCCTCAGAAGAAGGGTGGGCACACCCACAACACTGGCCATCTCTCATCTACCCTAGACTCACTCACTGGGCAAGGCACACCCAAGGCCCTCTCTCTAGGTGACATCAGGAGATGTTGACCTCCAACACCCCCTCTCAGCTCTTGGATGGAATAGAGACACCACGGAGCTAGGTGTGCCGCTGGAACAACTGGAGGAATCCGTCGTGTGATGCTCCACCGCTGAAGACCCATCACAGGTATCGTCAAAGAAGTCCCCCGCGTGGCTTGAACCACCTCAACATGATCACTGGAAACCTGGAAATGTTGCTCCCAGGCCAATGGTGCTAGGTACACTCCTCTGGTTTGGTATTGGTACACTTGGTCAACAATCTAACTACTGGTACTAGTACATGCCTCCAACAGGGAGGCCGGTGGGTCGGTCCCTTTAGGCTGTTGGGTCGGCCCTGTAGGCTGTTGGTCGGTGGCCCATCTCCTTGCTGGCCGACTTGGAGGCTGGGGAGCTATCTATAGGCCCCCGCCACTTGAGCATTTTATCATCTCTTAGAGGGCCTGGAAGAAGAGCGGAGCCAGCCCTGTTGTGCACCAAAGGAGCAGGGTAGTGGATCAGTTCTTCCACTCCCTTGTGCTCCCCTTCCAATTGGTTGTTGAGCTGTGTGTTCCGAGCTCTCAAGCAGCCTGTTGTTTTCGTGGTTTTCTCCAGAGATCACTTGAATTTCTCCTATTCCCCCCTCGCTACCCCCTCGCTACCTCTGCTACCCCCTCCCGCTAACTCTGCTACCCCCTCCGCTACCCCTCGCTAATCCCCTCCGCTACCCCCTCGCTAACCTCCTCCGCTACCCCCTCGCTAACCCCCTCCGCTACCCCCTCCGCTACCCCTCCCTACCCCGTCTGCTACCCCCCGCTACCCCCTCCGCTACCCCTCGCTACCCCGTCTGCTACCCACCCGCTACCCCTCGCTACCCCCTCTGCTACCCCCCCGCTACCCCCTCGCTACCCCCTCCGCTACCCCCTCGCTACCCCTCTGCTACCCCCCCGCTACCTACCCCCCCCCCCCCTTTTTTCCCAAGAAGGAAAAAAACCCGCTCTCAGCTCTGACTTAAAAAAAAAAAAAAAGCAGCTTCGACCTCTTGCAATCCCTTCTTTGCCCACTGCTGTTTTCCCCATAATGAAGGGAACAGGGGGATGAGGACAGGAGACTAGGCGGGAGACCCTTTGATCCAAATCTGCATATGCGTGGAGATGGGGAAGGGGAACGGTGACAAGGCGAAAACACAAAAGCAACTCAGTTTGGAGGACTTCAACAAGCGCAGCAACCGGAGCGGTTTGACAGTGGACAGCACCGTGGCCCAGAAGAAAGGGGCCCACCCAAAGCCCATGCCACTCACCACATCCTCGACCTCTATGGTTACCACCACTATTTCACCACCATCATCCGCCTCATCATCTATGCCACCTCTCTCCTCCCCCTCTCCTGCATCATCCTCACAGGTCTCCTCTCCAGTAGCCTCACCACTGGCCCCACTAGCCACGGCTCCACAGTACTTTCCCCTCGTATCACCTCTACCTCTCAGTCAGCCACCCTTCATCACCTCGTCCGGCCTGGCTACTCCTACATATCACTCCCCTGCCCAGATCATGCTGTCCCCACCCTTAGTACAACCTCAGCAGCCCACCTTCATTCCAATCCCTCTCGAGATCCAGTTTCCACCTGGACCAGGACATCTTAGGCCCATGCCAGATGCTTGGGACTCCCTATTGGCTGAGATACATAGCATCCGGGCCCGTCAGACAGAGCTGACACATTACACCCAGGAGCAGGCCCGATACACTCGCATTATACACGAGTAGGGCACCCTTATCCAGGGACTCAGGCACAACATCACACAGCTTCGAGAGGAGCTTGGGACCCTCAAAGTAGCGCCTGGAGGGACCCCAGTCACAGAGATGGAGGCATAGATAGCCACGATACAGTCGGCTATGGCAGAGACGACTAGATGGGTGGACGTGGCGAAACGGGAGCCCGTAAAGGCAACTATTTCAGCCACCATACAAGAGCAGCAGTAGAGGGCTTCGAAGGCCCTCAACATCCGGATACGAGGGATCACGCGAGACAGCACCAGCACCACTAGGACGCCCATGGAGGAGGCGATCACCTTTGTGACCACCACCATGGGAGTCCCCGACCATGGCATAGAGGGAGCATGGCGTGTTGGGAGAGATCCCAACCGAGAGCAGCCCCTAGTCATTTGCTTCAGAGATTCACATGCTCGACTAGTGACACTCCGACGCCGAGCCTCTCTACGAGAGCATCCCAACCACTACAGATTGAGGAGCGACGAGTTCTTTTGCAGCAGTGGGATGTTGTCCGCAAGGAGGGGAAATGGGCCGTGGTCCGAGATGGTAGGTTGTTGACCGACACCCGTCGGGCTCCCACCCGTACCTCCTAGGGGTACGGAGCCTATGAGACTCAGGTTTCCGAGACCCTAGACTGCACCATTTGGAACTGTAATGGTACCTTATGGTCAGACCCAGGAAACTTCTCGGAGTCTTATACAGGACGAGACATAGTCTTTTACACGGAGACACACCAGAGCACAGAGCATCCACTACCAATAGTCAGTGGCTACACATGGGAGTCAACCTTCAGGGATGAGACGAGGGATACAGGAAGAGTCCGAGGATTAGGCAGGGTCGCAGTATTGTACAGGTCTTCCCTTGTTGGAGCCATCTCCATTGAGAGGAAAGACGCACACTCTCGATTCATGTGGATCCGGATCCGACGCACAGAATCCCGTGACCTTTTCATAGCAATATGCTACTTTCCGCTAGACACATCCCATTTTGCCAGAGTGGCACGAGAGGAGGGTGAGACATCGCTATATGCACCCTTACATCACGATATCCGAGAGCTTTCACCCCGCGGGGAAGTTCTCCTCGTTGGGGACTTCAACGCCAGGACGAGCACGCGCTAGGCACCACTACTGGACTTCCGAGACAACTCTATCATGCTACCAGACATGGACCTAGACGGAGCAGGTATGACCAGGACCTCATTGGACCAACACGGGCCTGTTACACCATATGGACACGCGCTCCTTGATCTGGGCACGATGCATGATCTCATCATCTACAACGGGCTCAACCTATGGTCCTCCTCAGGTGGTTTTACTTGCTTCCCACACGGGGGGGGGGGACACTAGTGTAGTAGATTACATCATGGGATCCCCTACCTTCACTTCATGTATCACCGACTTCACCGTAGCACCACTCCCTCTAGGAGCTGATCACACATACCTATTCTTCACTATCGCCACCCCACGCTTAGCCACACCACACACACCACATAGGAAGCACGACACCTACCACGACATACACTTTGATCACAGCCTCTCACCGGCCTACTCTGGACGCCTAAATAGACTCCTAACCTACATCGATCACATACCACTCATAGAGGACCGTGCTGCCCTGATTAGTCGCACACTCCACGAGGCTGCCCTCCAAATCTTTCCCCACACCACACGGTCCACTAGAACACCACCTCTTGGTTTTGTACCCTGCAACAATTGGTACGATGCGGAGTGCAAGGCTTATCGCCGACAGCTCTGACTCGAAACCGGATGTCACCTCCCGAGCACACGAGACACGGTACACAAGTACCGACGTCTTGTACGTCGGAAGAAGCAGGCATTTCTTCGTCGAAATGAGGAGGAGTTGCTGCACATCTTGTACAGCAGCAACTCTAAGGATTTTTGGCGGAGATTCCTTGAGCGTAGATCCCCATCACCCCTCACCGACACGAGAATCTGGCACACGTATGCACACCATCTTTATGATGTCCCACACCAGCCCACTCCAGATCTCATACACACACCTCGCCCCACCACTTACACGTTGTTCACCAGAGGGGGAGTCAAGGACGCGACATTGAAACTGCACAATGGCCGAGCTAAGGATCACGAGGGGCTATGCACTGAGTTTATCGCATATGGGATCGACACATTAGCCCTGATTCAGCAAAGCTATTCAATGACGCTGTTTACCTTGGCTTCCCCCGCACCTGGACACTGAACACCATCACCCCCATTCACAAGGCAGGGGATCCCATGGACCCGAGTAACTACAGGTTTATCATGATTGGACATGTGATGTCCAAGATCTATGCAGCTGTATTGGATGCCTCAGTCAGCTTGTTCGCAGAGATGAGAGAGCTCAGAGCAGAGGATTAGGCCGGTTTCAGGCGAGATTATGGGACTATGGATCACATACTCACACTCAGAAGTGTCATTGAGGAGGCCAGATCACGGAAGAAGAGGGTATATTGTTGCTTTGTGGATTTCCGCAAAGCCTTTGACACAGTACCTCGAGCTCGTCTCATCACACGCCTACAGACCCTGGGATTTGATCAAGAGATCATCTGGGCAGTGATGGCACTGTATGAGAGAGTCTTAGGCCGAGTTCGGAAAGGCGCAGGTTGGACAGATGAGATCCTGAGTACCATAGGGGTCAAACAGGGTTGTGCCTTATCACTGACCCTGTTTGGCCTCTACATCGATGAGCTTGAAACTTTCATGGGGGCGTTTGGAGGGACCGGTTACTCACTTGCTGGGATCATCATCAGGATTCTTCTTTATGCAGATGACGTGGCACTCTTGTCGTCCACACCCGAGAGGCTCCAGCGACACCTGGATGCACTGCAAGCTTTTTGTTTATCCCATGATTTGGAGGTCAACCTTGGCAAGACCAAGGTCATGATCTTTAGCCCCTCTCAAGCAAACATGCAACAGAAGCAGGTTACTTTTACTTTTGGTGGGTCACTAGTTGAGATCGTATCCTCATACACTCACTTGGGGGTCATCTTCTTCGGCCTGATCTTCACGATGAGACCAGTGATGGAGGTCAAACTAAGCAGGGGATACGCCTCACTGGCTTGGCTAGAGAGACAATGCTTTCACTCCCACTTCTAGGACCCTCGGACCAAGGCTCTTCTCTTCGACACCTTGGTCCGACTAGCCAGCCCTTATTGGGGGCGTGACATGTTAGAGATAGAGTGGACACGGGTGGAGCGCCTGGAGATCCTCATGCTCTCACGGATGATCCGGGGGAAACCGTCTATACCACATCACATCATTCAAGCCAAGTTTGGTGCTTCTCTACTCCAGCTAGATGCAGCCTTTCAGAGCATCACATATCTACACAGGGTTATATCATATGGGGACTGCACATCAAGGAGACAGAGGTTGCCATGGTTGGCTCTCAATTCCTCCATGAGGTTGGCAGCAGAGGGAGACGAGCGATGCTGGTATGCACGGACTCACAGATGGTTTGTGAGACTAGGGTTCCACATCGATAGGATACCTCCTTTTCAGTACAATTTAGATGCCCCTCCGGTACTCCCACCCACCATCCCGATTGGGCCACACACCAACCAGGTCATTCGAGAGGATCTCCTGCAGCTACACACCTTTAGGACCTGGTTGGAGCCGAGGGAGCTTTAAGTAAAGCTGAGTTTCTATAGAGATTACTGTCTTCATATTTTGGAGGAGGGATTCATCACACCACCAGGGTACACTAAGCTTCATATGCCTCAGTCACTACGAATCTCCATCGGACAGTTTCGGGTATCATCACACCGCCTCCGCATAGAGAGCGGCAGAGCAGAGGAGATTCCTAGGGAGCATCGCTTATGCATATTGTGCCAGTGCCTCTTCAGAGACGGCTCCGGGCTCCTTTCCAGATTCCTTGCCTACCCAGATCAAAGATGCCTCGCGGCCTTCATTCATGAGGGAGTCCGACACAGAGAGTACTTACTCAGGTGACGGGGCTTGGCCACATCATCAAACACCTCTCAGACCAAGATCATAGAGTTCTTCCCGTCGAGTGACATTGATCGTCTAGTCTCTAGCTGCAGACGTGACAGAGACCCCGACCCGACGATCGCAGCACAACACACGAGACATCGAGGGGACACATAGATCACTCTGGGGGACCTCCCGTCATTGTTTAGACCCAGGATACGTCCCACGGGAGTCACGGTGGCTCTGGTCTTATGTCGAGCCTCGTCCAGGAGACCGAGACGCACGGCACCCCTTGACGGGCGCTAGCGTCCCATCACCAGCTATGCACCAGCTAGGGCGACATGACATAAGGAGGATTCCGCTCCGCTCCAGTCCTTTTCTTTTCATTGTTACATCCAGATGTATTTGATTATGTATGATCAGACTTAGGGTTCAGCACGGGTGATGATGCTCGTTTCAGTAGCTCCACCCTTACTGTGATTTGTATCATGTTTTCTTTGAGTCTCATAGACCCATCGGTCTTCCGAAGACTCTAATAAAATTTCTTTCTTTCTTTCTTTCTCTCCCTTCTCTCCTTCTTAGTGTGTGTGTGTGTGTGAAGCGTGCTATCTCTGTCTCTCTCTTCTGTTCATTTTCGCTACACTTCTCACAGTTTGGTCATGCACATTACAGAGCTTTGGCATATTTGCATAATCATAATATGGTTGAAGGTTTGCCAAAACTAGAGCAGCCCACTCAAGAGGTGTGTGAAGCGTGTGCTCTTGGAAATTTGCATCGCCTACTGTTCCAAAAGGATGGTCCAGGTTCAGAAAGAGCACAAAGGGTTTTGCAGATTGTGCATAGTGATGTTTGTGGACTAATGAATGTCACAACCCATAGAGGGTATGGGTATTTTGTCAGATTCATTGATGATGACTCCAGGTTTACTTGGCTCTTTCTCATGAAAAGCAAATCTGAAGTGTTCAATTGGTTTAAGGAGTTCAAAGCATTGGCTGAGAACCAAACCAATTTTAGAATTGGAACTCTTAATTCTGACAATGGGAGAGAGTATACTTCACATGCCTTTGAAGGGTACTTGAAAGAGCATCGGATAAAGCATCACAAAACAGTGCCATACATGCCTCAGCATAATCCAATTGTAGAGAGGAAGAACAAGACTCTCATGGCGATGACATGGTATATGCTGAAATTTAAGAAAATGTCAAATGCATTTTGGGGTGAAGAAATTGTTACAGCCACATATGTTCAGAATCGATGCCCTACACAAGAATTGGTTGACAAGAGGCCTTTTGAGGCATTTTATTGGTACTAGCCCAAGGCGAATCATTTTAGAGTGTTTGGGTCTGTTGCATATGCTTTGGTACCAGCTGAGAATCGATCCAAGCTTGATGATAAGAGCATCAAATGCATCTTTGTGGGGCATAGCACTGAAAGTCGAGGCTTTATGCTTTATGATACAACCACAAAGAAAGTAATCATAAGCAAGGATGTTTTTTTTGCAGAGCATGATAGCATGCAGCCCATCAGTGATGAGGGGGAGCTACCTCCATATGATAATACACCTCTGGACATCATTCAGTTTGAGGATGATGCTGATTTGGGTTGGTCAGTTGACGTGGGTTCTCCAGTCGACGTTCCCTCTACCTCTTAGACTCGAGTAGGGTTGCCACATGTTGAGGGTTCTTTTCCCTCGAATGTTTCAGATTTGCAGTCAGCTCATGGGGAGGGACAGCCCAATATTTGAAAGAATTATCAGCGCCGTGCAAAGGATGTTACTCCATATGCACGTCCATATGCTATTCCCAGTGGGACAGCTGAGAATTCAGTTCCTAGATGGGCTAGGTTGACACTTGCAGATGCTAAAGATCAGCTTGTATTGGGGAGAACTAGGGCCTGCACTTAGAATGCAAAGGACGTTACTCCATATGCACTTCCAAATGCTATCCCAACGGGACAGCTGAGAATTCAGTTCCTAGATGGGCTAGGTTGACACTTGCAGATGCTAAAGATCAGCCTGTATTGGGGAGAACTAGGGCCAGCACTCATAATGCTAAGCAGCAAGTGAATTTTGCTCTCATGACCCAAGTGATGGAAGCTGAAATTGAGCCTTAGCGCTTTGAGGATGCTCAAGGCAATCTAGCATGGCAAAAAGCCATGGAAGCTGAGATTAGATCCATTCAGAAGAGTGCTACATGAGATTTAGTTGATGCGCCCATTGGCAAGAATATGGTTGGCACCAAATGATCATGCAGATGGTACAATTGAAAAGTACAAATCCCGTTTAGTTGCCAAGGGGTATGCACAAGAAGAGGGGGTAGATTATGAGGAGACATTTGCTTCGGTGGCCAAGATGACTACCATTCGCTCGGTCATCTCTCTTGCTGCATTTTATGGTTAGTGTGTGTACCAGATGGATATCAAGACCACCTTCCTCAATCAAGATCTCAAGGAGGAGGTCTATGTGCATAAGCCTTAGGGTTTTGTTGTTCAGGGACAAGAGCACAAGGTATGCAAGTAGGAAATCCTTGTATGGGTTGAAGCAAGCGCCTTGTGCATGGTATCATAAGATACATCAGTTCTTGCTGTCCTAGGGCTTTGTCAACACTCATACAGAGCCAAACTTATATGTTTTGCGACAATAATCAGATTTGGTCATGTTTGTGCTTTATGTCGATGACATCATACTCACTAGCAGTAATTTGCAGCAAATTACAGCAGTGCAGTCCGTCTTGTGTCAGCAGACTTTTGATATGACAGAGTTGGGCCTCTTACACTACCGTCTTGGCATTGAATTTTGGCAAACCCAAGGGGGGATTTATATGTCACAGACAAAATCTTCGAAGGGGTTGTTGCAGAAATTTAAGATGGAGAATTGTAAGCATGTGGCCACTCCATTGGGAAAAGGAATTAAGCCGAGTAAGCATGATATAGCTGAAAAGTTTAATGGCACATTGTACAGGCAGTTGGTTGGTAGTTTGATCTACTTATGCTCCACACGGCCAGGCATTTCCTATGCAAGAGGGCTTCTTAGCCAGTTCATGCATTGTCTCACAGTCACGCATTGGAATGCAATGAAGAGGGTTCTCAGATATGTACATGGTACACTTTCCTATGGGTTGCATTATACTCCAGATGGTATCTTGTCCCATGAACTCAAGTATAGTATCTTACTCGTCTTCCCTACTGGCCAGCGTAGATACCGTGTCCACAGGCAAGTACAATGAAAAAGACTCAGGCAACACTGCATTACTAGTTGAGCACAACAAGCTCATTTCTATTGCTATATTAGATAGTGGAGCATGAATAAGCATAGCAACTAAATCCATTTGCGAGTTATGGGGAAAGCCTGCTATCAGACGAACAAGAATGAACCTCCAATTAGTAGATCGGAGCTTAATGTCTTGTGGCATAGAGTATGAACATACCTTTACTATAGTTGACTTTGGGTAGAACACTAATTACGAGGTAGGCCTTTCATGCACCAATTTCAAATGATACAAATTTAACCAAGGTAAAAGGCATAAATATGTGTGTGTGCTTGTATGTGTGGCAATAGTATAATAAAATATGGTGCGCATAGGGATTTCTTTGAGTGGCTTCACTGACTCAGATTGGTCAGGAGACATCGATGATCGGAGTCCCACTTCCAGCTATTGCTTCTCATTGGGCTCTGTGTGTATCTCGTGGCTCAGTAAGAAGCAAGACCGTGTGTCTCTCTCCTCCAGTGAAGTAGAATACAAAGCTGCAAATTCAGCCACTATGGAATGTATGTGGTTAAGGAAGCTTTTGCATGACTTGCATCATGCTCAAGATGGTGCTGCAACCCCGATCCTCTGTGACAGCCAAAGTTGCATTGCTATTGGGAACAATCCTATATTTCATGCTCGCATGAAACACATTGAAAACCACTATCATTATGTACGGGATTGTATCACAGATGGCTTCATTGATCTCACATATTGTTCCAAGATATCTTCACTAAAAGCCTGTCAGCGCCTCTCTTCACACGACATGGATATGGCTTGGGGATATGAGACATTCGAATAATGTCAAGGAGGGTTGTAAAATGACATTGTTTTCTTTTGTACTCTCATAGGTTGCTATATCCAATGTGGATGAATTTGTGCAACCATGGTACTTTAAGTACTTTTGACATCATTCCAAAGTACTTCAGCCATATCATTGAGGGGGGTTTGTAGAGATATATACAATGATATGGTGGTGTAGGATAGACTAGGACTTAGTCTATTTTGGAGTTTTAGTGTGTTATAGTACTTGGACTATATATGCCAAGTACTTATTTGGTTGAGCATTTCAGTTGGGGTTCACTTGTGTTCACTTCTTGTTCTCTTGTGTTCACAATCCGTCTCCATTCTTGTTTCTACAACTTATTGACTCAGACCGGGTTTTACAGACTGATCCTGATGCCGTTATGCACATACAGATTTTTATGCCTCCCTTTGACAGCAAATCCGGATACATATTCCAGGGATGATGCTAGATTTGTTGTATGACTGTGTTTTCCTATGTTGATGAAGCCAGATCTACGGGCCTCATTAGATGCACCTTTCATCAACATAGAGTTCATAACTACTCTTCTTGCCCTTCATAAGAGCAAGTGCTTGGGTTCGGATGGGCTTATCCCCTCCTTTTTAATTACTTTTTGGAATATGATTGGGGATCACATTACCTCAGCCCTGCAGGGCGTTTTGGACTCTGGTGAGATGTCTAAATCACTCACAGAGGGTCTCATTCATCTTATTCCAAAAGGAGGCAGCAGGAACTTAGTGTCTCATTGGAGACCGATTACTCTCTTCGGCACTAGTTACAAAATCTTGGCTAAAGCAATCAGCCTACGTTTGCAGTCCATGCTTCCAGATCTTATTCATGATACTCGGATGGGCTTTGTACATCGCAGGAGCATCTTTGATAATATCTCTAATTTTGGGAGGCTTTTGAGTTGGCTATGCAGAGCAGCCAATAGGTTTGGCTGTCTTGAAGGCTTGGGTTAGCTTCAGGAGTACTCTTCAAAGAGTTCTCCCTTCCTCTTATAAAGAAATAGATAGGCAGACCATCATGTGGAATGACAATATACTTGATGATCATGGCAGAGTGTTCACATATATATGCAGTGGTCCAAGTGGGAGAGGGGTCTTGCCTCCACAGTGGGGTCCTAGAAAGCTTTCAAAAGCTTATATAGGACTGTAAGGCTCAATTAGTAAGCAATCTCAGAGGGAGTGTGGGCAGAATTCAGCAAATTGATGCAGCCATTCCATTGGATTGGATGGAAACAGATGATAATGCCTATTTTGTGTTTCACTTGGATGGGCACCTTCACGAGAGTAGGCATTCCTGTATGGTTATTGTGGTCTATGGTGCGGATGAGGATGCCTTGGTCTTTGATGTCCTTGCGGGTGGCAAGCTGTCCATATCGATGATGTTTTATTACAGATTCCATTTCAGCCAGTCGGGATTGTTGGATCGGTGCAGCATGGCTCAGACTCAAAGTACTACTTAGACACTCACCCACGTCTTGTTACCTTGAGAGCATGGAGATTGTGGCTTTTTAGGGGTGTTCCCATAAAGTAACTACAATGGGATCTTGGGAATGGGAATGGATAGATGAAGGGCACTGAGAGAAGAGCCTTCCCTTCTTTCTTTACATTGTTAATAATGCCAGGAGATTGCAATTGAGCTGTAGAGGTCGGAGGTCCTCAAGAGCACCCAATTGGGATTATTTTGGGATTTCGGCTAACATACAGAAGAACTTCTAGAGGAGACTTTGGAAATCCCACAGGAATAGAAAAATCACTCTATTCTTTTGGCATTCTATTCAAGGCGGGATTGCAGTGAACCTTTGGAGATCTAGGTTTAGAGCTGACCATACTTGTCCTCGTTGCCTTTTTGCTGTGGAGTCAAGTCAGCATTGCCTTTGGGATTGCAGATAGGCCAGGATTATTTCGATTGGGATAGCCAAGATTTTCAGCACCTTTATTGGTTGCCCCTTCTTCATCTTGGGCTTTATCGATTCGACGCTATTGAATTGAGCCCTGCTCTCTGGATGACGTTCCTGCTTCACCCTTCAGAGCTATACATGCATCTTTGGGGCGAGTATTGTAGCGTGGCATATTTGGAGCACCAAAGGCACAGAGGCATTGGATGGATCCTAGGTCCACCCTTCTTGTACCTTGGCCAGCATATGGACGGATACTATACATACTTTGATGGCCATCTGTGCGACCATGTAGGGGTCCTCACGTGCAGCCTCTGCTAGGATAGCTATATTTTTTAGGGAATGGGAGAGCTCCCCTTTCTTCTGTGAGACTACTATAGGGTTCAGATGGCATTTCAGCTTCAACCTTGGCTGTTTTCTACCTCCTTCTAAGGAGTGTTTTCTCATGTACTGCATGATGTATTTCTACCTTGAGCTTTTGCTCTTGCAGGTTTTGTTCATACTTAATATAATTCTTTCTTATGAAAAAGAAAGAAAAATAATAAGCTGGATTATGCCTCATGTAAACCTTTGGCACTCTAGACCGCCCACACAATAGCTTAGGCATGCAACCACCATGAATTTTACATTGTACACTTTCATCCAAAGCACCCATCAAACTTGTGGTCCATAGGGTCCATAGCGTCCCATCAAACTTGTGCTCCATAGGGTCCATAGTGTCCATAGGGGGCATCTTGTCAAGGGTCGATAAGGACCTTCATAGTAAGCTAGATCACTACATTGTCTAATGGATGTCTGGGATTTTGTCTTCCAAAACAAGCTCTTTGCTATATATGGATGAAAGGTTTGGCTGGTATTTCATTACTATGGAAGCCCCCCCCCCCTCTCCCCCTTTTTGTTTTTTTCTCTAACGAGATAGCCTTTGCTATTCTTGGTTTAATTTTCCATAGCATTGGAATGTGTCTTTTAAGAAACTGGAAATGTACATCTAGCATAAATAATAATCCTTACAGAGAACTTACATGTGCAACGAGTTATGTTTGGATGATAATCTCTGCTAGGTGCAGGTAATAGAACTTGTTTAGAATGCTCATTTTGAGTTGAACCTGTAGGAAACGAGCATAGTGGAGATTATGGTGACTGACCTTGTCACGGGTATTGCTTCAAGCCCTATTAATCTATTTGCTACACAAGGGTGCTTTTAAAAACCAATTCATACGTTGATCAGATTTGGATTTTCAGTCTATTCATGCCCTCATCTTGTGCTGCTTTGAGCAGGGTCACTGGTTGGGTATTGTTCATTCTCTTTATCAGAAGAACCTGACAGGTACAATGTGAAAATTGAGCAAGAAAATGAATCTAGACCTGTATGTGCCTTTGAGATGAAGTGGGAAGAATTGATGCTGCCAGAAGCATCCAAGGTATTAAATTCATGCCTAAATTGGATTTGAAAAGAAAGCATCAAGTGATCATAGTATTGTGAAGCTTTGTCAATATGACATCTTACAATGCATGACTTGTGGTGAGAATGCAGGATAAAGCACCGAATGGACATTGCGGAAAAATCAGCTATGGATTTTTTTTCTTTCCTTCAGTACAGGAGAGGGAAACCAGTTCCCCTGAAAAGTATCAGAATCTAGGTCTAAAACCAGGAATGATTCAGGTCTCGTACAAAAACCAGGAGTGCTGGACAAATATAGGATTGAATTATGCAGCTAAGGCTACTTGCTGGAGATTAGGCAGTGATACTATAGCTACTGAAACAATTGTGGAGGATGGAAAGAAGCAACTTATATTCAGGTCCTTGGTTGTGGTGTCAAATGTAACAGACTTCCCTGTGGATGTGGCATTGTCTTTTGAATCAGCAAATGCAAGGGTCACCTGCTCAGACACGGATCGTGTTGATAGAAGTCCTGCAAGGATCGGTTCTTCTGATGATGATAACCATGAGCGCTCAAAATCAGTTTTAAAGAAAGATAGCTCAGATGTATCTGATGGAAACACTAATCCTCTGCAAGATACATGTGCAACTGAGGAAGTTTTTGAAAATGAACGATATCAACCTCTTCTTGGGTGGGGGAGCACCTGGCCTGGTCACTTTCTACCAACTGATCCTAGACGCTGGAGCAGACGTGACTATTCTTTCTCAGTTCAGGTAAAAATATTTGAAGAATTAGAGAAAGGAACCATGAGATTACAAGATTTCCATTCCATATGACTTTTTGAGGGGTTTTTTTCATCCTTAAAATAAATAATAATAAGAATGAAGGAGGCAGCTTCTGTGCTTTCTGTGCTATCCCATTCCTTATCAGAAGAATAGAAATACAATAGTGCATGCTTGTGAAAAAGTATTTCAATAGACACCATAGAGTTGCCCAAAACGATCCTTTCTGAGTTCTGAGACATTAAGGTTATGATGCTCATCAGCGTGTTTGAGTAAGAAGATGCAAAGTTTTAAAGTGTCTGATGAATGACGCAACACAGGCAAGATCAAAGAGACATTGGATAGTTTTTTAATTTTTTCTCAGATTCAACTTGCTTTTTGTGAAAATCACTTTTTGTTTGTTAACGTGCCATTTTATCTTGATGGAATAATTTGTAAAGGTCAATCTTGTCAGCTTGTCACCTCTGCGTTTCGGTGACTTGATCCTGGAGTGAATAATTTTTTTTTTTTGGGGGGGGGTAAAGAAAATTTGCATTAAGAAAGCATTTAGATCCATAGCTGTCCCAGAGTGGGACAGCTACTGCTCATAAATAAAAACAGTAATAAAAAACACACACACATTTCTGCACATATGCATGTCCATGTACGCATGCATGCGTGTGGTTGCATACATTCGTTGACGTCTGTGTAATTTGGCAGACGAGCTTTGCTTGACGCACGATTGGTAGAGAGAGAGAGTTTTAAACCTGCAGTTGTTGCATCCTAAGGGAGTTACTACTCTTACTCTTTTTTTTAATTCAAAAAGGTTAGAAAGAAGATGAGTTTTGAAATTCTCTTTTTCGTGGCAGGATTTTCCTGAAGCAGAGTTGCCAGTGGGTTGGGAATGGACAGACAACTGGAAAGTTGACAGGATTGGTGCAGCAGATGAAGATGGTTGGTCTTATGCCTTTGATTTTAAAAGTGTAGAATGGCCTGTGTCAGGTAATTTGAAAGGGAAGACTAAGTTTGTAAGGCGCCGACGTTGGATTCGTTCCAGAAAGTGTGTGGGTATGGATGGCAATAATCCATTGATTATTGGGACATTGGAGCCAGGAGATAGTAACTCAGTACCAATAGCGAGCCTGCGCTCTAGTAGTCCAGATTACATTCTGCAAGTAAGACCACATGGAGATGGTCAAGTGCTCTACAATTGGAGTGATGTTGTTCTCTGTAAAGGACAATCAGATTCTAGATGGAAGTCACAGCCTGTATCACGACTCAGCTTACGCTCTTTAATTGAAGCAGAAGAGCTTCTTTGTTGTTTAAAAGAGGAGGGATCTAGCACCGAACATTCAAAAAATGTTTGGATTTGCCTTGATGTACAAGCAAAAGAAATAGGCTTGAATTCACAACTGGATCCTTTGAAGGATTGGCGCATTCTAATTGTTGCCCCCTTGATATTGTACAACTTTCTTCCAGTATCATCAGAGTATTCGGTGTTTGAGAAATGGCCAGGAACTGGGTTTGTTGTAAGAGAAAGAGGCATAGTGGAACCTGGCCAAGAAGCACAAGTATTCCATGCCGATATACGGAGACCATTATATTTGACTTGGATTCCTCAAGGGGGTTGGCAGGCAGATGATGTATGGATGTCCATTATTCCTGTTATTATTATATTAGATAACCGAGCTCCTGTGGTTTCTGAATGCCACTCCTGTTTTAATTGTCTTTGTTTGTTCTATTTTGAAGGTTCCTGTTTTAATCTCCCATCCCTATAAGCAAAGTGCGAGGCACATTTTGGTAAAGAATTTCTCAACAGGAAGGTAAGCTTCTGTCAACTTTCAAATTTATACAAAGGGACCTTCAGTTTCGTAATTAAGTGCATGTTTTACTTGATTGAAACTTGTATATGGTCCTGTTAATTTTTATGGAAGCAGACACATGATGACTAACTGAAAATTGTGTCCAGCAAGGGCCAATTGTTTTCAGGCAGAATCTCTAAAGTGTTGCCCTACCTTTTGTTCTCAGGATACTTAAGATCTTACTAGACTGTCCTGATGGGAAGGAATTGGTGGCAAGGAGAATAAGATTTTACGTTCCCTGCTGGCTTGATATACAGAAGTGTCCACCCTTGCATTGCATGTTTGTGGAGATCAAGCATAGAAATAAGTTGCAAGTGGGTTTACAACCCAAGGCTGGTGCACATCCAAAAGTTTTAGAACTGATACGGCATGAGGAGATGACAAAACCGTATACAATGGTGTCGAATTTAAATGTAGAAAAGATGGGTGTCTCTGTTGCTTTAGCAGAAACCGAAAAAGCATGCTTTGCACCTCCAACATCACTTTACCCTTTAGGTCAAGCGGTAGGTAACTTTCAGCTCTTTTCTAGTTCATTTCCTTTTCCTCTCAGATTTTGAATTTGTCAGTAAGGAAGATATTTACGCTTGAGTATATTGCGCCAGGATGGGTATGTGGAACTGAAAGCTCTAGCTGAGACAGAATCGAGCTACTACAAACTTATTCTTTCAGCAAAAATTTGTCCATATCAGACTGTTCCAACGAAGGTTATATATACTGTTTTAAAAAGGCCTTTTCCGCACTCTCTTTTTTTGCTTTAGTGAGAGCCTTAAATCTTCTTTGACTTGCAGGTTTTAGTATTTCGTCCCTTTATGACATTCACAAATAGGCTGGGACAAACGATTTATCTGAAGCACAAGTGTGATGATGAGCCAAAGACTCTAACACCATCTGATTGGAGAATCACTTTTCCTCTCCATACAGCAGATGATCATGAAAACTTGCAGGTATATATTATTCAAATTCCTTAACAACTCATAACTTGTATAGAGTAGATGATATAAATATGGAAGAGCTATGCTCCATCTAGACCCTTTATGTGGAGAGACAATCTTATAACTATCAAATCTTGTCATGTGTTTTTTCTTAGCTCTGCAGAAAATGTTCCACGGAAAGGGTTACATGGGTCTTTTTTTAAATCAAAGTGGTCACAGTATTTACCTGCATTATGCACAATGTTTTTTTAATTAACCTCCATCTATATTGGAAACTAATTCAGCTGGAACTTAACGGAAAAACACAATTACTTAATCCAATGAGTTAGCCTTACCTGAATATGAAATATGAAGCAAACATATGCAGCCTTTTATCGAGGTCTTGTTGACATAAGAATGCAAAAAAAACAAGTGGGTTCCCAGGTTCACCCCTCCCAGTCTATGGCAAGTATATGGATTGATATTGTACACACATCGGTGGCCATCTGGGAGAGCATGTAGGGATCCTCTAGAGCAGCTACTGCCACGAGAGGTACTTTTTTCAGAGTTTGGGGAGGATCTCCTTTCCGCTCTGAGTCTCCTTGAAGGTTGAGGTGACACTTTCAGCCTCCACGTTGGATTTTTGTTAGCTCGTTTTGAGCTGGTTATTTTCTCATGCATGGCATGATGTACTCCCACATTTGAGCTTGCTCTTGCGGTTTTCAGTCATACTTAATGAAGTAATCTTTTTGGAAAAAAAAACAAAACAAGAAGTGCACATTTGTCTATTATGCCTTCTTTTATGTTCCAAACGGATTTAATTGGGATGGACTTCACTGGGTCTAGCTCTGAGAATTGCTTTGTTGCTGTTTGACAGAGGACATCAATATTCATCTTAGAAAGACAAATACAGGTTAAATGCTCATTACAATTTTTATAGTTTCTTATTTTTTATATCCGAAGAATCTCTTCAATGGGTAATTGATTGGGAAGAAAAGAAAAGCTGTATGTTGTTGGTAGCCCATCCTTTGACCCTGTAATTCCATCAATTGACATGGTTGTAATGACAAGAGTAAGCAATTTATGAGATCATGAATTCATAAAACTAAAGCAAGCCTTTAAAAAAATAATGTTTGAAAAAGAAAATGAAAGAAAGAGCAGAGCATGCATCTTCTCATTACCTGAAACTTTTTAAAGAAGCAAGGATCAACCTCTCATCCTTACTCTATGTGCGACACTGGCCACCTATTATCCATAAGCTGCAAAAGCCGAAAATGCAAAAAATCAATTGCCACCAATCAACGATTCATTGTCTTATTGCTTACGCAAGGAAAATCTAGTGAAAGGACTTGCCTCTTTATTAAACTTTTTCTCCCCTTTTTTTCTTTGTGGTGATATAGACTTTTATTTAAGTATTAAAGAAGCATCCAAGAGAAGAAACTCGAGAATACATCATGCAAAACATGCAAATCTTGTGGTAAAATACCACTCACAGAGTCTCAACAAATGAAAACCTAAAAGCTAGAACTGTCGCGCGCTGTGTCTCAGAAAAGAGAGAATAGCCTCTCCTCTCTTTGAGAGAAACTGTCCTCTTGGTCCTAGCTGACCTAGAACAACCCTGCATCCTAGCATGAGAGTGTATATAGTATCTGCCCAAATGCAGGCCACGGTATGAGGTGGGTGGACATGGGTGCTGTCAATAGCCCTTGTACATCTAGATCTCCAACGTGCCTGGTAGTAATACTCGCTACACTCTCCGATGAATTGTCTGATTCATGTGCAGGCATGTCCTAAGAAGAAGGGACTGCCTGAAGTCTACCAAACTGTACATCTTGAGGCCACACTAAGATAGCCAAAGAGGAGTCCTGAAACTAGTAAAAGATATGAGGCCCAGAAAAGGAGAGCCATGCCAGGGAACCCCAAAATGAACAAATGGGAGGAGGAAAATCTGCGCAGCAGGTCTACAATCCCAGTCCAAATGATATTGGCATGTCTGCACTCCCAAAGGCAATACTGAGCACCAACGAGGACAAGAGGGATCAGTTCGAAAACAAGTCCTTCACTGATTCATTGTAATCCATTTCATAATAAGCTTGAAAGAGAGAGCGACGTTTCTATTCCTAAGGCAACACCATCTTGTGAGTCCATGACATACCTATCTAAATTGTCAAAGTCTTTCCTTAAATTAAGGTGGGTTTTGGGAGATACCTCATTGTAGAATTGGCCTTAGGACCTCACAAAATGTCTCTTCATACCCTTAAACATGTTGCAATTCCCTATCAGTCATCTGTGAGCCCTTTTTCTCAGATTTGAGTGATTCTGCCTCATTTTGTGGTACCTACTTGCTTTCTGGTGTTCTCTGTCCCTTGCTTTGTCTCTCCCTCACCACTGTTGGCTCCCCTTGTTCATCACTTTCATTCCCCCTCCATCTCCTACCCGACCGAGACCCTAGATGCATGTGGGAGATGAATCTGAGTGTAGCATGGGGGTTCATTAAACCCCTCCTCTGTGATCTGCAAGCAGTGATCTCTCTAGAAGCTGAGTTTTATAGACAGCTCAGGAGGTGCTAGCCATGTATGTGTGAAGTTGTAATAAATCCCCTTTGATGATGTGATTCATCTCGTGGTAGGTGAGTGCAATGGATGGAGTCTCAAAGAAACGGTGGCAGTCTGTCCATATGGTATCCCAAACCTGCAAACCATCTGCATGTCTGAGCATACTAGCGCCTTTGATCTCCTTCTGCCTCCATGCAATAGATGAAGTTAACGCCAGTCATGGCGATTTGTGATGTCGTGGTGTCAAAGTCCTCGACCCTATGGAGGTAATTGACCACTTGAAAGACTGTACCAAGGTGTAGAGCGGTAGCCCCAACCTCTGCTAGCAAAATATGATGTTAAATCAATGGCTTGCTATGGATCATTTGAGCAAGAAACAAAACTTCGATGATGTGATCCTGATCTGAATCCAAAGGAACCTGGGGTGGGGTCACGTCACTCAACTGTGATCATCACAATAATACTTCATAAAAAGGGGGATCCATGTGACCTTAGAAATTATGGGCCTACCTCCCTTGCAACCACAACTTATAACCTTCTTTTTTTTTCCATGAAAGAGACTTCTATTAAGTATAAAAAAAACCCACATGAGCAAGTTCGATGTGGAAATACATCATGCTGGACGACATGGGAAAAAAACACTCTAGAAGAGTAAGCAAAAACTCAAAAAAAGCTGGAGAGAGACCAAGGTTGAGGCTGAAAATGCCACTCAACCCTGATGTAGTCTTTGAGAAAAAAGGGGACCCCCTCCATTCCGTTAGGAATATAACCCTCTTGGAAGAGGCTGCCCTGGAGGACCCTTGCATGCTCGCCAATTTGACAAGTCTACTATTTGAATATGGTGAGATGCACCAAGCTTGACACGACCCCGCAGGATCTGACCCTATCACTGACCTAGAATCTCATCCTCGATACAACCAGAATCATAGCGCAGGTGCCTCGATCCTCCCGACCACCCCCGAGCACATGGGCTACAGCTCGACTCATCCATAGGCTCGTATCTAACCCAGGCGTCCCATACCACCTGAGCCTGTCCAGAGGACCTTCGATACACCACCTATGATCCGCCATGTAGAAGCACTCAACTGAGGAGCACTCAACTGATCTACACAATAGCACTGGCCCTCCCTCTATATAGAAGGAAACCCGCTATAGATAGCACAATGCTATGAATAGCTCCCTCCATATAAAGCGAGCACTATATATGAATCAATCTCTATATATAGCAATCTCGGCTAAAAATAGCCATCCAGCCCTATGCTATCCCGTAACCCACCTTAACCTGCTATCCAACCCTAGGTACACCATGCACATGACATACTCCCCTTCCTCTAAGAACTCACTCCTGAGTTCACCAGAAAGCCTGAAACTCCCTGTGAAGATGAGTCCATGCCAATAATTATACTCTGACGATCAGTTTGAGTGTGCTATACGTTCCATGAGATTCAAATCAAAGAAAATCTAAGGCCAAAGCCACAATCTTTGATAACTAACCCAAGGAAAGTAAATCTCTCAATCTAAACAAGGTTACATATTGTCGAGTAATATTCTCGAGAAATCAAGTAACTGAATCCACAGAGTTAATTCCATTGACATATTTGTACACAAGCATGGTAAAATCCGTACTTAAAGGTAAATGATTCTATCAACCTTACCTATTGAGTATCCTTGAACTGAAAATCTTAGGTTGAGATTAAGGAATCATTGTTCGAACATCCCCATCAATTGAACCCCTCGAGGCCAATTTTTGGGTTGCAATTTCTATCAACCCTAATTCTTGAATTACTTAGTATTCAGAAAATCCCTCAATGGAATACCCTTGTAATTCAAATTCTTGGGTTGAAATACATGACAGACTTTCCATCGTAGAACAATTAGGTATCCGTTCATAACTCATGATGGAAGAATCTTCATGGAAGTATCAATGGGCAAAATCCTGACCAAAGATATGGTCCCCTTGATCTATCCTCGAAATGCCCCTACATGAGGATAATCAGTAAAAATTCAGTTGGCTATATCCAGTCAATGGTACTGTTCTAGACATGTATATAGTCAACCATCATAGGAATAGCATCCTATGTGATCCAAAGACTACGGAAACGATCCATTTCGAAATCTCTTAAAATAAGATCCACTACCGAATATCCTGTATAAACTTGTGCACAATAAACCACTCCGATCACAGGATCATCCAGTTCTTAGGATCTCTTATCTAGAAACATCAAGTTCCAAACAAGGCACTGACATACCATCATTAGAAGATATGCGGTAACCCTCCCTGAGATTGAGTCTAGACTATGGAGCTCTAGGGTTGAACCCAAAAAATACATGGCTTCTCTCAGGGTAAAGAATCTTAGTCAGCCCTCGTAAAAAATAATCTAATCAGGTTGCCCCCAATTCAATTCAGCCTACTTGTACTCCACCCTAGAGGTCCTTGGGTATTATTTCACGCTGGATTATAACACCACATCAGAGAATCTTAAATGTAACATACCTTAGTGGCCCATACCACCAAAGTATACTGCAAATATAAAACTCGGTGGACAATATTAGTGAATTAGGATAGCCAATCCCTCTGTACTCAAACCATCCCAGATTCAGTCAGGGTGGCAAATCCGTTCTCAGTCCTTTTTTGAATGTGGTTTCATCACCCCCTTGTGTTACAATACCCCAACCAATAGGTCAAAGAAGAAAACCCAGTAGGTAGTATCCCTAACAACTCTTGAATCCTGACTATCCATGACCTCGGGCTAAAAGAGTGAGAATCAGAATCCCCGCCTTTGGACATGAGTCAAAGAAGGTATCCAACAAGACTCATTCTGGTCTAGTCAATAAGAACCTTCATACGTCCAAACAGTGACTCGAAGAAACGCCATATCTCACAATCACATTGAGATCAAAACTTCAAATAGAAACCAAACAGGAATCTACGCACCAAGATTCGAGAAAGGGAAATTCAATTGTCTTAGTTAAATCCAGTTTAAGATGTAACAAAGTCTTAGGCATCCTCAATGTACCATATATCTAAAAAACTGCAAGATATATGGAACAAAAGTACACGTTATATAATTTGAAAAAACCAATCAAATTATGAATGCCACTAGTTACAAATCAAACCCAAATTAACCAAAACTTGGTCAATTCAATAACAAGACAGTTTACAATTTATACAAAATAGGGAAACATCTTGAACCAAACGTGATTCAAAAGATCCAGTCGAGCCAAAAATAGTTGGGTGTCGGTCAAAATTGAGGATTTCAACCTTTTCATTGCTTCTCAATAACTCGGAAGTGGTATAAAGACTCTAAAACAAGCTGTCTACATTTAGAACAACATGAGCCTTCTTTAATATATTTATGGTACTGAGGGGTTTTATAGTAGTGAAGAGCTGCCCAGAGTTCATCCATCAAGGAATCCATCTCTCGTAGCAGGTCATGAGGTCTACGAGGAATAACCTCCGATGTACCCTCATCCTCCATCTCAATAAAACAATAATCCAACGTAGGTGTCGCATTACTTTGATGTCCTTCCATGGCTGGAAAATATCTCACACGGGAGAGGGACTAGAAGAAAAACAGTTGCGTCCAAACGCGTGCTCTTCACACTAACAAAAAGAGAATCTGGGGCTGCGTGGAATCAAGGAAGAAGGCGAGTAGAGGACAGTAAGAAAGATGGCGGAATCTGATAGGCTAATCTCAGACGGAAAGAGGGTGGGAAATTCGCCTTCATGCGCCAAAGTGCTGAAGTGAGAAAGAGAGAGAAATCCCGAATATATAAATAGCCAGGAAGGGCCATCAAAAGCTAGGCAAATTTAGGATGGGTGCTTGATTTAGAGCAAGTGCTTTCCTTGCCAGGGAAAAACAAAAAAGCAACTTGCTTTTTAACCAAAAAACAGTCTCGCTTTTAATAGATCTAGTCCCGCTTTTCTCCAGCCAGCCAAAAATAGCCAAAACGCGCTAAATTTAGAACAAATGCTTTCCTTGCTAGAGAAAAACAAAAAAGCAATCTGCTTTTTAACAAAAAAGCAGTCTCGCTTTTAATAGATCCTGTCCCGCTTTTCTCCAGCTAGCCAAAAATAGCCAAAACGCGCTAAAATCAGGCCATATGCTCTTTCCCAAAGCCAAGCGCCTGCCTCCAATTATATCGCCCCTGTCTCTGATGCCCGAATCTCCTAGATAAGCCGCTTTCTAGGCTTATGAACGCTCTCTCTTTCCTCCTTCTCAACTGCAGCAAATCTAGGTCTCTAGGGTAGGAATCTCATCCTTGAGAACCTAGAGCGAATTCTTTTCCTAACCAGCCTACTGTCACGCGTCCCCACACAGCCAATCACATCAACAACCCAAGCGTGGGTAGTTATAGGTCAGAAATGATCCATCCTCATATCTCTTGCTGAAAGCATCAAGTCTTCTCATCGCCTACCCTTCTTAGGGAATCACGATTTTGAAACACGTAGCAATCGAGAGAGAGCACACAGCCTATGGACTTCTATTTCTTCCACAACTCTCCCAATCATGAGCGCACATCATCAGCCAACGATTCAGCCCATACCTGAGCGGAAATTCAGATTTGCAAAAGCAATCTCAAAAAGCCTACCTGGAAGACATCTTTTCTGCATGCCTCGCGTTGAATTCAATTGTGATAGGACGGCTCTGATACCAAATGACACGACCCCATAGGATATGACCCTATCACTGACCTAGAATCTTGTCCTCGATACAACCAAAATCATAGCGCAGGTGCCTCGATCCTCCCGACCACCCCCGAGCACGTGGGCTACAGCTCGACTCATCCATAGGCCCGTATCTAACCCAGGCGTCCCACACCACCTGAGCCCGTCCAGGGGACCTTGGATACACCACCTATGATCCGCCATGTAGATGGCCAGAGTCCCGGACTGGGTCCAAGCCCCATCCATCAGTTGAGGAGCGCTCAACTGATCTACACAATAGCACTGGCTCTCCCTCTATATAGAAGGAAACCTGCTATAGATAGCACAATGCTATGAATAGCTCCCTCCATATAAAGCGAGCACTATATATGAATCAATCTCTATATATAGCAATCTCGGCTAAAAACAGCCATCCAGCCCTATGCTATCCCGTAACCCACGTTAACCTGCTATCCAACCCTAGGTACACCATGCACATGACAAAGCTAGCACATGCTCTGATGCCCCACCCTCAATTGCCTTGCCTCCTCCGTAGAGTGAAGGGACCAATATCTTTTCTTCTTTCCTCACATAAACCGGTTTACTTTCTCATTCTCTCACATTTTTTGCCACCTCCTTTTGTACTTCTCTTGGTTGCCTCCTCTTTTCTCTTCCCTTCCCCTTATGTACCTGCGGGGCCTCATCTTCCTAAGATTGGTTATAGGCTCCCCATGTCTAGCATAAGAGCTGCATGGATACTAGTGTTTGGCCATGCTCCACACACATGAACATGGCATTTCTTCCCTATATTGTCCACCCATTTAGCCATGGCTTGTCTTGTCTTACATTGCCTAGTGGTGATCTATCCACTATTAGATTCTCCTTTGTAGCTTTTCGGCATGTATAGAGAGCCTACATTCGACAACCAGTTCAAGACCTCTTAATCCTTTGGGAAGCATCTGAACCTACCTCTGAGGCTGTAGGTTCTTTTTCCTTGAATCCTCTTCAAGGAGGAAGAGCTCTGGTGGCAAGAGGAGGGGTTGCAGGACTGCCTTATTAGACACGGTCTACATGCTCAGACCGTAGCCAACCTGGCCATTTTGGTTAGCATAGACATGTGGCCTTTTGTTTCCCCAAAAAATAATGAAAATGGAAGGAACTTTTTTGTTCTTCTTACTAAGATGCTACAATGGTTTTTGGTTTTAACCTACAGGTCACAATTTTCTTACAATACCATTGGATGGGTCTTCTAGGTACAGATTGATGATACACAATGGTCGCTTCCTTTTTCAATCACACAGGAAGAGACTTTACACATTGCTATGCGAAAGGATTCCTTCAAGAGACATTATATAAGGGTTGAAGTGAGAGGTTACGAAGAAGGCTCGAGATTTTTAGTTGTGTTCCGGCAGGGATCTATTCAAGGACCTTACAGGTATTTATTTCTTGAAAAATATGGTATATTAATCTAAAAAGTTTACTATAGATGGTTGGGTTTCTGTTTGAACCTGGTTTGTTTTTTTCTCATAGGCTCGAAAACCATATGAAGCATACTGAAATACAGTACCGTCAAAGCGGTCTCGATGATAGTGCTTGGCAGTATTTGCAACCCTGTTCAGCGAACTTGTATGCCTGGGATGATCCGTGTGGAGAACAAGGTCTGGAAGTAATTGCAGTAAGAGAGAACATATCAACCAGTGAGATCTTTGACATCAATAGAGTTGGCAATCATTATCCTCGTGAAAAGGGTCTGTCCATGAGCTTCTACTGTCAGGTTTTGGAGGTTGGTGAAAGTAAAGTTGTCAGGTTTTGTGAAATTGACGGAAAACGACTGCAAATGGCTCAACGGGAAGGGAAAGAACCGTCAACAGGAATTGGTGGATCATCCAAAACTCCGCATGTGGACACTGATGGCTCATCATCCTCATCCAAACTAGATATTCAAGTAGAGCTTGGACGTGTTGGCATCTCTGTGATTGATTTAAAGCCCCGTGAGATTTTGTACCTTTGCATGGAGAAACTTTCCTTCTCTTATGCAATGGGCTATATAGGAAAAATGCGCAGGTATGTTTATGCTTATTGTCCTTTGGATTTATCAATATATGCTTATTGTCCTTTGGATTTATCAATTTTCTTACACAGAAAAGGTCTTTTTGATGCTGTACTTTGTAGTCAGTTCTTTCAAACTTGTTTCTTTTCAAGGTGCATAGTAGCTTTTCAAGAGGGATGAATTTCTTTTCTCAGCTGAGGTTAGGGTGTTGATTGCTTATGTCATTTGTGTAGAGATATTAGATTGCATTGCACTCACATTGGGATGTTTAGGAGATGTAAGCAATGGATTCATCTTAACTTGATGTCTAATCTCTCTATGCCTCTCCACTTTTCACTCTCTGCTCACAGCTCCTCCCTCCCTACTCACAGAACCTCTCTCTTGGCCTCACTGCTCCTCTCTCTGGGGAGAGAGGGGGCAGCAGGTAGGGAGGGAGTGAGCAGCAGGAGGGAGGGAGGTCATGGGGAGGGGCTGCAAGCTCTCCGCCCGTTCGGTCTAGGTATTCCACTTGGTATTTTTGGTCAAGATTGGCTTTTGGTATTTCACATGTGCAGATTGTGCATACCGACCTTCTTCAGTGGAAAAGAAACACGGTTTTAAGTAAGCTATGGGCTATTGCTCCATCACTTGTTGATGTGGAAACCCCTTGAGAAGTAATTGGTAGCTTGTCCTTTAAAAAGTCTCTTTGTCTTAGCCATTTGATGACATATCATGAGGACGACTTCTTTTGAAGATGGAACTGAGTCAAAAACTTACACTGCTTATGGGGCGAACCACTTTTCCAGCAGGTGGGATTTTGTGTGTGTGTGTGCACGTGCATGCAAGTTTGGGGGAATTTTTTTTTTTGGGGGGGGGGGGGGGGGGTTGACGTGCAGGAAGGTTGTTGCGGCAGAGTGGAGGATCAGTTTAGGTAGGCATGGCACATTAGCAAGGCAGGAGGGTGAGGAAGTAGAGGTGACTCTATGAGAGTGGTACTCAAGGGTTTGAGGAGCAGACGGGGTGGTCGAAAGGGGGAGTCAGAGGTGATAGGGGCATCTGAGAGAGGAAAGGCTAAGGGGCAAACCATTTAGAGTAATCTTTTTGTTTTTCATAAGTATCAGTGGTTTTATCTGCACAATTTGTATAAATCCACGGAATCTGCCTCTTTTTTCTCTATTTTTAGAAACTGTATTTTGAAGTTCCACAAGACCTCGTCTAGGTCTTTTGTATTCAGAACGATAATGTAGCACTGGTGTTTCCCGAGCAGGTTGAAATTATTGCTAGGTTATCTACAATTAGACAATCAGTTGCCGTTAACAATCTTTCCAGTTCTTCTTGTTCCTGAAAGAAGACAGAACCTAAATGATCCTGTCTTGAAGATAACAATTGTAATATCTGATGAGAAATCAGAAGCCGTGGAGGTCTACCCCTACATTGGAGTCCAAGTAAGTTTTATTTAAACATACTCTTATTGTCAATGTTTTATGTATCAGGCTATTTGTGTTATTGATGCTGTAGCCTCCTTTTTGGAAATACTTGGTTCAGGTCACACAAAGCCCCTGGAGGCTGAATGTCCAGGAGCCCATTATCTGGGCAGTTATGGATTTCTACAATGACCTCCATTTAGATGAGCTTTCCGGAGGTTCTGATATTGGTCAGGTGGATCCAGAAGTGAGAATTGAGTATGTATTAAAATCACAATGATAGAAATTAAAGACATTAGTTAACTTGCACTTTAGTTTTTTTAAATATATGTCCTGGTAGTTTTTGTGTGGCTTTGCTTT
This sequence comes from Dipteris shenzhenensis, assembly GCF_047967505.1. Taxonomy (NCBI): domain Eukaryota; kingdom Viridiplantae; phylum Streptophyta; class Polypodiopsida; order Gleicheniales; family Dipteridaceae; genus Dipteris; species Dipteris shenzhenensis. The sequence goes on along the minus strand of NC_141605.1, from coordinate 25,012,474 downwards.
GAGCAGTCTGTGTATTTGGATCAAGCCTTGACTGACATTTGATGATATTTTTCGTATACAGTTTAATTGATATCTCAGAAGTCAGGCTGAAATTGACTCTGGAAACAGCACCAAGGCAACGGCCTAGAGGGGTTCTTGGCATGTGGGGTCCCGTATTGACCACTCTTGGAAATACGTCTAAGATGCCAGTGAGTTACTCTGCTTTGTGACTGCAAATTATTGTCTTTGTCACATGTACTCTAGGCTAGCTAGATTGGATGCATCAAATTACATCAATAACAAAACAATCATGCTTTCTTCTTTATGCCGGTGTGGACAACTTTCATGAAAAAGAGAATCTTTTGACAGTCAAACTGTGTTTGCTATCTTGATTTCAGATCCATTTAAGGAGTGTTGTTCATAAGAATCGGTATATGAGAAAAAGTGCCATAGTTCCAGCCATTATGGATCGTCTGCGGCGAGATTTAATACACAATCCATTTATGTTACTTTCAGGCGTTGATGTGCTTGGCATGACAAGCTCAACTCTGGCAACTTTGAGTGAAACTGTTGCTGAACTTTCCAGTGATGGAAAGTTTTTGCAGCTTCGTTCAAAACTGGTGAATGTCTGCTTTCATTGTGACAAGGGCGTGCACCAAATTAATGTCTGCAGTTACCATGCTTATTTCAGAAATCCTGATTCTGGTCAAATTTTATGCAGGACCGCTCTAGACGTATTGCCGGGGTCGGTGATGGGCTAGTGCAAGGCACTGAGGCTATTGCTCAAGGCTTTGCCTTTGGTGTGTCAGGGATGATAAGAAAGCCTATAGAAAAGGCTAAAGAGAATGGAATTCTAGGTTTCATCCAAGGTCTTGGAAAAGCAGCCCTTGGTGTTGTCGTGGAACCCACGAGTGGAGTTCTTGACTTTGTTGCTTTAACTGTAAATGGTGTTGGTGCAAGTTGTACAAGGTGCTTTGAGATATTTGAACGTGAACCATCTTTCCAAAGGGTTCGTTATCCACGAGCTATTCGCCCTGATGGAGTGTTGTGCTGCTATGATGAGAAGGCAGCTATAGGACAGGTTTATTCTTATCTTTTGAACTTCCTTTCTATCTTCTCGCTCATTTCTGATCCCTTGATTGTTTCATTTCTTTATAGACCCTTACTATTTCTGCATGATAGCTGGTTTGTGTAAGTATCATATTATAACAGTGCCATCTGAAGATATCTGATAAATGGTGTCATATTGTGGATATCATGGTTTTTGTTGGCAAACCATCAGTCACTGAGCTCATTATGATCTTTGGTAGATGGAAGAATTCGAAAAGGCTAGGTAATCTGTATGTAAGTGTCCAATCTCATGTTCACTGTTGAGTTTTTAGCGTCAGTTTCTCAAACTGAAAAATTGTGTTTACTAAGCTAGCTTTCTTGGCACTGACTAAAAGATTGTACTTCTGAGCCTTATCTTAATGGTACAATCACAGTAAGTGTTCATCCAAAATCTATACCTCTTCCAATTCTTCCCTTCCGTTGCCCCTTTATAGCAACAAAATGGCTCACTGTTCAGTGCTTGGGGCGAAAACTTGCCTGGGATGATGCCCTAATCCCTTGTATCTCCGCCCATTTGCTGAGTTTTTGGTCAATAATAGTGCCATACGGTTTGGCCCTTAGGCTACTTATCTGATTATCCTGTAGTATTTTGTCACCTTGCTGTCTCCTCCCTTGTGAATCAGTACAAACTTGTTAAGTTGCCATTTTGAGGGGAATCCCTCATCTAAAACCTTGTTCATGAGCTTGGTAAGCATTCCCTTTGGCATCTTGCCACCCCATGTCAACATCTCAGCAAGAGGTCGCTGTGTGTCTGGGTCCTTCCCATTTGCTAGCTTCTTCATACCTTCCCCTACATCTTCTTTTGTTATGATTTCATTTACTGTTTTTATAGAGGATTTAGGTAAATCTTTTCTTCCCATCTCTGTCGTAGAGGTCCTTGACAAATTGTATCATGTCTTCCCGGGATGTTTTCCTCTTGTGATATTTGTTGCCATGTAGCTATTGGAAAAACTTTCTAGGGTTCTTTTAAAGATTCTTGAAACTTTCAGGAAGTTTGCTCTTTAGAAACCTTCTTTTCTTGCTTCCTACCACCCATCTGTATGCTCTATCTTTGAGAGAGAGAGAGAGAGAGAGAAGAAAGAAAGAAAGAAATTTTATTAAAGGTCCACGGAAGGCCATACATGGCCTATGGGACACAAAATCATCCGAAAGGAAAATACATCATCAACGATGCGCCAACTAGGTGGCCTCATCGTAATACTGCTAAGATGCCAAAAATGGCTACAAAAATCCTGGATACAAAATGAAATGAAATAGAGTACCAAAAATGCCTAGATACAAAATGTAAAATATGAAATATGAGGAACATCGTCTTCCCTAAGGGGTCTGTGATCCAAAGAAATGATGGAAGTCATGGCCATCGACCATGCCTCCTGCCATGAGTGTGAAGATCTGGGCAAGTGTCAAATGGGCTGCTGGCGGTGCCAAGTCTCCATGGAGCAATCTCCTCCGAAAATCTGCCATCATCCTCCGTCGTCTAGAAATAAAGCGACGGGTACGGCCTCTGTGTAAGATCATCCTGCGGTGCTGCCGGATCATGTCATATGTACATCCTCGGGGTGGAACCATCGGTGCTCTCTGGCAAGATGGGCTATCTCTGTGCTCATGGTCCTGCTCCTCATGAATAACCAGGTCTCTGGCAGGGATGCGACGGTGCTCTCTGAGGAATCTCTCTCTGTATCTGGTGATCTCCCTGATGAACAACGCTAAGCAATACTGATCCTCATACTCCATAATCCGAGAGAGAGGTCCAAATCCGTGCCCAAATAAACAGTGAAATCTGCCACGGATCTCATAATAGAAAGGGCATCTGCAAACAAAGTGCTCCTCAGTCTCCACCTCCCCCATAGTGCAACAAGGGCATATCCTAGTCTCTCGCCTGGGTCTATGTCCGGTAGCTGTACGACGCATCCTGCCGGCCTCAACGTCTAATCTGTGGGAAGATACCCTGAGCTGGCCCAAGGCAATCCTGAGTGAGTGCGACATATGAACGCCGATATATCCTGGGGATATGATGAAGCCATCCTCTGAAATCCTGAGAAAATGGTCACGATATGTGGCCATCTTCGTAGGAAGCTCTGTGGGATGAACCCAAGTGCGAAACGTGTGTAGCTGCAACAAATCTGCCCTGATAACCTGGCTGAGCTCATGTCGAGTGAGAGGGAGGCGAGGGGCATCTATGCTGTATCGAAATGGTGGCAGCCTATCCATATCCAAGCCCAGCGAGGTGAGCCATGTGGAGAGTGTGTGGTACCAACAAAAAGTATGACCTCTCTCCGCTAACATCTGCGAGGATGTCAGTGCTAGCCACGGTAATCGTGCTCTGCCTGTTGCTGAGTCTCCGAGCGCCCTGATCCTATGCAAGTATGTAACTGACTGAAATGCTGCATCTAGCGCTAGGGGTGTAGCTCCGAACTCTGCGAACGTAATCTGATGCGGTACCGTGGGCTTCGCTCTGATCAATCTGGAGAACATGATGATCTGTAACCTCTCTACTCGTCTCCAATCTGCAACACTGAGATCTCCTGCCCAAAAGGGGCTAGCATACATGACTGCAGGTCTCACCAGCGTATCGAAAAGTAAGGACTTCGTGTCGGGATGCTGAAAATGTGACTGTGCACACTGCCTCTCGAGAAGAGCCAAGGCGGCATGCCCTCTACTGATCCTATCTCGTGCTGCATGCGTCATGGTGAAGACTGGACCTCTAAATGTGGCACCCAAATATGTATACTCCCTGACTAGCTCCAACTCCTGCCCATCAAATGTGAAAGAGAACTTGCCTCTCCTATAAACCTGGTATGACGTGTTGAAGACCATGACTTTGGTCTTCCCAAGGTTTACAGACAACCCTCTGTCCTGACAAAAGCTGTGGAGTGCATGGAGATGTGCCTGTAAACCCTGCTGGGAGGAAGAAATAAGAACCACGTCATCTGCATAGAGGAGAATCGGTATCGTGGATCCTGCCAGTAAAGAACCTGTACCACCCATCGTCTGTATGTACATCTCTAACTCATCGATATAGAGACCGAAGAGTGTCGGAGACAAAGGACACCCCTGCTTCACCCCTATCGTACTGCGTACTTTCCCCGACAGCCCCACCCGTGTCCTGACTCTACCTGTGACTCTCTCATACAAGGCCATGATCGCCCATTGAATCCCAAGTCACGAAGTCGCTGGAAGAGTCTGAAACGCGGCACAGTGTCAAATGCCTTTCTGAAGTCCACGAAGCAACAATAGAGCCGTTGCTTACGTGACTTCGCCTCCTCAATCAAAGCCCTGAGTGTGAAGATATGATCTAGAGTCGAGTGCTCTGCACGAAATCCTGCCTGCCCTCTAGCTCTCATGCCTGTCGCCTCGGCATGGTCATTTATATGTCCTTCTAGAATGGTCGCATAAATCTTGGCCATGACATGGCCAATCATAATGGTCCTGTAGTTCGACGCCTCCAAAGGATCCCCCGACTTGTGTATGGGTACTATAGTATTTTCTAGCCAACTAGGTGGAAGACCTGTACAAATGGACTCGTTAAAAAGACGGGAGAGGACTATAGCTAAGGCATCAATCCCATGGGTTACATACTCCGCTTGCAATCCATCATGGTCCTTAGCTCTCCCAGTCTTCAAACGATGAGCTGCTGCTCGGACACTAATGGATGAGAATAAGGCAGAGGAGGTGGGTCTAGGCACATGGGATAAGTCGATCTGTGGCTGGTCTGGAATATCATATAAAGTGGAAGTATAGGCAAGCCAAACCTGCGGGTCTGTAAGAGGAGTTTGAGATTTCAAGCGAAGGAATTTCTTCCAGAATTCCTTGGAATCACAACTGAAAAGTAAACTTCTCAGCTCCTCCTCATTCCGGGCTAGAAATTGGCACTTTTTGCGTCGCACCAAACGCTTGTAACTCTTCTTGGTCTCAATGAGGAGGGGAGACTTCTCCTGTGTCTCAAGGCGAAGCTTCCTGCGGAGTTCTTTACACTCCTCATCATACCATCCATTACAAGGCACAAGACCGACTGGTGGAGGACTGGATGTGTGGCAAGTGACGGGGAAGGACTTGTGGGCTGCCGAGATGATGGAGGTATGTACAAGGTCCCACCGATCCTGTGTGGAGGGTAGGGCATCGAGAAGGTGCGGACGGAGAAGACCACTCAAGTGCTGGCTATAAATATCATCAAACTGGTGGTCAAAATGAACCTCATAGTATGGCTGACGCTCATGATGTCTAGAAGGGGGGGCATGAGGAATCTGGGTAAGAATAAAGTGCAGACGTGCATGATCGGCTGAAGGCATAAAAGGGTCAACTGTGAGGTTATGTACAAAAGGGATTAAAGTCGGGGGACCCAAGACGTAATCAATGACGCTCGTACCACCACCCGCGAAGGGAAGACATGTGGCTGTGGATGAATGCGGCCACTGTCGAAGTCCATTATAAATGACCATGCCGTGCGATGAGAGAAGCTCCAATAGGCGATGTCCCTGATCTGTCACCTCTACCCCTCTATCTGAAGATAAGCGTGGAAAACTCTCATCTGGGGCAGCTGGAACTAAGACTGGATCCTCAGCAAAGTCCAAAATCTTTGCCTGTCTGTCTGATGTCCTCGCGTTGAAGTCTCCTAAAAGGATGACCTCTCCGCGGCGTGAGTACTCCAATACATCGGCTGACAAATCCTCAAAAGGTGACTGTCCTGGTCCATCTGAGGCATAACGAGACTGTCTCGGGGGGAAGTAGCATACTGCAATAAACAAGTCTCTCAGGGGGGGTCTCCTGATCCGTACCCAAAGATATCTGGCCCGATGGTCTCTCCTCATGACTGTGAGTATCGATCTGAGATGCTCTCTATAAAGAACTGCCACACCGCCAGATCCTCTGACTCCTCAGGCGACAGATTTCATGCCGCTAAGGGCAACTCTGGAGTCTTCGAAGCACTTGGTCACGCGAATAGCCTCCTAGATGCTTGTTAGGCTCCATAGCGCTTGGGAAAAATAACCCTTCCTAGTACCTGCAACAATTAATTTAAGCGCACCACCATGGCACCCATTAATTGTTAGTGCTTTGCATGCAAAAATAATAAATTGTGGACTAATCCTAGTCACTGTGGGCGTCCCCACTGAACACATCTGCACACACTAAAAATATATTTATTCTCTGGTTGACCGGAGTCAACACTCTTGATCATGATTAGGGGGCTTTGACCAAGGGTCGAGGTGCCTTAATTATAGTCAAGTCTCTCCAACCGAAGTTGGCATAGCTCTCCAACCAAAGTTGGCACATCTTGGTTAACCACAGTTAACCTTCTTGGTATAAACCAAGTCTTTTTGACCGAAGTCAGGGCTTACTTGACCAAAGTCAAGTATCTTTGACCGTAGTCAATTCTTTGACCAATAGAAGAACTCTTTTGACCATAATTAACCTAGATGGAAAATTCTTTAATGATGATCAAATAAATGGTCAACTATACTTTGACTTAGGATATTTACATTGTGGTGACAGGCTCAATAAGGCCCTTTGCTGAGAAACCAAACTAAACTCAAAACTCAAACTCAAAGTACAAAGCTAGGGATAGATGGCTAAAATCAGACTGAGAATCGGAGTCAAAAGACCAAATATATCTCGTATCTGAGTCCGTCAAGTCGTCTCACGCTGTGGCAAGGGGCATGGTCTTCGGAATCTCTGTACCGTGCAGGCCATGTCGATAGTGACGCCTCTAGTCGGGTGGCCTCCATCGAGTAGGACTATCATGGGCTGAACCTCCATCGTGCGTGCTTTGGTCCCTCGATGCATCATATGTGGCTCTTGTGTCTGCAGCTGTGTATCTCCTCGTTGTCGTCTCATCTCACTGACCCATGCTGTCCTCATGTCGTTGATCTTTTCCTCCTCTACCCCAACATGCCCAAGGGCCAACTCGAATGTGTAGAAATCTGTGACGTGTCGTTGGGCTCAGTCCACCCATGTTTCTTGTGGTACCATCGTCTGCTGCTCTATGATTTGGTGCCGAAGGATGTCTCTATATCGCCTCATCTCCATCAGATAGAGCCCAACATAGACCTGGTCCTGAAAGTCAGACAGTCAGGAGAGAGGCCCGAATACATGTCCCTCCTGAAAGAGGCAGTGATAGCGTCCAGATCTCATAGTAGACTGGACAGGTACATAGAAAATGTTCCTCCGGCTCTATCTCCCCTAAGGTACATAATCTGCAAATTTTTTGCTTCTTGGGTGTACCTGTGGCTCTCCATGTCTCAACCCTCAGCTGATGGGATGAGACTTGCATCTATCTGATGGCAATCCTGAGGGCATCTAAAATGCGTCTGTCCTCCAAGTACTGGGGTCTGATGATTACTCCATCCTCTAATACTCTTAAAATCAGGTCTTGGTGGGGAACTCCTGGTCCCCTCTGCAAGTCTGTGACATATAGAGCTGGAGTAGGTGCAATGATATGACACCGGGGACACTGAGATGATAGCCCATTGCCTATGGAGTTGTCAATGACTCAAAGAATTGGAAATGCCCTCTCAAGATGGTGGCTAGGATGCAACTTACCCGATGTGACTTCACCTGGGGCATGGCAGCTTGGTTGACAAAGGGACAATGCGATGTCCCCTTGTTGTGATGGTCTCTCTGACCTACAACATAGATGAACCTGGATATTCAGGATTCGGTCCATGATTCTTGCTAAAGACCCCGAGTTCTCTAGAGGGCGGTGTCTGGGAGGTGGTTTCTGGCATCATAGCCTGGAATATCACGGTAGCACATTGCACTTTGGTGATGGGGGGCAGTAGATTCGGCCTGCAGCCACCCTCATCAACATTTGGCATGATATTATCTATACGCTGTAACCCACTTGGGAGTAGGGCACGGAGGGGACCAGGAAGATTGCCGAAAGGGGGAGCATTTTTGCAAGGCATGGCCTGCAGGCATTTTTACACTCTCATGGATTGAGGGATATGTTGATTGTACAGACCCTCTCCTTTGTTGTTGGCACTTGTTTCTGAGACACCCTAGACAGTGAGCTGAGGTTGCATAGCAGCCAGCCACCCATTTTAATAGGTCAAGTGCCCCATGGATCATTGTTCTGTAATGTTTTCTCAAGTTTTCTAATAGAAGGCTCTTTGCTTTCGGATAAAAAATGTATATGTATTACTTCTACATCGTGTGTTTGTGTCAAGTCCTGTCCAATGTTTTGAAAAGGTCCTCCTTGCCAAGATTGTGTATGTCTTATTGATTCTTCCCAAGGAATACTTCATACCCAAGGGGAGCCATCTTCTGCTCTCTAGTGTTGGGTTAATGTGTATTTCTTTTATATTTATGTCATCGTGCACCTTCAAATTTTTTTGTTTCTCAAAGTTGCAACAACGAAAGTTCTCTTGTTAAAGGTGTCATTTAAAGCAATTTGGACCTTTTATTTGATAAGGAGGCCTGGCAGGTTCCTTAGACACTACACACTTCTCACAAGGTGTTTTTTGGGAGAGAAGTGAATAACAGTGGAAATAAAAGGGAGGGGGTGTAGAGCAAGCGAGATGGGTGTGGATAAAGCCCTTCTTCCTGATCTGTGCACTGCGATGGAAAACCATAAGGAAGTTACTTAATTTCTTGTTAATTCACAAAAGTGATGCCCTCGATCATGGATGAGGGAGGAGACTTGAAGGCAGACCAAAGCATGTTTTCTTTTGATGCCATGCTTTGCCAAGTGCTGCTTCCTTTGAAATTGAGTCGAGATATACTGTCACTTTCTTCTTGGATAAACGAATCGTGAATGGTGATTTTTTTAAAGTCACCAATAAATCAATTAATTGATTTGTTACAGATTTTGTAAAGGGTCATTACTCAACTGATGTGCAAACTTGCTGGAATGTTGCTACTAACCTGAATGAATAAAACGATAATACGCTTTTATTTGGTTCCCATGTGCAGGCCATCTTGCAGCTTGCTGAAGGGAAAGGTCGCTTTCATCAAGGAATTTTCTTCAGAGAGCCATCAAAATTTGCATGGTCTGACTTTTATGTGGACCATTCCAATGTTATGAACCACAAGATCATAATGACCACAAATAAACGTGTAATGTTACTGCAGGTGAGACAAACCTAGAGCAATATTGGGAGTCGTGGTTTAGCCAATTTTTGTTGTTGTGGTATATTTCATTTGAGTTTTGGTATATTTCATTGCTTCCAGTCTTGATTATGGTGGGAGTTCAAACTCATTGCACTTCATATGCATACAGTGTCCGAAGTCCCTCCAGCCGAATAGAGTGCATGTAGAACCATGCTTCATACTCTGGGATGTACCTTGGGGTGAGCTGCTGGCTTTGGAGATGGCTTGCACAAGGAATGATGAGGGTCCAATTTTTGTGGTCCTGCATTTGCGCAATACTCCAGCTATCTTTGCACATCTTGTGAAATGTTCAATGAGGGATTCTGAGGATGGAATGGAACAAGCAAAGATAATTCTGAAATCCATTCTGAAATCATGGAAAACATATGTCCTAGATAGGAGAAGTATTCTTCTTCAGGTCTCTCTCTCTCTCTCTCTCTCCCCCCCCCCCCCGCCTTCCACCCACACACATGAATGCAGAGAAAAGTGAAGAACCATGAAACCTGCTTAAAACCTTGCAGTTTTATTAGTCTACTTCTCAGATTTCCTTCTTTTTTTGGTATAAAATCATGTGCTCAAGACAAAAAACCAACTAAATCATGAGACAAAATTATAATGAGATAATATTTCAAAAGGCTGCACGGATTTGAAAATCTACATTTTGGGTTTGGTTTCTAAGTTATGTATTCCTTTGTTCCTAGATGGCAAGAAAACGTCAGCTTAGAATATGCCCAATGCCTTCGACCTCAAAAAGGCCTGTGCAATTGGGATATACTGAGGCTTCTGAAAGTCAAGTCGACTCCCCCAACGAATCTTCAAGTCAAATATCTGCTGCAGTGTTGCAAGGTCAACAAAATGGAGATACTAGGGAAATTTTCAATTTTGAGGAGATTTGGACCAGTGAGCAAGTGGATGTTGTGCGTTGTTCATCATGTGCAGACATGGTATGCATTGTACTCATTGATAACTGATTTGTGGCTTGGTTCTACATGGACTTTCTAAGATTCTCTTGCCTGTGATGTCACATTTCTTCTTGAACTTGATATTGCATTCAATGTTAGATATAGCATTATCATATGTCCAGATCATATCTGGATGGGTGGGACACGTGGCAGTGTGCAAAGAGAGTGGTTAAGCTTCCCAACTCCACATCCTTCTTGAGCTGTAGCAGCTCGTCTTTTGAAAAATTCAGGTTGTCGCGGCCAGTGGAAGCAGTTGAGGATTGCTTGAATGGGGATCCATTCTACAATCAAGAATGGAAGGCTGACTCAAACACCAAAGAAACTCCATCCATCGTAGAAACTGAGAGGAGGAGGAGGAGGGGCTGATAGAGGGAATGGGAAGGGCTAAGGAGGAGGAGGGGGAGGGGTAGAGATAGAGATTCAGGAGCTGCAGAAAGGATTTGAGAATGAGCTGTTTTTTGGAGCTGAGACACGCTGCTGTTACAGGTCGAAATTGAATCTGAGTAGCTGGTATTTACTGCTGTTAGAGATCAAACTTGGAGCTATAGATTGCAGCTGAGAAAGTGGCAAAAATTGGAACTAGAACTGCAGTTATTCCTAGGCAGAAACGCGAGAGTAAAATGTGATTTAGAAACAGTTTTCCTAGCCACGATTTTACCGTCGAAATGGAGCAGCTTTCAAGTGCTGGTTCTGGAAAAGAATCACAGATAGGGACAGCTTGAAAGTTAAGCAGAAAACACAATTTTCAAGAAAGAGTGGTCCTGGAACTAAAACTCTCTTTGAACCAGTAGGTAGAGCAAGTTGTTTTGCAGGTCTAGAGGTGGGTAGAGGGTAGAGGGAGGCGAGGAGGCTTAGGGGGAGTGCGGCTGAAGGGAAGTCAACTATGCTAGGAGGGAGGAGGGGTAGGAGTACGATGGGGAGCAGGCTGCAGCTATTCTGCTATCGAGTAGGTCTGGATCACAGATAGTTCTGTATACCAATCTCTTCAGCTCACCGATGCACGAATGTGAATAGCACTTCACAAAGTGATGTACCACGCAGATGATAATAAAACCTTCACAAAGTGATGCATGAATGTGAAAAGCACTTCACAAAGTGATGTACCACGCAGATGATAATAAAACCTTATTCACCACAATGGCTGTGGAGGCTAAGTCTAGGGTAGTGGAGCTCCAATAGAGAAACTTCCTCCTAATATACTTCATCACTTGGTTGGGTGGGGGTCACATCCCATACTTACCTGGTATTTGGAATATCTGGCAGTTTTACCCCTATCTATCCATCTGAATCCAATCTTAGTCCCTCATCTTGGTGTATCTGCGTCATTGACCAAAATCCTCTATGATTTTGTGCCAATTGATGGGTGCACTTGCCGCAAGACAAAACTCCTTGAAAGCTGACTTGAAGCATCATGGACACCTAAGAGCTAGGATGGCCATGTTGTCTGCAATCTCACAATCAAGAAGCTCCTCGTCACTCCAATGGGAAGGAAAAGTCCAATTATTTGTGTCTACAGGTATGAAGAGATAAGGCAAAGAGGCAAGAGGGTAGTCTTGCTTGAAATCTATCTCGTCGGCCATCTTGAATGAGAAGCTGGTCTAAATTGAGTGTTAGAGAGAAAAGACACATATGCTTGACCACCCGGAGAAACCTATATATTGGAGAGTTCATTCCAACTAACCCAAGTCTGCTCTATCATAAGCCTCCTCAAAGTCATATAGAGGAATCGCCAAGGGTTTTGATGATTTTTCATGGCCCACTCAATTGCTTTCCAAAGCATGAAGTTGTTATCAAATATGCTCCTACGCTATAGTATGGAGATTGTCTAACTGTCATGTGTGTGCATAAGACGTATAGGAAGAAGAGCCAACGGAGATTGGCATTGGCTCTCTCTTGAAATATACAAGCGCTTGAGATGCATAGCTGAATTTGTAAGGTGCAATAATCGTTGTATATATTCTAATCTTGCAAAGTGTTTCTTTCTTGTGATGCATTGGAGAAAGAAAGAAAGTATATTATAGTCTACAAAAGCCCGAAAGGTCTATGAGACTAAAGAAACCAGAATTTGTTAAAGGATTGAGAGTCCATCCTAGTCTCTTGGAAGACTCATGCATTACATTAGTTATGGACTGAGTGTCTCCACATTTGAGATGGGGAGGCAGCCTAAGTTTGAGAAAGGATTAGGAGTTGAAGATTATCCAAAGGTGAACGTTCGGTTACCAAGAGGCAGCTCCATGACCAAAGGCCGGCCAAATTCTAGCGCAAGTCTCATGGCAAAAGACATTATCGTGAGGAGTGACTGATGGAATGACGCATCCACATAGGATTAAGTGCTAGCATGAGACACAAGGCACATGAGTAAGTGCAAGCAGGAGGCACAATGCACTGAGTAGTTAGAGATAGCTTTGGCATGCAGTAAGGTAATTGCATGGATCCTCAGTAAGTTAATCATCCCTGGCTAAAGATGAGCATTTCAGGCAAAGATACGGAGGAAGTAACCAGCCAATGGGAAAGAGGTAATCCTCTCTACCAATAGGAGAGGAAATCACCTAACAATGGAGGAGGAATGGACTCTAATGCATGGGATAGATGAGACAGTTGGTGTGCACCTTCCTTTGAGAAGGCTTGGATTGTAGGCAGAATACTAGAGCTCGAGTGGCATGGCAGAATGTGATCATGCCGCAGACATGAGGAGGTTTGGGCATCATTAATTCGGAGATGCATACTAGAGCCCTCTTTGGCAAGTTGTTGGTACGTGGTCTCACCCCAGGTGTGGAGCCCTGGAAGCTCCTCCTTCAGTGGGGGCTCCTAGGGAACACTCCTCCAGCATCACTGCCTGGAACATATGGGTCGCACTGGTATAGACAGGTGATGGGAGGTCAGCAGATCACTCCCATTGGATACCCTTGTTGCCATTTGGCAGGACATTATCTTTACCTTGAGTGCTATTTGGGAGCACGGTACTCTAGGATTGAGAGCGACTGCCAAAAGATGAGAGTGGTTTTGCAAGTATTGGCTTGCAAGCATCTTCTACACCCTTTGCGCCGGGATATCCTCTTAACAAGTGAAGAGATTCTTTGGTTTGAAAGGTTTCTTTTGCAAGTACAGACCTAGTCCGCGTGTGACAATGCAAGTAGGGAAGCATCTCATCAAGATGGTAGGCTTGTGGAATTTGAGAGAGAAAAGTTTATTGAGCCTCAAATGAGATATTATGTGCAGGAAAAGGAACCCCTTGGTACATTCATGCTTTGATATATCTTTATAGTTCAAAATCTATTTCATTGAATGGCAATCTCTATTTGAAATATATTAACCAATATGCTCTGTGGGGTCGGAAGTTAGATCGGAAGTTAGATGGGTTGAACTCATGTAGGGGTTTGACTTTGAGAATTGTTGCTGAAAAGGAGCCTCCAACAAAGAGAGGCAGTGCCTAGGGAATCTCCAGAACACGGGCTAACAACTAGGGTGGTGGTCTATACATGTGGATCTGGGCTTTAGGATGGTATCTAAACCCTAACTAGATCACATTCGCCTAGGTTCATGGAGGATTTGGCTCTATGGAGCTGTCCCCGTAGAGTGTTTGCAGTGAAAACCCGGGGATTGGAGTGAGAGTGGATTGATGCAGGGCACTGAGAGAAGAGCCTCCCCTTTCCATACTCGGTTAGTAGTGCTACCAAATTTCAGCTCATCCTTAGAGACTTGAAGCCCACCAGCAGCTCATTGGAAGAATTTTCAGATTTCTGCTGACTTGCAGAAATCCTTTTGGAAGAGACTCTGGATGAAGAAGTGGGAACCTGCGAACGCAACCGCTTCAGCTACCCTTTTGGAGCAGCAACAAGGGCTACTAAGGCTCTCAATATTAGAGTCCGAGGGATGCCAGGGACAGAGATCTCACCGATGGACGACGCGACCACCTTTGTGGCGACCACACTAGGGGTTCCTGATCATGCTATTGTGGGAGCATAGTGAGTGGGGAGAGACCCCAACAGAGAGCAGCCTCTTGTTATATGTTTCAGAGACACTCAGGCACACTTGGCAGCTTTGTGTCGTAGATCAGCCCTACGAGATCACCCCACTATATCTATGGATGAGGACCTAACTCCTTTGCAGATAGAGGAGAGCCGTGCTCTCTTACAGATAGAGGGATGTGGCTTGCAAGGAGGGGAAGTGGGCAACAGTGCGGAATGAATGTCTCATCACTAGACCCCACCGATCACCTGACTGTCCTTGCACATAGGGGGACGGGCTCTATGAGACGCAGGATACCAAGACCCTCTCTTGCACCATTGGAACTGTAATGGTACCCTTTGGCTAGAGCCTCGAAATTTCTCAGAGTCCTACATAGGACGAGACATAGTCTTCTACACAGAGACACATCAGAGCCCAGAGCGCCCCTTACCTATGGTTAGTGGATACACTTGGAGTTAGCGTACAGGGAGGAGACGAGGAAGATAGGTGGAGTACGTGGTTCAAGAGGAGTGGCAGTCCTATATAGATCATCTCTCAATGGGGCGATCTCAGTGAGGAGAGATCCACACTCTAGGTTCCTTTGGATCCGATTACGACGCACGACTAGCCGAGATCTCTTCATAGCGATCTGCTACTTCCCATCAAAGACATCACACTTCGCCAGGGCAGTGCAGGAGGAGGCTGAGACATCACCATACACATCTCTCTACCAAGATGTCACTGATTTTCGAGCCGTGGAGATGTTCTTCTAGTTGGGGACTTCGACGCGAGGACAGGAGCACGTCAGATGCTACTACTAGATTTTCAAGAGGATGTTGTTTTACTCCCCGACGTAGATCTCGCTGACACTAGCATATCATGAGTGTCCGCTCATAGACGAGCACCTATTACCTCTTTGGACATGCACTCCTTGATCTAGGTACGACGCATGATCTCATTCTCTATAATGGTCTTAAGCGATGGCCCTCCTCCAGTGGCTTCACCTGCTTTCCACATGGAGGGGTGGTCTAACGTTATCTTGGGATCTCCTGCCTTCACATCACACATCACGGACTTCTCTGTTTCACCACCTTCACTAGGGCCAATCATACATATGCCTTCTTCAGTATCACCACTCCTCACCTTGCTACACCACCTACCACACCACCCACTTAACACTACCTATCATGACATACATTTCGATCACAACCTCTCACCAGGATACTCTACACTCTGCTCACCTATATTGATCACACACCTCTCCTAGAAGACCGGGCTTGTAACCAAGATTACAAACAGCTCTCTCTCTCTCCCCCTCTCTCTCACAGCACACTAGGGCCCAGGACAAATTGTCGGACCGGACCCCCCCGAAGATCTTTATTCATGATAAGAGAATCTGAGTACAAAGTGCAGTGTAGAGCTGTTCTCTCAAAAATTCAAAACGTGAATAATTTTTTACAAGAGCTCAAGGCTCATTCATTTGGCAACATGCCACTCGTCAAAATCACTAACTAAATTATAGTTACATGCCACAAAGGGCAAAACTCTAGGGTCTTCGTAGCCCTTGGTCACACGAACATCTTCTAGTTGAGCGTAGAGCTCCAGGGCGCTTGGATTCCCAACCCCACTTGGCATCTGCAATAATAAACTAAAGCGCACAACCATGGCACCCATTAAAGGGTAGCACCTTGCTTGCAAATAATGATCTGTGGACTAATCCTAGTCACTGTGGGTGTCCCTACGAAGCAAACATGTGGACAAAACGTAGAACACAATTCTTGGTCGACCGAGGTCAACCCTCTTGGTCGTAATTAAGGGGCTTGACCATCAGTCAAAGCGCCCTAATTATGGCCAAGTCTCTCCAACCAAAGTTGGCGCACCTTGGTTAAGGAAGTTAACCCTGTTGGTGTAAGCCAAATCTCGTTGACTGAAGTCAACACTCTCTGATTGTAGTCAGCGCCTTGGTTCTTTGGCTAACCGTGGTTAACCATCTTGGCTGAAACCAAATCTCCCTAACCGAGATTAAGTATCTTTGACCGACGTCAAGACTTTGACCAAATGAAAATAATTCTTTGAACATAATTAAATAAATGAAGAACTCATTAATTATGATCAATAAATAGTCAACTGGAGTTTTGAATTTGGAATATTTACAGCTTGGTGACATCCCCTCGGCTTCTATTCAGTTGACCTCTAATGAAAAGCTTCCTTGTAAACATCAAAAAGCTGTGGATGATTAGACAACATGTCTTCATCCATCCACTTGGCATCCAATGCCGAGTAATTCTTGAACTTTACAAGGTATCTGTAAAATGCCTTGCCCTGAGGGCCTTTGCGTACAGTATGATACACAATCTGCTCTGGCTGAAGGACCTTCTCCAGCTCATCCACTTCTGGTGGATCCTCTATTACTGGCTCTGTAGGCTCTGGTCCTTGAATTTTGTTTAGAAGACTCACATGAAAGGCATTGTGAATCCTCCAATGCTCTGGCAGTGCCAACCTGTATGCAACCTCATTAATCTCTTCTATCACCCTAAAAGGGCCATAATATCTCGGAGATAACTTTGCATACACCCTTTGTTTGCCCTTTTAGCTTGTGGAGCCTAGCCTTATCAAACTTTTAAAGCACCCAATCTCCTAGCTTGAGATTCCAACTGTCTCCTATGCTTATTTGCAGCTCTCTTATGCTTTTCTTGAGACCTTTCAATTGCTGTCTAGAGGTCTCTAACAAACTGATCAACTGCAAATATTTCATCTTTGGTCCTCAAGATAGGTGGCAGAATCACTTTCCCATAGATGACCTCAAAGGGGGCTTTCCCTGTGGAGCTGTGAACTGTATTATTGTAAGCAAACTCCACCAATGGTAGGTACTTTTTCCAGGCTGAACCTTGGTCACCCACGTAGCATTTCAGCATATCCAACATTGTAGAATTTGCTACCTCACTTTCACCATTTGTTTGGGGATGGAAGGAAAAAGAAAAATTCAGATTCGTCCCCATATTATCATATAAAGCTCTCCAAAATAGACTGGTCATCCTGGGGTCTCGATCACTGACAATGGACTTTGGCATACCATGGTGCTTAAAGATATGTGCCATGAAAAGCTTAGCCATATGATCTGTCTTAGTAGTTTTGCGAACTGGAATGAAATGAGCTTGCTTGCTGAATCTATCAATGATAGTCTAGATCCCATCATTCCCTGACTTTGATCTTGGCAAATCAAAATTGAAGTCCATTGCATTACTTTCCCACGGTGCCTGAGGCACGGGAAGAGGCATAATTTGGTCAGGTGCCTTCTATCTATCATATTTTACTTTTTGACAGGTAAGGCATTCTGTGACAAATTGATATATATCTTTCCACATCCTTGGCCAAAATAAATACCTCTCTAGTACTTAAGTTGCTGCTGTTAGTCCTCTATGCCCAACATAGGGAGGTGCATGGCATTCCTCCAAAATCTTTTTCCTCATTTCGTGGGTGATGCATAGGCAGTCATCTTCCATTAGATACCCATTTGTCAAGGAATAGTGACTGGTAGACTGTCCCTCTTGCACTTGCTGTAAAATCTCACCAAAATCTGCATCATTAGCATATTGCTCCCTCATGTCTTTCAGATCCCGATGATAAGCAATAGTCACATTGTTCATATGCTTCTCAAGAGCTTTGTCCGAGTCAGAAAATATCTCAGACTTTGGTGATCTATTTTAACTGTAAAGTCTGTACCCAAAAGATAATGCTTCCATGTATGGATGGCATGTATTACAGCCAACAACTCTTTCTCATAGATTCCCAGAGATCTCTCTACATCTCGGAGTCTCCTGCTCTCATAGGCCACTACATGACCATTCTGATGCAATGCAGCCCCAACACATTTCCCACAAGCATCACAATCCACATCAAATGGCTGATACAAATCTGGAACTATCAGAATTGGCTTTGTGGTCAGCTTCTCTTTGAGTGTGGTGAATGCTTTCTTCTGTGGGATTCCCCATCTGAAAGCTGCACTTTTATTGGTAAGGTTGTGAAGTGGAGCGGCTATGTCCGCAAAATGCCTGATAAATCTTCTGTGGTAAGAACACAGGCCTAGGAAACTACAGACTTCATGCACAGTCTTCAACGCTAGCCATTCCTGAATGGCTTGGATCTTTGCCGGATCCGTCCATATCCCATCTTTGGATATTATATGCCCCAAGTAATGGATCTCTCCTAGCAAGAATTCACTTTTCTTACTGTTTGCATAGAGCTGGTGATTTCACGGCTCTTGGAAAACTATAGCAAGATGTTCCTTGTGCTCTTCTTCGGACTTAGAAAAGACTATAATGTCATCAAAGAAGGTCCCTGTGAACTGTCTGTAGGGTCGGAAGATATGATCCATTATTCTATTAAAAGTAGTTGGGGCATTAGTCAATCCAAAAGGCATCACCAAATACTCATACAACCCAAAAGTAGTGCAGAACACTGTCTTATGCACATCCTGAGGCTGTATCCTCACTTGGTGATAACCACTCTTGAAATTTATCCTGCTGAAAACTGAAGCCCCATTTAACTGATCCAACACATCAGCAATGCGCGGAATAGGGAATATGTTCTTGATGGTTATTTTATTTAGAGCGCGATAATCGATGCACAGACGGAATGAACCATCTTTCTTCTGTACAAGCAGTACAGGGGAGCAAAAAGGAGAAGAACTAGGCTGAATCAGCCTCTTGGACAGCAAGTCCTGCACCTGGGCCATAATTTCTTCTCGTTGAATTGCACTAACTCTGTATGGGGAACTATGTGGTGGCTCACTACCAGGAATGAGTTCTATGCCATGATCTTCAGGTCTCTCAGGGGGTAACTCCCCTGGCAAAGCGTCAAAAAAGCAATCTTTAAAATTTTCAAGAAACTGAAATTTATTATGATCTGCCTCACTTATTTCAGCATGCATTTCAACATCTCTCTCTTTTACAAAAACCATGTAAGCTGAAATTGCAGACTTTATTTCTTTTCCAACAGAACTATTTGATACAATGGGAATAGTTTCCCCTCTATTCCTGGCAACCACACGCTGTACTTTGCCCCTGTGTACAAACTCCAACACTCTCTCAGGTAGAGTCAACTTCACTGCCTTGCGATGGAACCAAGGTATACCCAAAACCACATCATGATGTTTCAGTGGAGAGATGAAGAAGTCTTCCTGATTCACATAATTGTGTACATGAAGACGGAGCTTCCCTATCAAGGAGTGACTGGCACAGGATTTCCACAGAACATCTAGTCAGCATCCAGCCTCCTCCTCCTTTATTCCCAACCTTAGGGCTAAGTCCTCTGATATAAAGTTATCTGTAGTCCCGGGATCAAATAAAATCAACGCTTGCTGGTCTTTGATCTTGCCCCATGATATCAGCAATTCTCGTTCCTCTGAGTTTGACACACGACCCAGTACATCAGGAATTCCTCCTGCCATTGGTTTGCGCAGTCCCCGTGGCTTCTCTGTCTCTTTTCCCGTCGGAGTAGTGGACATTGGGCAGCCACATGCCCCTCTTTTCCACATCTGAAGCATTTACCCTCTTTTTTGAAAGTTTCAATGTGTTCAAGGGTAAACTGTGGTCTCCCCTTATAGGGCTTTTGTACTTGGTTTCCCCTCGGCTTCTGAGGCTGAAATCCCCTCTTCTAAGCCTTGGGAAACTCTTTTGTTTCAGACTTGGGGGTCACTAGCTTTTTATCCCCCGGTATTTCTTCCTGTAGTGAAGGCATAGTAGTAGGATCCTGCATATACACAAGACTAGCCACATTGGCTGAATGCATAAGATCTGAAAAATCTTTGATATCCTTAGTGTTCACTTGGGCCTAAATCTTTGGAGCGAATCCTGCCCGATACTTGAGTCTTGTCTGAGACTTTCTTGAAAGGTGAGACCTGCAAATCTTAGTCCCAAAATTTGTGATTATAAGACTCAACTGTATCTTGTGCATCCATATGCATACTTTCCCAATTGAGGAGGACATGGTCCCAAAACTGCTTGGGAATGAACTGTTTATAAAAGGCTTTCTTGAAGCCCTTCCATTTCTTGGGAGCTGTGAAGTTAGCAGTTTGAGCTATCCATCATGCACTAGCTGTACCAGTCAAATGCAAACCAATCATACGAAGCTTCGAAGACTCACTGAAATTGCCTTAGGAATTGCATTGCCTTCTTGTCTTGACCATATTGGCCATTGTATGTGGCAAACCTCGCTGACTTCCCACCATCTTTGAACTCTTTGGTCTTTGCTCTCTTGCTAGACTTCTTCTTCTTCTTTTTATGCTTCGGCTTTGATGATCCAGAAGAAGAAGATGATGACGAGAATGAAGAGGTAGAGCTAGAAGAAGACGAACTAGAAGAACTATGATCATGCTTAGCCTTTTTCTTCTTGGAGGGAGCATCTTCCCTTTTCCTCTTTTTGCTGTCCTTATAGCGAGACTTCTTACTCTTTCCCGATGCATCATCTGTGGAAAGAGGAGTAGGAGTCAAGGATCTCTTTTTGTCCATCACTTCTTGATTTGCTTCAGAGGGGGCCTCTGTGGCTCTTCCTCAAAAAGAGGTGGTACCATCTTGTGAAGCTTCTTGCCTTTGCTAACTGAGTAATCAGCTCTCTGTAGGCATTCTCTTTATTTGTCTGCATATCCTCTGCCTGCCATACTTGATCAGACTCTGCCATTCCCTCATGGGATGATTGAGCATGCTGCTATGAAGCCATCACTGCAACTTATCTGAGATTTGTAATGCAACTGATGCACTCAGTCTTTGCTTTTCAACAAGAAGATACCTCAACAAGAGGTGTATTGCATTCACACTTGCGCCAGTGACGGCTGTCGGTACAATTGAGCATTCACTTACTGTCTTGCCCCTTTTCTGGCTGCTGCAGAAAGCACTCAGAATGCATCTATTTTTCCCTTTTCTGTGCAAAGGCATGCATCTTTTAATACTCAGCAAATCTATGATTCTCTGCTGTTTTTCTGCTGTTTTCTGACAGGGTACAGACTGTCTCTAACAGACAGAAAATGACAGATAACACCCCTTTTTTAAATTTATAAATGAGGTACGACTGGATGGTAACTGTCTGGTGAGATTGACCAGACTGGTTTTGTTCTGGTCTGGTTGGCTCCCAACTGGACCTTAACCTACTGTGGTCTATTTAACCAGCTATAGTTGGTTAACTATACCCAGAGGTAGTTGGTCAAAATGAGGAGAACATTATGATAATCCCACTCCATGAGAGACCCAGATGTAACAGTGGTCTGGGTTGGTGTTGGTATATGAAGGATGTTGCTAAAATGGATGACAATCCCTCTCCATGAGGGACCAAGATATAACAGTGGTCTGGGTTGGTATTGGTATATGAAGGATGTCAAAAAGTATAATAAAGTAAGAGCGAGAGTGCAATCTATGAGGGAAATAGAACAGCTGATGAGCTGCCTCAGCCTGACTAAAGGGCTCTGCTCCAGATGATTATAAAGGATTCTCTCATCCACTGATAATAATTTACAAACCCCTTTCCAATGTGTCTTGGCTGAGTGCAAGGTCAAAGGCAATGATTTACTCCCCTCAAATAATGATTCTGCCATACGTGCCAATTGCAATTCCCCTTTCTTGTGTATCTTCAAGGCCAAAATGGACGACTAAACATTTGAACCATTTGGTTTTACATGTCCAACATTCCAGCTATACACCTGTCACTGTTGAATTTATTAATGCAGACTTTGCATACTGATTTAGTTTTGCAAGGACAGTGGAATCTTAGCATGCGGCAGTATCGAGTTTCTATATGCTGTAATACTGCTCATTAAGGCTGAGTGACTCTATGTGTTGCTCTATTATCTATTGTGGTATTGGCTGAAGTGTTCTTCCTCCTGCAGGGTTATTCAATTAATGATATTGTCACAATTTGGAGGCCCATAGTCCCTGAGGGGTAATCTTCAGCCTTGAAGTTATGCTTATTTTGTGAAATTCTGTCTGCAAGTCCTCTTCTATAGGATGAGAATTAATACAGTTTCAGATAGTTGACTTCAATTTGTGGGGTTGAATTTTTGAGAAACAGTTACGTATCAGTGGGAGATGTTGCACGTATGGGAAAGCATCCACCTTTGGTTTCAATTGCTTATAAGAACAACGAAGGACTCTTTTCAAGACCAACTGGATTTGATCTGGTATTTGTGCTTGACGTTGCTTATGCATTAATTATGCCTTATCCATGCATGTATAGTTTTCCCAATGTAGTGTTATAAGTCTAAAGTAGTTGTAATTTGTGTGAATGTTGTACAGGTTTGGAGAAGCTGGAAGGAGGGATTTTTAGATCCTGTTTCCATTTGGATGCCAAGAGCACCTGATGGATATTTTGCACTTGGCTGTGTTGCTATTGCGGCACATGTTGAACCCGAATCGGACACAGTGTGGTGTGTTAATTCAAGTCTTATTGAGGATGCAGACTTTGAAGAGCAGGAGATTTGGCATGCTCCAAACAGTTCGCCTTGGGGATGTTTTTTATTTCAGGTAGCCAATGAGACACTTACATTCATGGCTTTGCGGCAGGCTCAACAACGAACACAATGGAGACCTAAACAGGTCGTGTACAGATAATGTATTTTGAATATTTTATCAAAGGTCAGTTCTTGATTATTATTTTTCCGAGGAGGAGGAGTTGAAATTCCTTCCTTTGATGCACCAGTCTTTTCATTTTTCCTGTTATCGAATAGGGTTTCTGATGAATCAACTAAAGTGGTTATCAATTGAGGGGTGTAAGAAAATGGCTACTACCTGGGAATATAGGTGAATTTCCAAAAAGGTGGCGAAATATGGAATTGTGTCATGGACTTCTGCTATCAATAGCATGACCTGCATTCAGCGGCATGGTGTAATTTCTCCTCATGTGGATGCTGTGCAGACTGACTGAGCTCAAATTTGTAAACTTTGATAGCAACATTCTACCCTCTTGTGTCGATTGGTAGAGTTGTTCTGCCAAAAGGACAATTGAAATCGAATTTGGCTCTCTGCAAGATATATGTGGTGGAGTTGAGTAGTGCCTTCTATACAAGGCTGCTCTAGTTCAATAGATTTATGATCTTCTTGTTGTTTGGTGATATAATCATAGCTGAAAATGGCATCTTTTTTGGGTTCTGGATAGTTTCTTGAAGCCATGACAGAGACAATGATTGACTAAATATTAAAGCAGCGCAATTGCACATGGTTTGCAACATTATTTTTTCAGAAGCAGAATTTTCCTAGACCTCCATCATCTAAATATCGCAGCAAGCCTAGAAAACTAAATCACTGTGACTGCTGCTACAAGCATTAGCTCTGTGTGGCATTGAATTCCTCTCGTGTTTTTCCTCCCCTCCTTGATCATTATATTCACTCCTATGTGTTAACACATAGGTTGAGGCTTGTTTTAAATAAGTGAAAATTCATCTCACACCAAAACAAAGGGAGTGCAAGCCTCAAATATCTGCCTCAATACCTTGTATATTCATTGTGTTGGAGGTGCAACTTGACCTTATTATAGGAAATCAATGCATGCTATGATGCGCATGTGTCATAGAAGCTTCCTGAGTACCGGTAAATCTTTTGTCCTTTCACCTCATTACAATGCTCATCCCAAAGCTTTGCCATTTCCCATCTGGTACCCCTAAAAAGGATGCAATCATTAAGACATGCATGAATTTGAGTTGTACTCCAACTTCAAATTTTCTTTGCCTTGTTCCTTGATATTGGGATGGTACATCCTTTCCCCTAGTTTGGGTTTCACTCTAGGGTTTAGGATGTTATACCCTTGTAGTTCATTTCAGCCATGTAGTTAAGATATATGACACCTTCCCAGTACTTGCGGTGGAGGTGTACTGAGTGGTTGTGTTGTAATGGACGAATGCAGGGAAGAGGTCCTGACTTCGGAGTACAACTTTGAACATGCACTGAAGTCATTTCTCATATAACCATAACTTGCACCCTATGTAAGTTTTATAACAAAACTGCTTTTCTAACCAATTGCTATAAGAATGATCTTCCAAGCGGATGTGCGCACACATGCACACACAACTTCCCAATCTCTAAAATATAGAATTTTTTTAATTAACAAATCCAAAGCGTACAATTCACATATCTTAGTCCCATCTTACCCTCAACATCGGAGCCTTCTACATAAAAACAAGAGATTAGGCAGCCTAAGAAATCTCAATACCAACATTTTAAAAGGAGAGTAAAAAGTAGGATAAAACCTATTAATCTAGGGCCAACGTGCTACAGTAGAATTGGAAACAAAGATAATGGCAATATATAACCTAGCCTATCTACCAGCTTGTCTCCACCCATACACCCATACAGCCTATATAGGCATCCTTTACCCATTAATCTATGGCCAACGTTTATAGTAGAATTTGTAACAAAGATAATGGTAATATATAACCTAGCCTATCTACCAACTTGTCTCCACCCATACAGCCTATATGGGCATTTGTATAGCCTCCCCTTGTTCTTCTTCCACACCACTGTCATGGCCCCCTCTCTCTCTTAGTTGCCATCACACCCCTTCTCTCACTCATAACTCCCACCTCTCACACTCTTAATCTCTCTCACTTAACCTGTTTTTGGGGGGGCAACTTAGCTACCCCAAAGTGGAGCAACTATTGCTCAAAACTAGAAACAATGATAAAATGCTTCCAACTGATCCAAAGAAAGATCTCCAAGAGAGTGCGCATCTTGGAGAGATTGGTGTAGGGAGGAAAGAAAGAAATGTTAAACATCCACTGTAGAGTGCCCATACAAACGAATGTTATGGGCATGATATACCAACCACAAAGTCCAATAGCGACATCGACAAAAGAATTGAACAAAGTGGACACCCTATCATGGGTGAGTGCAGGAGGTCATGCCTTAGGTAGAGGATTTGCTCTCCAGAGGACTTATCCAACGTACTTCTCTCACTTGTGTGTTGGTTCAAAAGAAGGATGGGTCCAATTGTATGTGTGTTGACTACAGAGCCCTCAATAAGATGACCATCAAGAATAGGTTTCTGATTCCATCATGATGTGTTGGATAGGTTGAAGGGAGCCACTATTTTCAGCAAGATCGATCGGAAGAGTGGTTATTGCCAAATAAGGATTTGACCCTAGGATACCAATAAGATGGCTTTTCAAACCCGACTTTTGGATTATATGAGTTCTTAGTCATGCCTTTTGGCTTAACAAATGCTCCGGCGACTATCAAAAAAATGATGGATCAGATTCTTTGACTACATAGACAAGAAATTTGAGTTTCAAATGGGGAGAGCGACAAATGACAACCTTTAACATAGAGCCCATCATAGAGACCTTGAGGAGATGAAAGAGCACTATTTACAAGGCTCTAATTTTGAGAGCATCATGGAGAATATACAACAGGGCCAGTCCTCCAACCAGTATTCTTTCAAAGCCATACAAGTATCTCATGACGGATGATCTATGTGTCACCAGTGACATGCGCATGAAAGTATGGAGGAATCTCGTGTACCACAGTATGTAGGTCATTGAGGTATTTCCAACATGAATCAAGCAATCAAAAGATACTTCTTTTGGCCAGGTCTGCAGAAGGACATCCATATGCAAGTACTTGTTTTGGCCAGGTATGTAGAGGAATCTCATATACCACCTTATGCAGGTCATTGAGGTATTTCCAACATGAATCAAGCAATTGAAAGATACTTCTTTTGGCTAGGTATGCAGAAGGACATCTGTATAAGTATTTCACTTGCCAAAAAGTAAAATATTATAGACAAAAGACTCTAAGATTGTTGATTCCGCTTTTGGTACCCCAGGTTCATCTTTGATCTACCTAGATCTAGAAATGTGAAATGATGGGATTTGGACCATTATTTACAGGTTCAATAAGCAAGCTGAATTCATTCCTGTCAAGAAGACCATCAAAGCAGATCACATGGCAAAGTTATTTATGACATAGATCTTCAAGCACCATGGGATGCCCAAGTTAGTTGCAAGTGATTGAGACACTCAGATGACGAGTTTGTTTTGAAGATCTTTATTTCACAACATGGGGACAAAGTTGGATTTTTCTTCATCTTTTCACCCCTAGTCAGACAACCAAAGTGAGATTGGAAATTCCATGGTGCTAAATCTCTTAACATGCTATGTGTTAGAGCAAAAAGATTAGTGGGAAAAGTACCTCCTTCAGTGAAGTTTGTGTACAACACCACTACAGACATTTCCACAAGAAAAGCCCCATTTGAAGTGATTTATGGGAAGGTGATTCTACCACCTGATCTCAAGACCAAGGATGAGATTTTGGTGGTTGACAATATGTTAGAGATCCTAAGATAGTTTTTTCTGAGGTTCGATAGCCATAGAAAGATTCAGAGAAAAGCATAAAAGTGCAGCAGATTAGCACATAAGAGACATGAATTTTCAAGGAGATTGGGTACTCAAGTTCGAGAAATCTACCACACCTTCCACCTGGCTTTTGTAAAGCAATATCAAGGATCGGAACCCGTAGAGCTATGCTAGGAAGAACCACTAGAGGTGGAAGAAACAGAGGCAATCCTCCAACCAAAACGAATTGTATCTCACACCGAGAAGAAAGGACCCAGAGACAAGGTACCCGGAGGTACCTTATCAAGTTCAAGAACTAACTATTCCAAGTGGGTGGATGAGGACTTTTTATCACAGCACCCCTAAATTTTATAGTCATACCAAGAAGCTTTTTAGTTGATGGAAACTAATTAGAAGCCAAGGGTATATCACGAATTTGTACTTCTCCCAAGAAATAAAGAGGAATCTTTTATATTGACTTTGGTCAAAGAAAGCTAACTTCAATTAACTAGAATAAGTTTCATTTTTTTGCATTGCATTGGTTAAAAAATATTGTGGGAACATTCACATGGAACTAGGAATAGTCTTAGAACTAGAATGCATGCATTTGGCTAATCTTTAATGGGTTAAAGTGTTGATATTATTTGTCCAATGGGTAGAACAATGGGGAGTACTATTTAATGGAAAAGAACAAAGCAAGTGATACCCCACTTAGATGGAGGGCCCACTTGATGCAAAAGAAAAACGGGCACCCATTCTAGGAGAAAGTGCCCACTTTTGGAGAAAAACTTTAAAGCCAACTTTTGGAAAGCAAGAAAGGGTGGGTGGGGGGAAGGGGGGCGAGGGTGAAGCATGTGCTTTTTAGGTACCTTATAAATTGAGATTTGTACTTAGCTCTTGCTCCTTCATGAGCCTCTTTATAGAACTGGAGGGGGGGGGGGGGGGCAGTCCCCCCCCAAGCTGTCTTGCAGCCTTCCAGTCCCCAGACAAAGTGGTTTTCAATTGGTGAATTGTTCTAAAGTACTTTGAATCGGCATCTGTTACTATGATTTGGATTCTGCCAGCTGTGGTGGGCACCTTTTCTAACGTGCAATTTAGCAAGAAGGTTGAAATTTGATTGTAGAACCTAGCTTTGAGATTTGGAAAAGGCTTTATGCAAGATTTGGGATATAGTTCAGAAGGTCATTTGGATAGTGATGGAACTTTATGACAGGGTCTCAGGAAAGGTTCAGAGAGCTATAGGGCGGATAGAGGAGATCAGAGCACTCAAATAGGGATCAATTATGACCAACTCCATTTGGCCTCTAAATTGACGAGCTTGAGACCTTCGTTGAGACACTTGGAGAGGCAAGCTCATCTCTCGCTGGCTCCTTTATCCAAACTCTCCTCTATGCAGACTATGTGATCTCTTCTCTTCAATTTAAGGCCTCCAATGGCATTTGGATGCACTCCACACGTACAACACATAATTTGAAGGTCAATTTTGGTAAAAACAAGGTGATGATCTTCAACACATCCAAGGTAGTCATCCATCAAGAGCCAATTATGATAGGTTGTAAGTGAACATGATCACATCCTACACATATCTAGGAGTATTTTCTTTGGTGTGATTTTCATGAGGAGGCTAGCAATATAGGCCCCATTGAGTAGGGTATACGTTTTTCTTCCTAGGATTGAGCGACAATAATTTCAAACTCATGTTCAAGATCCCTAGAACATAGTCTCTTCTCTTCCGCGGTCTTGCTTTCTTTAGTTTTTCCTACCCTTCAAATACATTCCCCCTTCATACCTATTACTCTTTCCTACCCTCTTCCACTTTCCTTTCCCTACCTCCTAGCTTAGCGTGCTCCGTCATGTCGCACTCCTACCCTCCCTCCTAGATTATCTTTTCTTCCCTTTAGCCTATCCCCCCTCAGCCTCCTCGACTCCCTCCCTCCACTTCCCGCTTTACAAGATGTTGTACCTACTTGTTCAAATCGTGATTTCAGATCCATGTTTGATCTCTCTTCAAAATCGTGATTTTTGCTCAAGTTTCACATTGATCCAATGTGCGAATCTATTATGAACTAGTGTGGAAGGCTTCTCCAATTGGACTATCAATCTTGACCAAGAATGCTATTTTTAAAATTGTATTTCACTGACTGCGAGAACCATTTTTCAAAAAACAAAATGCTAAAGCTCAAGAAGGATATGGAATTGGAAAGATTCACCACTCTCTTTGCACACATCCTCAGGTTCCACCCATCTAGATCACCGGCTAGGGATTGGATGCTTGCTACTCTTCATCTAGATCTCATTCCCCACCTTCTAGATGTTCTCACTCTTCAGAAGAGGCTTCTTTTAAGTTGCTTTTTATTCTCAGGAGGTCACCGCCGGCACTATCTTAAAAGCTAGTCCTTTGGCACTTGGTTTGAGGAGGAGTTCTCTTATTCCATTCACTTTGGGTTTTGATCTAGAGGACGGGCCATTTCACTATCAGTCTTCCTCAATCCTTACCATAGACTCCCTACATTAATGAAAGCATTCTTTGGGTAGGTCATAAAGATCCCATCCACTTCCTCTAGCTTGCATCCTTTCACAATGGAGGTGATTAGATCTGATGGGACTCCTTGAGTTACAGTCATTGTTTTTTACCCTAACATATCAGATGACCATATTATGCTCCATTGCCCATATGGTTCTCTCTTTGGGCAGAGAGTCGAGATTGTGGGCAGACAAGATTAATGTAGGATATGTAGGACCTTTAGGCACTTTGCTAGAGATTGTCCATACAATAAGAAAAGGCCCTCCTCCTCCTCACCCTTGACACAGTGCTCCTACGGCACTTCCTACACATATTGTACTAGCTACGTATCCCCCACCTATTTCTCTAGCTGCTTATCCCATGCTGACCACCCCAACTGATGTGGACTAGCTAGATCCTAGCTTTGGTGTGTTCGAGGGAAGGGTTTGGCTCTTGCATCTTCTTCAATTATCTAGGTTGGATTTTAGACACTTCAGTGTTGTCCTTAGCTTGAAGACACTCTCTTTGTACCCTCTTATTTTGGTGATGCAGCTATTGGTATTCCTATTAGCAAGGCCTCTTCCTCCATAGGTATGGGAGCTCTTTCTCCTATGGATTTCCCTCCTCTCCCCATTACTCCAAGAGATCTTCTACTCAAGAGGAAGTACTTTTCCCCACTAGATCGGGTAAGATGTTCCACCCTAGCACCTTCCGCCCGACGAGGATTGTTGGCTGAAACATATAGGAACTTGATGTGTAAATCATCGCCACAATAGGTAGATGATTTGGAACTAGTTTCATCTATGTGATATTTGACAATCCATTAATGTTCACTTTATACAAGACCACAAAGTGGATGCCAGAGATTGCCTAGAGTTAGGGACACTTCTTTTAATTCATACCTTTTGGTCTCTTTCTTTGGGCAATAGGGGGGGAACATGCATTTCAGTATGAGATTCCATTCTTTCCCTCATGGTCAGACATGGTGTCATTATACCCTCTAGAGCACAATGGGTCATCCGATTGATTATGGGACGTAAGGTTAGTTTTCTTAGCCTTCATGCGTGCATCAATAGAGGGGACCATGTCCCAAGTGACATGGTGTAGTTGCCTTCAAACAAAAAAGGGGGGAGGAAGGTGGCATTCATTTGCATTTCTCTTTCAAGATATTTACAGAGATACTTGGATAGATGATCCCTTTCACACTTTGTTAATTGGCTTTTGTTCTATTGTTCAAATAGGTTGTTACAGATGCCCATCCTTGCACATTTTACTTTTGATTATTGGGCTCTGGACAAAGGTGGTTCAGTATGCAACGCACCAGGGATTTTCAGTTTAGATCATTTTTTAGCGGTTATGTGGTTATGATGATTGCTGAGACTCACTTGAAATACCTTTCTACCAATATCAAGATTCCAGATATGCAGTGTATATAGAGGAGGACCTCACGGAAGGATGTGTTACAAATTTGGGTGTCTCATTTGCAGGGTGGAGTGGGATCTGCTTCACTTTATGGCAGCAACCCTTTCTAGTATTAGGGACTTTTATCGTACTATTGCAGGTATAAGAAGAGATTCTTAAATGAGAGATTGCCTATGACATTATATGTCTTGCAAAGGGAAGAGCAAAAATGACCTATGGATGCTTGGATTTAGGAGCAGATTATTCGGGAGCAGATGCTCGTAAGTCATTTTGGATATAGATGGGGGAAAGAGTCAATAATACATATTTCCTAGGCATGGCTAACCCAGATCACATTCCTACAACTTCATGGAGGCTTTGTCTCTGCA
This sequence comes from Dipteris shenzhenensis, assembly GCF_047967505.1. Lineage (NCBI taxonomy): Eukaryota > Viridiplantae > Streptophyta > Polypodiopsida > Gleicheniales > Dipteridaceae > Dipteris > Dipteris shenzhenensis. Next base: position 24,981,787 of record NC_141605.1, on the reverse strand, counting down.
GAGGTGTCCCCATAAAGTATTTCTAGTGAGATCTGGGGCAATGGGAACGGATTGATCTAGGGCAATGAGAGAAGAGCCTCCTCTTCCTTCGATACACAATCGAATAATGCCATGATTAGCCTAAGAGGTTGGAGGCACACCAAAGCTCCTCATTGGGAGAATTTTGAGATTTTTGATGATTTGCCAAAATCCTTTTGGAAGAGGGTCTAGAAATCCCTCGAGTAGAATTATCACTCTTTTCTATTCATGGATGGATTATAGTGAACTAGTGGAGGTCCATGTTTGGGTAGATTCCAATGTACTCATTGCCTTTATACTGAGGAGTCTATTTAGCATTGCTTATGGGATTGCACATAGGCGAATATGATCTAGAAGGGGATAGCTTGGTCATTGAAGCACCTTTATGTGAGTGAACTAGGGCTTGGTATCTTGGCTCTCTCTTTCAGAGCCTTAGGTGTTTTATGAGAGGGACGACCCTTCCTAGGCTCTTTTGGTTGATGAAATTCGGTTGAGTCTGGATGATGTTCGCGAATCTCCATTTAGACCTGTGCATGCCTCGGTGGATACTTGATGTGAGAGTATGGTGAGCATATCAACCTGGCAGATTAGATATCCAAATGCAGCAAGGCTTTGGATGGTTGTTGTACACACATTGGCTAGTATTTAGTTAGATATGATACACACCTTGGTGGCTCTTTGGGGGAGCATGCAAGGCTGTTCACGGTAGCCTCTACCAAGACGATTGTTTTCTTTAGGGAGTGGAGCAGCTCCTTGTTCCTCTCAAACTCACGAGCATTTTTAGTCTAAACCTTGTATTTTCTCTAGCTCTTTTACAGGAGGTTGATTTTTCCCTAATAGAATATATGTTTTCTCACGTCTTGGGTGATGTACTTTTTCCTTGCTCTTTTCTCTTGGAGTATTTTTCATACTTAATAGAGGTATTTTCTTTTAAAATAGAAATCATGTCTTTGCTTCTAAGTAGTTTCTACTTTCTATTCAAGAGTTTTTCGGTTTTGTTTAAGTACTGTAAAGATTTTCCATGTTTTCTTCTCAAAAGAGAATGTCGATTTTGTAGAGGACGTGATGTTCACATTTTTCATGCCCTACCACTCTAGTCTCCTCTCCTTTTCTCTTTTCATGTAAACTAGGTAAACAATTCCTTTTTTTTTCCTTTACATTCTTCGCTCCTCTTCTCTTCTCATGCAAGAATGAAAGAAGAAGATGGAGAAATGGAAAATAGAAAGATTGAGATGGAGAAAGACAGAGCTTCTTAGCTTAAGTATCCTCTTCTCTTATCTTTTGAAGCTCCCCTGCTCTTTGCATTTGCATTTCATGAAAGAATAAAAGAAACAACATTAGGACAAGCATTTATGAAAGAGAGAAAGAAATGCAGAAAGAGGGAGATTGCTTACCTTTTCCCTTTCAATTTGTGGCTTGCTTTTTCTTCCATGCACCTCCTTTCTTCTTCGCACCTTCTTTGTATTATGTAAATCGAAGGATATTGTTATGTTAATTATGCTCTTCATATTCTCCAGTTCTCGCCTAAGAGAGAAAGAAATGTAGAAAGAGGGAGATTGCTTACCTTTTCCCTTTCAATTTGTGGCTTGCTTGCCCTTCCATGCACCTCCTTTCTTCTCGCACCTTCTTTGTATTATGTAAATCTAAGGATATTGTTGTGTTAATCATGCTCTTCATATTCTCCTATTCTCACCTATCTCCTTTGATTCATGTCATATTTCTTTCATTAGAAAGACATGGCAATGCATGGTCTTGTATATATTGTTTTCACATGTGTAACTATGTCATTCTGTCTTGGTCACTTGGATTGAATTCCTCTCGACCTATTCAATCTTGTGTATATTAGATGAGTCTTGAGAAACTTATTGAGTTCTATAGTCATCACAGCAACTTTCATCACAGCAACAACAAGCTGTTCTATCAATTCACATACGCACCAAGGAGTCAGTGTCATGGGACTCTAGCTGCCATTATGAGGCACCTCCATCTGAGGCATCATCCGGGGGCACTTCACGTCACATATAGAGAGAGGAAAAGACAATTACTAGGATGATTAGGACCAATGGAGAGGGAAGTTGTTGTTGCAGAGGGGCCATTAAGGTTGTTGAGACCATGTGTGTCAATCCCCACGGTACACATCCAATTGATGGGATGACCATGCCACTACCGAGATAGTCACACACCCGTACCCCCTCATGCACTATGCCCTCGGGATTGTCACACACCAAGACCCCAAGATCGTCACATACCATGGCCTCAGGAGTAGGCCCAGATTCATCAAACACATTGATATGATCCTAAGGGCACTATTTGGATACCTTCTTGCAAGATCCTGCATATTTTGTGGATGGCACGCAACAAATCATAGAGGATGACAAGGGATCTCATGTCATGTCATAGATATGACAGATCATGAGTGTTGCCTTTGATGGGAAGATAGTAAATATTGGAGGAATCAACCTATTGATAAGAAAGAATATGTCATAGATGCACTCCAGAGAGTTTTCCATGCATGAGCACTTATCATTGTAGATATGAGAGATCATGAGTGTTTCCTTTGATGAGAAGATAGTAAATATTGGAGGAATCAACCTATTGATAAGAAAGAATATGCCATAGATGCACTCCATAGAGAGTTTTCCATGCCTGAGCACCTATAGTTTGATAAGAAGTGGATGCTAGAGTGCATGGTTTGCAGTGATGGTTCAACGTAGATCTGATTCTTTGGTTCGCCTAGTAGGCATGTATGGCATGTCGCCCATGCTTGGACCTTGATCTATCAGAGGTATACTTGACTTGGGAGGAGAGGCTCCAGGTTCTCTTATTGGCATGGATGATGTACAACCATTAGTTTCACACCTCATTTTGGCTGAGTTAAGGTCCCACTACTCCACCTTGATGTAAAATTCCAAGTGATCATGTGTCTCCACCAAGTTGTAGGAACTTTGGTCTATTTGAGAAACAATGAAATGCATGTAGTAGAGGCTACATTTGTTAATTCTTCTATGTGAGAAATAATGAAATGCATGTAGAGGCTACATTTGTTGTTTCTTCTATCTAAGAAACAATGAAATGCATGTAGAGGCTACATTTGTCATTTCTTCTATTATTTAGAGCTTGTGTACTATGTGAATAAGCTTACCATAGAAGTGCCTGTTTTTTAAGAGCTATGTGGTATGTTTAATCAAGGTGTATTTCATGGAAACAATTGCTTTGTTCTTCCTTTTAATTCTAGAGTCATTTCAATTGCTAATCCTAGAGTCATTTCGATTGTTAATTCAATGGAGATTTTCGACACTATTGTTTTGACTTTCTCTATGCATGCAATCATTCTTCATTACTATTAGAAGCAGAATTTGTGGTGGTATTTTATGCCCAACTTTTTGGTAATCTTGTTGGGGAAGAATGGTTATGCTAAGGAAGGTTTTGATGTGGATGATAAAGGGGTCACCACCTACAAACAAGGGGTATATATGCAACTCTTATTGTGGGACTCTGAAGGAAGAGCATGAGGAACATGAAGAACCACCTTCATTGTATTGGATACTAAGAACTTTGATGAGAATAGTGGAAGAAATGGCCGGACTAGAACAAATGCATGCAATATAGCCAATTTTGAATAAGAAAGTAAAAAGTGCGAAGAGATGTCATGTATTGAGACTGAGGAATGATAAACAAAAATAGAGATGGAGTCCTCTCGAAAACTAGAGTCATCATCTGTTCCTATTGTCAATTAAATGAAATGTTTAAAAAGGAAAAGTGATTAAAATTAAAACAGCAGGGTGCTTATATAGGAGTGGTAGTAATTATACCTCTAGTATTTAAATCAATACCAACATTAAAAAGAGTATTACTAGTGGTTAACACATAAATATAGGTGGTAAAACCTTTAGTACTACTAGTTATAGGCATATTGTTGGTAGGCGAATTTGCACCAAATTTTTGTGATGGTATTATAAGTATTGCGAGTAACATGATATTTCTTTATAGTTTTTGAAAGCTTTATCCACGAGTGCAAATCACACAAAAAGTTGGGTGATTACATAAATATGCAATCCTTGATGAGGAGACACAGTTATAATAAATTTTTAAGTCCTGAACTCTTGTGAAGGATGCTTGGAATAGATTAGAAAATATGCATAATGTCGCAAACGAAGCATGAGTGATTGAATTACATAATCAACTTCACAATGCATTTTTTCGGATGCTAACTATTTTTTTATGGTACATTGCTGCCTAAGAGCCCACAATGGAAGAGAATCTTTAGCGACTTCACTTAGAGATACTATTTGACCTCAATATTGAACCTTAATTCCCCCAAGTTATGTTCCTGTACTTATGTGTCCACAAATCTGATGGTCACCGCATGACCTTCGAAGATATGTTTGATGCACACTTCTGGCAGCCTCTTCATCCATTTTTCTACATCTCTCAAAGGCTATTCAACTACCATCAAGTCATGAACAATGCCCTCAAGTCCGACATCTTGCACAGAGTCTGATCCATAGATGGATCATGAATAGGAAGGAGGCCATGTTAACCACCATGGTTAACAATGATATATTTTGCAAGATAGTCCGAAAAATAGGGAGAGGATGAAAGGAAGATAGTAGAAATTTGCCTTGGAGACGTATGGTCCCAAATGCCTTATAAAAATAAGGAGAGAGAGAGAGAGAGAGAGAGAGAGAGAGAGAGAGAGAGAGAGAGAGAGAGAGAGAGAGGGGGGGGGGGGGGGTAAGAAAAGGGTTGGCCCTCCCTTCAAAATGTGGAATGTATAAAAAGTCAAAGGTTTGACTTTGGTCTTCGTTGTTGTATACACACATTTGAAATACAAGCTCTCTTTCTCTCTTCAATGAGTTGTCTTGAGTTCTCTTGTTTCCCACCATAGTGCCTTTGTGATTTCCACTCCCTCTCCCCCTTCTTCCCTTCTTCACTCGCCTCTTGCCTCCCCCTTGCCCCTCTCTTCTCCCTTCTCCCCCTCCCCCCCTCCTTCCTCTCATGGACTCACACTGCAACAACTCGGAAGCTACTTGTGTGGCATAAGTGGACGGCAAGCCTTGCATTGCTCCTCACCATGGGAGTCAAGGAGGGAGTGCCCTCGGCATATTGGTGAACTTCTCACCACACGTGAGTCACAACCAGGACTACACATAAACATTTTGTGTACTTGGTGGCCAATAAATATACCATATGGATTGTATGGGATATTGTACAACTTAGGCCTTGCTTAGACATAGTAGTGTGGCCACCAAGTGGCCTAGTAAGGCCTAGTAAATCTTCAAATCTATCATGAATATTAGGTTAAAAATTTGGTTTTCCTCCTCAAGAAAACACCTTTGATGTGAAAGACTACAATACATGAACGATCGCCTAAAGAAGGCTTTTTGTTTGAGGAATCCACAAAGATTTGCCCATATGTGATCCACAAAATTTCTTTCTCACTGAATTTTCAATTAACTTAGCTTATTTAGCATTTTAGTTCACCCTACTTATATTGTTATGCCTATTAGTAGAAAGCTATCTTCTAAAAAATTGCTAAATTGCTTACTCTTGCATTACAACCTTGCATACTTTTGCTTATGGTTTGTAATCTAGTCTATAGAAAGAAACATTAATGGAATATTGAATTGATACTAACCCATTTTGGCTTGTCAACACAATATGTGATCTCACATTCACTGCATTTTTACTACTAATGCCAACAAGTCATGAGTACATTCCCTTATTAATGGAGTTCAATCTCATGAAAATAATGGACGTGTCATCCTTGGCCCCCATCATGCATCCAATATAGCCATAAGCCTCATGGAGTGCACTACACATTTTTGTGCAACAACCTCATCCTTCTTTTTAAACACCCTCCCAAATGAAATCACAAGCCTTTACAAGGATGGTGCTATGTGGAAAATACATGAAGGGTTGTCCATTCTTAAACCCAAGCTATTATTGAGGATCCATGAACTTTTTTTATGATTTAGGGCTAGGTCTCAATTGGAATCTACTCAGCAATGTCCAAGTTAGCACGTGTATATTAAAAACTATATTTTGGAGACCTTGTCAAAGTTCTCTTGCTCCAAGAAATGTTTAGGGACCTTTAGAACATCCACTCAATAGTCCTAAATGCTCCTCTCATTCTTTTAAAAGTCAAAGTTCACGTACACTTCTCATCTTATACATCAATACTTGTATAAAGTCTCAACACCCAAAGGTGTAGGTGTTGAGATATCGAGCTCCACTCATGATATGCCAGGGTGACCATTGTGCATTTATGTCACCGACTTGTTAGTTGTAGATGCGGTTGGTACATCGCCCATGAATAATTGCTATATGATAGCTATCTTTATGTACTCTAGTTAGTGGCTCAATTAGTATGCCACCTTAGTTAGCTGAGTTTGGTTTGAGACCCACATATAGGGTTCACCTATTCTTTTGTACTTAGAGTTCTCTTGGCTTTCACAACTAAGAAGAGGAAAACTGAGTTGAGCCTCCACCTTTGTGTATATTCCCCCATTGTGTATGTGAGAAAGCTACAAGTGAGACTCCTTCCTTCTCTCCCACTCTCTTCACATGGTATCAGAGCTCAGATTGTGGTAAGGAGCTCAAGAAAGCAAACCAAGTTCGCGGTGTCCTAGTAAGAGGATCAGTGTTGCTTTCCTTTTTTTCGAGTTTGGGAGCAAATCTCTGTAGGTAACACATCCGAAAAGTGCAAGAGTGCACTGTCTCAGATTGGGATGCTCTTCGTGGTGTGGCGAGAGGGTAGTATATGCTATGGGTGTGGGCAAAGCCCTCAAAGAAATTATTTTTTTGATTCGAGGCCATTTCGGGGCCCGTTTTGGTGGCAGAAGTTTTCCACAGGCACTCAGGAAAGTGCCTTGCTTTTGCTGTGCAACCACTGTTCTGCAGGTCAGTGAAAAGTTATCATAGAAATTACATCATATGCCTATGCACAGAGATATTAGGAGTGACAAAATCCTTCTTATTGCCTGTTGATGCATAATGGTCACTAGGAAGTGACTATGTGGTCAAATGCCACTCTCGTCAATTTTGCAGATTTGCCCTTGTGAGGCAGAAGTTGTGTTTTTTTTTAGTGACAGAATATTTTGCAGTGTTCCATAATGGCGTCTGATGCTCTTTCATAGATTGTCACTGAAAAGCTTGACAAGAACAACTTCCAAGCATGGAAGTTTAGAATGACAAATTTCCTTAAGGGAAAAGGCTATTGGGAGTTCATTATTGGAGCTGAACAACAACCGGTTATTCCTAATGTTCCCAATCAACAGGAGTTGTAGGCATTTAAAGGCTCGCATGAGAGAGCTAGAAAAGTTATGTATTGGCTGTCTATCAGTATTTTTGATTTTATGATTGTGCATATTCAGGATGTAAGCACGCTGAAGGAGGCATGGGATACTTTGACAAAAATGTATAGCACAAATACGCAAGCGAGGAAAATGCAGCTCAAGCAAGAGTTGCATAATGTGCAGAGAGAAAATATTAGCATCAATTGTGGGGGTTAAAGGTCACTGTGCCTTTACCCCGGTTATGTACAATACTCAAACACATATATAAATGAATGAAAAAGAAGATTAGGGTGTTCTGCACCCACCAAAACTTGTGTGGCTCTCTGTCTCTCTCTCCCTCTTCCGTTCTTTCTTCCGTTGTGAGCACTCTCAACTAGTATCAAAGCCCGGGTGATCTAGTTGAGCGTGCGTGAATGCTTGAAGCTCAGCAGCTCTGTGGGAGGAAGGAGAAGCTCTATGGTGGAAGATGATGATTTAGTTTCTGTGACCTTGAATGGTCTAGGAAAGGATTATGCACAATTTCGGACATCCATTACCGTCCGTGAGAATTTTCTTGATTTTGAGGAGTTGATCGTTCTTCTAATTTTTGAAGAGCAGAGAAATGGTGGTGCATCTTCTTCAGGAGGAACTTCAAAAGAAGCTGTCTTCTACTCAAATGCTAGAAGAGGTAGAGGCAGAGGTAGAGCAGGCCACAATTTGGAGGCCATGGCAGAAATCAAAATATGCAGCAAATTCAAGAAAACCACTCCTATGGAGGAGGATGTGGTAACTTTAGAGGCAGGGGGAGCCAAAGAGGTCGTGGTGGATGGCAAAGAGGCCAAAATGTAAGCAACAATGTTGAATGCTGCTACTGGTAAAATGGGTCATATGGTTAAAGAGTGCTATGAAAAGCAGAATGACATCATGACTGGAAAATTGCAGCAAGGCAATTATGCATCCTCTAGTAGACAGGGTGATGACAGAAATGAGCATCTGTTTATGGTGCAGCACATGACCAATTCTATGAAAAAGTGCAAAAGAAAGCAATGATGTGTGGTATGTTGACTCAAGTGTGTCAAACCACATGACAGGTCATGCAGAATGGATGCAGGATGCAAGGAAAATGGAAAGACCAAGATATGTGGAGACTGGTGATGATACTACACATCCTACTATGCAGATTGGTAAAATTCATTTTTCTATGCACGATGGAAAAAAGAAATATCTGTCTGATGTATTTCATGTCCTGAATATCACCAAGAACCTGGATTCTGTTGGTTAAATGCTTGAGCAGGGCTTGCAGGTCAGATTTAATCCTCATTGATGCTTTGTTGAGGATATGAAAAATAGAGGTCGCTTGATAGAAAAAGGGAAGAAGAAGGGCAGGATGTTTACATTGGATGCGGACATGCCTAAATTGAGTGCAGTAATGTTTGCACATGGGATCGGTGTAGTTGCAGATATTGATATATGGCATAAATGCATTGGTCATGTTGATGTACGACGACTTAAATTAATGCAGGCCCAAAATATTATTGCAGGATTGCCTAAGTTCAAGGTTACAGAAATGCATAAGATATGTGAAGCTTGTAAATTTGGAAAATAGGCAAGGAAACCATTTCCTAGACATGTTCAAGAGAGTAAGAGGCCATTGGAATTAGTCCACTCTGATGTGTGGACTACTAAAGCTGCATCTATCGGAGGCTGTCATTATTTTGTTACTTTTATTAATGACTATTGTAGAAAAGTTTGGGTGTATTTTATGAAAAAGAAAAGTGAAGTGTTTGGGCATTTCAAAGCTTTTAAAGCTATGGTTGAAAAAGAAACAGGCCCGCAAATAAAATGCCTAAGGTCAGATGGAGGGGGAGAGTACCTCTCAAATGAGTTTGCAAGTTTCCTATAGGAGCATGGCATAGAGCAGCAATATTCATGCAGTCATACCCCATAGCAAAATGGACTTGCAGAAAGGAAAAACAGGCATATTGGAGAGGTATCTCGTGCCGTGCTCAACTGCAGTCGCATAATGAATAGGATTCCCACTGTAGCAATACATGGCATGACACCAGAGGAGAGGTATACTGGTAGGAAACCAGATATTTCTCATTTGAAAGTTTTTGGTTGCATTGCCGATGTTCATGTGCTAGATGAGTTGAGATCCAAGTTGGATCCAAAAGCTAAGAAGTGCATCTTTATTGGTTATTCTCTGTAGCAGAAAGGGTATAGATGCTATAACCCTCCTACTCGTAAGTTTACAATGAGCAGAGATGTTGTTTTTGATGAGATGAGCAGCTGGTATAAACCAGTAAATGTGATTGATGATGTAGATGCACAAAATGGTAATGCTGCACAAAATTCACAACAGCAATCACAAAATATTAGTGGACCAATAGTGTCCTCTAGCAGTGGTTCACATACTTTGCCATGGATAGGCAGATTGAGATCAGGAAGATCTCCTCAAAGCAATGCAGATAATGGTATACAAGTATCACAAAAAGGAAAAGAGAAAGTAGATCAGCTCATGGTTGATGTGAATGTAGGTCACTCTTATGTGGATGGTAAATCCGGTGGCTCAGAATAGAGCCTTGATGATGAATTGGGTATTCCTTCTGTTGTTACACCTAGAGTAAGGAAGATAAGGGATGTTTTGAGAGCACCTAGTAGTGAGCCTATTTTGCGCAGGTCTACCAGAGCTAGGTATCCTGTGGATAGGCTGAAATATGATGGATTTACAGTCATTCACTATGCCTATATGGTCAAAGTGATACATGAACTAGAACCCACTTCTTTTGAGCAAGCCATGGGAAAAGAAAAATGGGAGAAAGCCATAGATGAAGAAATGGATGCCTTGGAGGCAAATGCTACATGGGAATTGGTGCCTTTGCCTAAAGACAAGAATGCAATTGGTTGCAAGTGGGTTTATAAGGTGAAGCACAATGCAGATGGTTCTGTGAACAAATACAAGGCAAGATTAGTTGTCAAGGGGTATGCACAGACATATGGCATTGATTATAAAGAAACATTCAGTCTGGTTGCAAGGATGGCAACCGTAAGAGCAGTCATTGCTATGGCTGCATTAAAGGGATGGTCTTTACATCAGATGGATGTAAAGCATGATTTCTTGCATGGTGATTTGCAAGAAGAGGTCTATATGGAGCAGCCACCTGGTTATGTTCATGTTGTTCATCCTGAGTTTGTTTGCAGGTTGAAGAAAGCCTTGTATGGCTTGAAGCAAGCTCCCAGAGCATGGTCTAACAAGATAGGATAGTATCTTGTCACTATTGTTCTTTTAGATTTCCAAGGCAAATTTCTCACTTTATGTGAGAAAAACAGAGAAAGGCATTATGGTGCTTGTCATTTATGTTGATGATTTGATCATCACAGATGATAGTGATGAAGATATCCTTCATGTAAAAATGCTATTGGAGCAAAAGTTTGAGATGAAGGATTTGGGAGAGCTGCGCTACTTCTTGGGCATTGAGGTGATTAGATCCACAAGTGGGATATGACTCTTGCAAAGGAAGTATGGATTGGACATGCTGTCCAAATATGGGATGACAGGTTGTAAGCCAATTTCAGTTCCTTTGGAGCAGAATGTGAAGTTGAGTGCAAATGCAGGTGAGCTTCTGGAAGACCCTACTATGTACAGATGCATAGTAGGAAGTTTGATTTATATGACTATTACCAGGCTAGATTTGAGCTATGCTATTGGGTTGGTAAGTCAGTTTATGCAGGCTCCAAGGAAACCGCATTTGGATGCGGCTAGACGCATACTGAGGTATGTGAAGTCCACATCGCAGTATGGACTATTTTATGAGATTGGGGTTCATATACATTTGCATGGATACACTGATGGTGATTGGGCTGGTAGTATTTCTGATAGACTACAAGTGGATATATGTTCTCTTTTGGGAGTGCTGCAGTCACTTAGAGTAGCAAGAAATAGCCTACAGTTGCCTTGTCAAGCACAGAGGCTGAGTACAGGGGTTCAACAATGGTTGCATGTGAGGTAGCTTGGTTGCATAAGCTACTTTATGATATGCATAAGATGGGCCAGTTGTCATTTATTGTGACAACATGAGCAGTATACACTTGGCAAATAACCCAGTCTATCATGCTAGAACAAAGCACATTGAGGTGCATTATTACTATGTGCGAGAGAAGGTTCTAGTAGGTTTTATTGATCTAGTTTATGTCAGCACAGAGGATCAGGTAGCTGACATATTCATGAAGGCATTGGGTGCAGAGAAGCTGCGCAAGTTCAGAGACGTGCTTGGTGTGCAGGAATTGGGATTGAGCTCGAGGGGGAGTGTTGAGATATCTACCTCCACTCGTAATATGCCAGGGTGACCATTGTGCATTTATGTCACTGACTTATTAGCTGCAGATGCAGTTGGTACACTGCCCATGAATAATAGCTGGATGACAGCTATCTTTATGTACTCTAGTAGTTAGTGGCTCAGTTAGTATGCCACCTTAGTTAGCTGAGTTTGGTTTGAGACCCACATATAGGGTTCACCTATTCTTTTGTACTTAGAGTTCTTTTGGCTATCACAACTAAGAAGAGGAAAATTGTTTTGAGCCTCCACCTTTGTGTATATTCCCCCATTGTGTATGTGAGAAAGTTGCAAGTGAGACTCCTTCCTTCTCTCCCACTCTCTTCATAGTAGGCTCCTATTCTTGCACTTTAGGAAAGTTGTGATGATGTGTAAGTCAAGTGAACGAGGACTAGTTGTTAGGGCACATACACACATGTGTACATGCACACTCAAGCACACATGCTCATGTGCATGAACAAACACTTATGTAGGGAGGGAGGGAGGGAGGGAGAGAGATGAGGAGAGAGAGAGATGAGGTATACAACATCTACATGATTTCAAAAGGTAGAAACCACAATTTAATGAGGGAAAGCTTAATCTTTCTTCCACGACTTAATTAAGAAATGTTTAACCCTCTCCCTCCACTTTGGACAATTACAAATCGATTGAATTTTAATATTCCTAGTATGGGTAAATACTTGAAAATTTTCATTGTTTAAATCCACACACATTCTCTCTTCAAGATGATCACTTAAAATTGTATTTCTTGTTTGCATATCAGATTTTGTTTTATAAAGAAGCATTAATATGTTGGTCCCCTTTAATTCTCATTCCTCTTGTAAATAGTTGAGCTTTATTCTTTGAAAAACAAGGGGACATTCTTCATGAAAGCATATAAGGAAAGAGAGATTGAAACCTTTGAGAAAGGGGGAGAAAGGTCCCAATGGGCTAAAGGACATTACTTCATCATACTTGAAAGCTTTCCCCAAGGGATGAATTTTCCTTAAGAAAAGGAAGAAAAGAGAGAGAGAGAGAGAGAGAGAGAGAGAGAGAGGGGGGGGGATAGGGGGAGGGAGATGATTCATATCTTTGATCTTCTTCTTCTCCTTCTTTTTATTTTTCTTCTTCTTCTTAATTTTATTGTAGCTTACATTGGTTCAAAAGAATAGGCCTTACTGTAGTGGTGAAGACAAATTATATTACATGAGAAGATAAAGATGGACCAATACAATATACATGAGATGATAGAAATGGAACCATATAGTATGCAATTTTGCACTTTGTCCCAACTTTGTTTCATTGGTTTAAATGCTAGTCCCTTAATCTTTTAACATGCTTCATGCAAAAGTCTACAATACATGAACTCTCACCTAAAGAAAGCTTTTCTTCCAAGGAATGCACAATGATTTTCCAGTTTTCAAAAGAAAGCTTTTCTTCCAAGGAATGCACAATGATTTGCTAGCTTTCAAAAGTAGAATGCATGTGATCCACAAAATCTCTTCCTCACTCATTTTTCACTTAACTCTGTTGGTTTAGCAGTTTAGTTCACCCTACTTATATGTAAATGCATACTAGTAGAAAGTTATCTTCTCAAAAATTGTAAGATGCTTACTCTTGCATTACAAGCTTGCATACTTCCTGCTTATGCTGTGGAATCTAGTCTATAGAAAGAAATATTAATTGAATATTGGATTGATACTAACCCATTTTACCTTTGTCAAGACAATGTATGATCTGACATTCACTAGATTTTTATAGCTACCATCGAAAAATTTCATGAGAACGTTCCCTATATGATCTCATGGAAATAATGGACAAGATGATCTCATTAGCCTCTACCACATCATAGAAAGTATTCTTTACCATTAAGGCAAGCTATAAGAATATGTGGATGAAAATGAAACCACAATCGAATAAGGCCTCAACTAAAAATACTCTTATCTAGATAAATAACTAGTATTTAACATGCATATTAGACTTGGTGGTCTCACCTTTAAGCAAAATCTTGGTATTCATATGAGATTTCTTGCTCACTATTTGGTGCAACCTTAACTTTTTTGGTTTGGATCAAACTTCATACAAGACTCAAGAACTTATAAGCATTAGACTTATTGTGATAAAATTTGTTACGCCTTTTGATAAATGGATGATGTTATGATTGCCAATTTGTACAGTGCCAAAGAATTCCTTAACAGTGCTTAGCCAGGTATGGAAACTAACCCTGGTTGGATTTACCACTTAAACTTCAAAATTTACTTATGTGTATCTAGGCTCATATGGACAGATGAGATTAGTTTTAAAAAATAGATTTTATCACAAATCATGTCCATAATTTATGTTTGCAATAAAAACTTCAATACATTATTAAAGATCATTACACTTATAGATCTATTTGATAAAGGTGGCTTCAAATGCAAGTATACCAAAAAAATCATACTCAATTTCCTTTGAGATTTAGGGCACGGCTTACTCCTACCCTCTTATAATTATATGACTTGTTTACTGTGGATTTTTGTGGATAGGTAAAAAATGCACATGTCACACACCAACACACATGAAAATTCACATCTCATACAAAATTTAGACATGAGACAACATTGTTCTTTTAGCTATGAGAAGGCATTAGGCTCTACATGCATTTTCTTACTAGATCTAGATAGTAGCTCAGGGCTAGGGGTGGGTTTGTTACTCAAGAAGTCCAATCTATTCATCCATGTGTGGATGTAGAAATTCTATCTCCTAGGTTACCTGGTCGATGATAATGAGTTTCCCTAACAAATGTGTAAGGACCAGGCTGGTATGAGGTCTACTTAGGTGCCTCTAATATCCATGCATGAATACTAAACATGTTTTAGCAATGATAGTTTTGGCCATAGGTGACATTGAGACTATAAGATTCCTCAAAAAGTGACTCTCACCCAACCTTGAATCTCTATCTCCATGCATGGATGCCGAATTTAGGATGAGTTAATTGGATAGTAAATGGGTCTTGGGCCTAAGTGTTGGTGGAGGTAGATGAGAACAGAGATGAGAGGGAGTGAGAGTCAATAGTCTCCCAACATGATTCAATAGATACGAGAGTTCCATGAAGGGGAATGCTCCTTCTTCTGATGTGATTACCACTAGAGGATCTTTGTCTCATTTGGTTTGTCACAAGGTATTGGATGCTTCTTCCACTGTGTCGGATAAATATATTTTTGAGGATGAGTTGGAAAATTTTTAAAGCATTTTCCAAAAGGGAATAGCCAAGGTTGGGCTACCCAATGAGCTTTTCACTAAAATTATGTTGATGAATTGAAGGTTAATCTTACATTTATCTTTTAGTATGTGTGGAATGCAGGTCTAATGCCAGTGAGTTGGTAGATTTGGCTTTTGCATTGATTGCCTAAAGTTCCTTCCAGAGTCTATCTGCATCAATTGTTGAATCTTAGGTGCCACCCTAGATGGGCTACTAATCATGAAGTAGATGACCGTTGGTGGGTGAGCAAGCCACTCTGGATGCTAGTAATTAAATGCCATCCTGGTGGAATCTTAGCCATCACAAACATGGATGATGAGAGCCATGACCACCGCGTAGTAATTACCACAAAACTAAATCATGAAGCCTAATAACATCTAATCATTTGGTACCATGCACTCTAGAACTCTAATGAGCATGCAACCCTAGTGACTGGTAATTTACTACACTTGTAATAATAATGCATGCAAGCCTGGTGGTGGTAACTGGCAAGTGAGTAATTGTGGGCCACTGCGGTGGCTGGTAATTAATTGCCAGCTTGGTGGCCATAGATATTGCTGATGAGAGCCACCACCACCGAGAAGTAATTACCACAAAAATAAATCATGAAGCCTAATCACCTCTAATCACTCATTACTATGCAATCTCGTACTCTGCTGAGCATGCAAGCCTAGTGACTGGTAATTATTTACTACACTCATAGTAATCATGCATGCAAGCCCAGTGGTGGTAGCTGGCAAGTGAGTAACTGTGGGCCACTATGGTGTGGTTGGTAATTACTGCCAACCTAATGGCCATAGACATGGCAGATGATAGCCACCACCATGGGGCGGTAAGTACCAGAAATCTAAATCATGAAGCCTAATCACCTCTAATCACTCGTTAGAATGCACTCTAGTACTCTATGTACTAGTAATTTACTACACACATGGTGGCCATGGTGTTAATGGAAACATGTAGCTTGCCATGGCTTACAAGAGAAGCAGACAAAGGCTACAAGGCAAGAGCGGCTAAAAAGCTTGGTCAAGGCACATGGAACAGATTGCGGGTCGAGGAAAGCGATGGCATAGTACCAAAATGGCAATAAAAGAGACTTTGGCAACATCTACGAAGGGAGAAACAATGAGAAGAAAGAAGAATCCTTGCAAAGTAGCGACAAGAAGTGGTTTGCAGATGCATGCATTAGATCATTGCCCTCGAAGCAAAGGACAAGAGCTGTGATGTCAAGATTGGTGGGAGCATTCGAGGTAGCAACATCAAGCCATTCAAGTGATTACCAGTCTCGTGTCTTCACAAGCTTTAGCCTATACCTTAAAGTTCATAGAGTAACAATCTTACCAACACCTCGGGAGATGTACGCCCAAGGGGCGATGCTCTCTAACCTGAGAAATGGCCTCTAAAAAGTGAAAAGGCTACACAACTTAGATCAACTAGATGCAAAGAGACCACATTAGCTATGCTGGTGTCCCTTGAAAGAAAAGAGAAATGGCTTCAATGCACAATGTCGACGATGTTGTCAATTAGAAGGATCAACATGGCTCCAGCAGCAGTTGAACATAGAGCAGAAGTAATGCCAGATCATCTCGTTTACCAACTTCGGAAGATCATCAGAAAGGTCCTCAAGGACATTGCCCAAAAGAAGGATGCCAGACCACACACCCCTTGAAGAAATAGCATGGCAATTATAAGAATTGGAAGAAGCTGAAGGTGATGTGCAAGCTCTCCAACTGTTGACATTTGTCATGGCATTCTTGTTTGCCTTGATGAACAACCTCATGCAGCGCCGTGTCTCTAACCCTTGCTTTAAAGATGGATGTGATATCATGAGGGTCGGTCCTTTTAAGGTTGTCTATGACCTATTCTATGCAGCTAAAGATTCTTCCCGAGTAGTATTTCACAATACACCAGTCACACCCTACCCTGCCTATGTGTGCTTTTGGATGTATCTTCACCTGATTTTCAATTCAAGCTACCTCTTTCCATTGTTTGCCAATAGATAAGCCTCATTTCGACTCTCTCTTTTTCATTTTTCAAGCATGGCTAACGTTCTCGTGTTTTGTGGATGGGTTGAAGAAAATCCAAATGAGTATCTTGTGGCCTTCAAGCGCCGTTGTGTTTCTCTCAACTTTCTTACTAAAGATAGATGGCTGTTGGTTCTTCCCACATTTCTAGAGGGTTTGGCTCAAGTGTGGTATGAGAAGTAGGCCGACGACGTTTGCCAAAGCTGGCCAAGGTTAATAGCAGCAATGATTGAGTATTTCGGCAAAGAAGAGGAGCTCGAGAATGTGTACCTACAGGTGGCAAACTTGAAGCAGTTAGAAGGTGAGACGGTGCGTCGATATGTGGATCGAGCGGCCTTGCTCCTGGACTGTTTAATTGCCATGCAGGAGAACAATGCCGGATTTTGAGTTGGAATGACTCAGCATGTGCTAGGCTACCTTGTAGCAGGAGCAAGTGACGAATTCTGCCTCAAACTTAAATGGGAGAATCTAGAAACTATGGTGCTAGCACATGATTGCTCAAAAGTTTGATAAAGTTTAGTCTGTGACCCCGCTTCAAAGAAGATGATTGTCCCTCCACAACCCCCTCAATTCTTGCAACAACAACCTGGGGGGTCTAACTCAGGGGCATACCCCCACCCCTCATCAGGGATGTATCCACCGCCTCCACCTCAAATGTATGGTCCTCCCTTAGATGCTTACCCTCAACAAGGAGTATATCCTCAACCTCCACCTGGAAGATTTTCCCAGCCTCGCCCATGAGCCCCACTCCTTCCTACTCCCACGGCCCCTCCTGCTAAGGAACTCGGAGTCAATGACCTAGCCAAGGCCTTGAATGGATCTTTGGCTTGAGATGGTGGGCATCAGAAATCAATCTAATCACGCTCCAAGAGAACGTGCCAATGTTGTGTGCTACGAGTGCCACCAGAAGGGTCATTATCGCACGGAATGTCCCAATATTCCAAGGGTGAATCTTCTAAGTGAATCAGGTAGTGAGGATTCTAACGTAGAGATCCTTGACCTCGGAAAAAGAAGTCGTACCACCTTGGACCCCTCTCTAAACCGTGGACCGGGCCACCCAGGAAGAAGGTGTCCTTCTTAGAGCCCTCAGATGTTGAGATGGCAGACCCACCAACAAAGAAGGCTAAAAGATCTCGCAGGAGTAATGGTTCACCCTTGGATTTTCCCATCAGCTCGGGGCAAGAGGACTATTCGTCGGTCATTCAGGACCTTGCTCATTGGTCTTTGAGCATCATGCTTCCTCAACTAATAGCATTAAGCCCTAAGGTGAGACGTGAGCTGTAGCAAGGGCTCTCAACAAGGAGGAGCAAGAAAAAGGGAAAGGTATGAGAGGTCTCTTCTATCTCTGAAGAAATTGATCGGCACCCACATACAGTAGATGTCATCATAGATAATTGTCGTGTCAAAAGTGTGTGTTGATGGGGGAGCTGCATGTAATATCACAGTGCCCTGAATCATGAAGAAATTGAATTTGAAATGCACAAGGCGTTCCTCCACTCGAATCAAGGTAGCAGATGGTCGACGACTTGCCACCTTGGGAGTCATTGAGGATTTGTCCATCACTATTGATGGGTTGACCACCACCGTCAATTTCTATGTAGTGGACACTGAAGATACAGGCAGGAGTTACCCATCCATACTTGGGAGACCATGGTTGAGAAAGAGTGATGCAATCAGCTATTGGAAGATAGGACACATGTCTTTTGGTGCTTCTAAGGAGAAGATCCTGGTGCAACCAGGTGCCACGAAACCAGAAGAAGAAGAGGAGCAAGACAGTGATACTCTCTCATCCTCGGTGTCTGAATCAATGGAAGGATCAGACGGGGGGGAGGAGTTCTTAGATGAGGAAGTTTACATGATGGGGATGTCTCCAACCCCGCCACCTATAGAAAAGGTAACAGCTAGTCCTCAACAGCTTGAATATATGCTTTCCCCAAACCTCACTCCAAGTGAGAAAGACAAATTCCTAGAAATGTTCAAAGATTTCCCTGACCTTTTCGTAACTAGCTACCGCCACCTTCGCCATGTGACTGCCATAGAGCACAAGATAGAGCTGAAGCCTGATGCAAACCCTGTGGTTCAGAAGTATCAGAGATTAGGGCCCCTATAGACCGATGCTTTGCGCTTAGAGTTGCAGAAACTTGTAGAAGCTGGGTTTATTGTTTCGGTTCACAATACTGAATGGGTTTCACCAGTGGTAGTCACCCCAAAGAAAAACAAGTGGCAGGTCTGCATTAACTATAAGAAACTCAATGCAGCCACCAAGAGGGACCATCATTCTCTTCCCTTTTAAGACCTCATTCTCGAGAAGGTAAGTGGTCATGAGATGTATACTTTCTATGATGGTTACTCTGGGTTTTATCAAATCAGAATTGCTAAAGATGTGCTTAAAACCACATTTGCCACACCCTGTGAGATATTTGCATTCAAATTAATGCCATTTGGCCTCACCAATGCTCCTGCTACCTTTCAAAGATTTATGCAGATGGTGTTTGCTCCTTATTTGGGGGATTTCTTGGAGGTGTTTTTAGATGATTTCTGTATATTCTTGTCACGTGAGGAGCATGTCATGAAGGTTAGGTTGGCCTTCCAAGGGAGGTTACTGGGACATATTGTCTTATCCGAGGGAGCGAGGCATCAAGCCTGACCTCGAGAAGGTAGAAGCCATCATCAAGCTCTCCCCACCAACAACCAAACGTCAGGTATACTCATTTGTCAATCTAGCAAGATACTATCGCTGCTTCATTGATCAATATGTTGCTTTGACACAACCCATGACTATGCTATTAAAAGATGGGGTTGATTTCTCTTGGGATGAGGATTGTGATCATGGGTTTGCACAAATCAAGAATGCTCTAGCTTTAGAACCCATTTTACGCAATCTTCATTGGTCAAAGACTTTCTATATCAATCCTCGGTTTGGTGAGCACACTCTGGCGGGTATTCTTCTCCAGCAAGGGGAGGATCGGTTCATGTATCCTGTTCGATTTACTTCTTGACAATTGCTCGAAACTGAACGATGCTACTCTGAGGCTGACAAGCATGCCTTGTCTTTGGTGTTCTGCATTGAGAAATGTAAGCATTATGTGGCTAGAAAGTCCGTCATTATAATCTCTAGCAATGGTCTTGCAAAGCAGGTTCTTCAATCACCAAATCCCATGGCCCGGTTGGCCAAATGGTTGGCAGTTCTACAAGAATATGATTTTTCTTTCAAAATTGTAAAAGGGGTTAGTTCCAACTTGAAGAATGCTTTGATTGATTTAGAGGAGTGCCTTGATGTAACCCTTGTAGTGGCCATAGAAGTTGGGGATTCATGGTATGGTGGTATCTACAGGTTTTTGACTGCTTTCTCCTTTCCTCCAAAAAGTACTAGCTATGAGAGAAAGAAGATCCGAAGAGATAGTAGGCACTACACTCTCTTTAATGGAGTCTTGTACCGTCAAGGCATGGATGGGGTACTAAGATGGGCCATTAATGCAGATGAAGTGCCAAAGGTATTGAAGCATTATCATGATGGATTTTGTGGAGGCCACTATACCAGTGACTATACAGCTAAGAAGATTTTACATGCTGGATACTATTGGCCGACCTTGTTCAAGGATGTCACTTTGTATTGCAAAACCTGTGAACCATGCCAATTCTTTGGTAGGAAGGATTTGCGTCCTAGGAAATATCACTCAGTGATGTCCATCCATCCGTTTCAGAAGTGGGGAATAGATTTTGTTGGGCCCTTGCCCATGACTACCTAGCAAAAGAAGTATCTTTTGGTAGTCACTTAGTATGTCACTAAGTGGGCTGAAGCTATCGCCCTCCCCACTGCAAATGGTAAGGCAATTTCAAATTTCATATTTGAACGTATCTGCACAAGGTTTGGGACACCCATGGAAATAGTATCTGATCATGGGAGTCCATTCTTAAATGAAGCAGTGGAATTGCTCATGGATCACATGGGTATTGGTCACTACACTTCTAACATCTATCATCCAGCATCCATGGGACAAACAGAGTGGACCAACAGCCTCCTTTGTAAAACCATGGGAAAAATGGCCACGGGGAATAGGAGCCAGTGGGATCAGAAGGTCATTGAAGTCGTGTGGCTTACAACATCACCCATAAAACATCTACAGGTCACACTCCTTTTGAGTTAGTGTATGGTACTGAGGCAGTTTTACCACTAGAGATAGAGATTCCGGCTTTGAGATTGACACAAGAACAGAGGATGACAGAAGATGAACATGTAGAGGCCAGATTGGTACAACTTGAGAAGTTAGATGAAACCCGACACCTTGCACTACACCAAATAGAGATCTAAAAGAATCGACAAAAGGCCCGTTTGAATGCTAAGATTCGCAAGGGATGGGAAAGACACTTTGCTGAGAGGGATGTTATGCTATGCTTTGATAACAGATTGGACCACCAAATGGATAAGAAGTTTTTGCCGCTGTGGACCAATCCATACAAAGTCATCAAGGAATGTAGCAATGGGTTTGTACAAGTTCAGGAGCTGCATGAACCATATGGCAAGAAGGTGATCAACAAGCATTATCTCAAGCCCTTCTTTGTGCGTGATGGTCCCAGGTATGGAAATGCTATGCATTCCCTGCCTGGGGGGGGAAACTGTTATGGATAAATTTGACCAAAGTAAAAAGTCATAAATATGAGTGTGTGCTTGTATGTGTGGCAATAGTATAATAAAATATGGAGGGCATGGGGCCCAGGGTTGAGGTGGTTGGGCATGACCATGTGCCACCCTTCCACGTAAGAGGACGCATAAGGTGTGTTGTACATAATTCATGGTAGGAATATTATAAAATGTTAAGGTGGCATGGCTCCTCCATGTGCCACCCCTCCACCTAGGCGGTCCCATGCCTGCATTTAGTGAGATATCGCCCAAAGTCCATGGGAGAAGTAATATAAAATAGGTGGAGATGGATATTATATTGGGTTATTCCATCCATATAGGATAGGCCCATGTGGGGGAGGTATAGAAGGTCTAAGAGTGCAAGTTAAATAATGGGGAAAGTAGGATGAGGTGGCAAGATTCCTTGTGCCAACCCTCCACTTGTTCTCCTAGATGTTTGAATGTATTATAAAATTGGGAAGAGACCAAGGGAGTATCATAGACTTGGGATATGGGAGTTGATATATGTGGAAAAATGTGGCCAAGCGTTATCGCACACAATTGAGAGTGCATAACCGCCTAGCCCACATGGGAGACTCTTCCACACGCACCATGCATGTGGGAGGATGCATTTATTGGGAGAGACCCCTCTCTTGGCTATAAAAGGAGGGGGATATTCCTTGATGGGACACGCTCATTCTTATAAAGCCACCTAGCTAGTACTTTGATATTTTCCCTCATCCTTTCTTTCAAATAAAGCATGACCCTCTTCCCTTGATGTCTCCATCTCTGCATTCCTCCTCCACCCATGTACATACTCCTCTTTCCCCTCTCCCTCTTCCCTTGTGCCATAGTCTCCCTCTTCTTTCCCTCCCCTCTTAATCCGTTTTCCCCACCCATATTAACACTCCTCCCCTCACGTTCCCTATTCCTCTATGGCCCTCGAGCGTCGTCATACCTATCCTCTAGCCTCTTGTCTTGATTTCTTTTTTGGCTAATAGTGTGTGTAATAGTTTATATAATATAATATTAGAATATATATTAGACATTATATAATATATTCTAATATACAATACTGTGTGTGTGTGTAAATAATTCAGCATCCCATCATATAAATGAACCATATATTTAATTCCAAGTAATATTACCAATAATTGAAAAAGGATTTTATTAATGGAAAAAAGATACATATAATTCAAACATTATATTGATCCTTTGCTGAAGTAGAAGGAAAAAAGAAAAACTTTATTGATATTTGATGAAATCCAAAAGAGATAACAATGTATCTTCAAGGGGTAGCCAAGGTAGTCGTGTACTTGATAGCAATTATTTGAGGGAGAAAGAACCATAACTACCAACCAACCAGACAATAACCAAAGTTCGAACATTGATTATTGAATGGGTGCCAAGTATGCAAGCATCCTTCCCTCGCTTGTTATTGCTGTCATAAATAATAATCATCAAAACTACAAATACCTAGGCTAATAAATGTCATACATATGAAACAGGATTAAGAAAGCAGTGCTTATTGGAATAGAGGAGACTAATGCTATTTGTGGGACAAGCGATGCAGTAACAGGGGTCAATGATAAATTTAGTGATAATGGTCATGAAGTGCTTATTGGAATAAAGGATATTGATGCTGTTTGTGGGACAAGTGATGAAGTGAGAGGGGTCAATGATAAATTTAGTGATACTGGTCATAAAGCACTTATAGGAATAGATATCGTGCCATTTGTGAGCTAAGCGATGCAATAACTGGGATCGATGACAATAATGATATTGGCCATGAAGTTCTGACTGGGGTGGAAGACATAGGTGATGTTTGTGGGACTCAGATTGATTCAGAGATTGGTTATGATGTTTGCACGAAAATGAAGCCGATTCAACAACATACTTTTGGATTCAAACTATTGGCTTCAATGAACTCAATGTCTAAAAGATTGCCATTTCCAAGGTATTACAAATCATCAAATAGTTTTTAAGGCCATTCTACATTTGACTTTACAAATGAAGATGTGAGAGAAATGCAATCTAAAATGGACAACGATGTCATGTCCAATAGGAAAAGAAAGCTGCTAAGCTTAAAAGGAAAGTATGTAAGTGTTAAGATGCAATGAATCATGGCACCAGTTCTAAAACCCAAGAGGCATGTAATACTATCCAAATAGAATATACAAGAAACTATAATTGAAGTTTGATGTAAGAAACTATGCCTTAGAAGAGATACAAAAGGAAGAATGTGACGCCATGCGTGTGGGTATTAAGAGCAAGACGGGGCCAAATACCCATAATCCTCTTCTTCAAGAGGTCGAGGGGTTCACCTAAAAACATTTTACTGTAACATGTGCATTGAAAAGGAGGGATACTTTAATCCAACTTTTTGAAAAATTTTAACAAAATTACAATAACAAGAGTGATTTTTAAATTTAATTTCTGAAAAAATCCACTTAGTCCATAAGTAAAGAGGGGTGTTTTTATTATGGGAGATATTTTAGTTGAGGGGTTTTTTTAATGCCCTTTGAAATTTTCACGTGACACATAGGGTTTCTTAGTGGTGCACCCCCCAAGTTAAAGATTTTTTTTGCTTCCTTCAACAATGTGCAGGCATGTTAAAGACAAATGCTACGCAAACCTCGGTTGATGTCGATGGTTAATGGACTAGTAATTTGAGGATAGTAATTGTTAAGTGGATTATCACATGGTACCTATTGGGGCATATGGACAGAGGTCAAACATAAGGTGATTCATAGAGTTCATGGTACCTATTGGGGCATATGGGCAGATGTCAAACATAAGGTGATTCATAGAGTTCATGGAAATGTTTGCAAGTTAAAAGGACAAAGAAGCGCCTTGAATGTAGCTGCAACTTTAAATCGAATCTTTGAAGACAATGCATTGCCACTACCTCATCTTCCATAAAGAATGCCTAATGGAAGTATCATGTGCCAACTCCATCTTCCTCTAGGAATGACAAAGAAGGTTGTGCTAGAGTCCGTTAATAGAATATTACAAGACAGAGAAGAGAAATTTCTAGAGCTACTTTTTACAAAAATTTGGTGTGGGCAATTTTGCATTGTGAAGACTCCATCAAAGCAAATAATGTCAAAATGCAAGACATGTGACAAATTAAAAATTTCCATTGAGCATATTAAATGCAAGAAACATCAAGGAAAATATAGAAGATGGAGAGAAATCCATTCACGTCATGTGCAAGATGCTAGAATGGTGTATGCTTCTGGGAGGGAGGAAGCTAATTAGATATCAAAAAGTCCATGTGTATCACCATTGATGGCATGGATCACCTGAGAAGGAAATTTGACAAACTCCCAAGCTCACAAATGCATAGATAGTTACATGTCAACTTGTCTACATTCAAATGCATCCCATCTCCAAACATGGACTAAAAGCATTAGTACACAGATTCTGACTCTTTTGTGATCTATGGATTGATAGCTTGTATGAACATGATAGTAACCAAGTGGCAACATCAATCATGAAAGCAATACAAAAGGTCAAGGATACAATTGGATGTTTACCTCACATCTTGTATATACATGCTGATAACTTTTGGAGAGAAAATAAGGATAGATACATTTTTTCTTTGTACTCTATGTGGTTGGTTTGAAAATATTTGAACAAGTGGAAGTCAGTTTTCTTCTTGTCGGCCATATACACGAAGACATGGATCAAATATTTAGTGTTATCTCTAAAGAGTTAAAGTCAAGGGATGTTTTGACAATGGATGACATGAAACACCAAATTGGAAAAAAACAGAGGTTCTCGAAAGGAAGAGTCAAAAGTGGCTATCTTGGAGAGGATGGTAGATTGGAAAGCATTGATAGAGCCACATTTGAAATGAGGAGATGATGCACTATGTGGGCAGACAAATTCACACTACTTCTTGTTTAGCATGCCTGACAACACTCCAATGGTGCAACGGACGTACTACTCAATGGACATAGACCATTTATGGAGTGTGTCATACACTTTACTAGAACGAATAATCCCCTTGAAGGACACTACATTTGTTCTCACAAAAAGCAAAGCTGACATGGATGAAATGAAAGGCTTGCAAGCATTCATTTCTCACGTTAGGAGTATGATGCAAAAATTGGGATACCAAAAAAAAAAGGACATAACCATGGCAAATGAATCTCTTGTCAAATATCTAAAAAGAGCAAGAAAATTTACCGAGCATAAAATCTATTTTGCTGTAACAAATTAAGTCCAAGAGAAGATTATGCATTTGCTAGAGAGTCCACTATAAGTGAAGATATGGAAGAAGCGGAGCAATGCCTTTTGCCTCATAAATTTTGTGGTAGGCATGATTTTTCTTCGTTCAATCTGATCATCAATGATCGATGCGCAGTTTTGCCAAAGCTCGCACATTCATCGGCTCTACCGCCGTCTTCCCTCCTCTCCATAATCGATCAAAGAGCAGCTCATTCGTCTTGTCTGTCGGATGCCTCTCGTCCCAGAATAAAAACTTCGTCGGATCCGCGCACAAGAACGGCTTGTATGGCAAATCCTTGTGCACTCGCCTCCCGCAGTTTACAGCCGCGTTGAAAGGCCCTGCTCCACAGCAAGAGTCCGTCGAGTCTGTATATCCTGGCAAGCGCATTTCGAGATGAAATTTGCACACTCAGTCTCTGAACGTCCTTCCACCGATCATTATTTCTTTGTTCCTCTGCTTAACATTAACTTTGGTTCTTACCGTAATTCCTCCCGGCGCCGCTCTGGATGATTCCAAGAGTGAAATTGTAGGACCTGTAGAAGACGAAGGTAGCTCCAGGAAGACGCTTGGTGAGATCGTGGGCAAGCTGCCTTAGACCCGTATTGAATAGGAGAACGATCTCATTGACAGGCTCGAAACAAGCACCATGAGAAGTATTGCGACGAAGAAATCGTACGAAAGGAGTGCATCCCAACGGAGGTAATTCGAAGACAATAAATTTCCGGCCACCTGCTCGATAGAGAGACTGCAATTTCACAGAAAACTCGTTAATGGACAGAGGGATCGTGCAAGAATCTAATCACGATTCTTAGAAGCTGCTCTCGGAATTACCTGAAGACCGGTTTGTGCCTTTTGTAGCAGGAGAGGGACTTGTGCTTGGGGACTGGTGTTGCTACTCAAGATGCGCTCAATGTCGTTACTACCACTGAGTAGAGTGTAGATTGCTCCCGAAAGGAGCTTGTGCGCGTGAGCATGTCCTAATCTTTCCGGCAGGCTTGCGGCTAGCTCTTGGAATTGTCGAATTTGAGTGGAGAAAGGTACGACATTCTGCAATCGAGCCCCGAATAATCAGGTCTACCCAGAAAGTTTATCGATCAGAAAATGAGTGATAAAAGCTCACCTCCTTTGCGTTTGTTGAGTCGAGAAATCCGCTGCCTCCGGAGGCAAAGCTCGCGCCATGCTTCAAGCTGGAATGGGGCCGCAGGTAAGGGTGCGAGAGGGGCAATCCCAATCGCAGTGCTGGGCGCAAAACCAACCCAAAACGCGGTCCAAATTCAGCTTCTGGGCATAACTACAAATTCAGAGGCGCATGAAAGTCCAAAAACATTGGAAAAGCGCTGTGCGATTTTTCGGTCGGAAATGGGCAAATCCTGAGCAGCAGCAGCATCAAACCCACAACGCATTTGAAGATGCAGTTTGAGCAAATTACAGATTCGAAGAAGGTGAAACTAAGACGCATTAGAAGATGCAGCTGGAGCGAATAATAGATTCACAGGAGGTGCAGCAAAGAATGGACAAGCTCAAAATGCAGCAAAATAAAACCCAAAACCCAAAACGCATTTGAAGATGCAGCTCGAGCGAACAACAGATTCAAGGAGGTGCAGCAAAGAATGGGCAAGCACACAAAGCATCAAAATTTGAAGCAAGCAAGCAAGCAAACAGATCAAGAAGGGAGAAGAGCCTCACCAAGGAAGCACAGAATACATCAGAATTTGAAGAAGCAAGCAAGCAAACACATCAAGAAGGGAGGAAAGCCTCACCCAGGAAGTCGAAGACGAGGCGGCCATTGCAGAATCGGCCTGTAGGTCGATGGAAGTAAGTCTCTCCATAAGGAGGAAAATTGACAAGAACTGTGCAATCGGGTACATACTGATTAGTGCCCACATCGCTCAATGAGTCTCCGAAAGAGAAGAGCCCTGGAACTTCAGGCTTGTGATGATGATGGCTTGATTCCACCACCATCATAAAAAAAAAGTAGGAGGTGATAGTGATGAGCATGGCAATCGAAGAAAAACTTTCTGAATGCGTGGCTCTGTGATTGATGATCATCATCACAAAAACGAGCTAAAATGAGCTTGACAATAGGCAGGAGATAGACAACAACATGGGTTACAATGAGAAGACTCTACTTTAAGTGGAGATGATAAGGATAAGGGTTGGAATAAAGTGAGTGGAGATGATAAGGATAAGGGTTGGAATAAAATGGAGATGATAAGGATAAGGGTTGGAATAAAATGGAGAGAAGCATTGCGAATGCTCTACTTTAAGTGAGTGGAGATGATAAGGATAAGGGTTGGAATAAAGTGAGAGAAGCATTGCGAATGCTCTACTTTAAGTGAGTGGAGACTGTCCAACTGAATAAAATTCTCATCACACAAGGATTTATTTCCAAATAATCACATCATCACACATTCATATCATAAAATTGTGTGCATGAAGAAATATATTACAAATATTACATCATCACATATTCATATCAAAATTCTCATCACACAAGGATTGATTTCCAAATAATCACATCATCACACATTCATATCATAAAATTGTGTGCATGAAATAAATATATTACAAATATTACATCATCACATATTCATATCAAAATTCTCATCACACAAGGATTGATTTCCAAATAATCACATCATCACACATTCATATCATAAAATTGTGTGCATAAAGAAATTATATAAATATCATGATTATGCCACTTAATTAATAAGTCACAAATTGGTGTATAATCAACAAAAACTACAAACACAACATTATACATGCATCACAACTCTTGTGATGCTTCTAGTGGAGACTGTGGCAACTCTTGGGATGCTTCTAATGGAGGCTGTGGTGCTGTAGATGTACACTCGATCTCTACTTCTTCTGTAGTATGTAGTGCTTTTGGAGTAGACTCAGTATCCTCTTCCTTAAATGCAAGCGGAGGCGGTGGCAACTCTTCTGATGCTTCCAGTGGAGGCTGTGGTGCTGTAGGTGTACATTGGGTCTCTACTTCTTCTGTAGTGTGCAGTGCTTTCATAGTAGACTCAGTCTCCTCTTCCTTAAAGGGAAGCTCTGGTATTGCTTTAGTTGCACGTTGTATTCTAATGGCAGCAATTAGGTTTCGAATGAGTTCAGCCCTAAACAATTGTATATCCTCCTCTGAATATTTGAGCTCCAAAGAGTCTTCCGATGAGATCTGTGGCTTAAGAGAGAAAATTTCTTTGAAAATCAACATGCAGTTGTAGGCAACTCTCCACCCACAACTATGCCCATCTTCCTGCTCTACTACTAAATGCTTTTGGAAGTCTACCGAGTCTTTGTACTGTCCTGTTTCTCTGATAGCAGATACCAACTTCTCAATCGACCTACTCATCGTGACATATTAAAAAAACTTAGTGTATCTATCACATAAGGTACATAATATAGAAGTAACAACAGATTAATAGAATACTTACGTTTGCACTGAGCCATGAAAGCCTGCAATCGAGTTAACAAACCAACAATAGTTGTCTTCAAGGTTCCAAACCACCAGACTCCAATGTTCCCTACACGAATAATTAAGAACCATTATTATTTAACACAATGTTGCCAGTATAAGATGAAAATAAAGGTTGCCATGATACTTACATCTCATGATATGCCATAAATAGGACTCGCACGCCATGTAAATGTAAAGGCTGTAATAATTTACAAACATCGGCTATTGTCTTTCTGCTATCGCTAAGTATAGGAGAAAGGAGGGAATCCAACATATACACACGATTTTGTACGACTCTACCAAATCGTGAGATAACTATACTGCACCAACAAATAAATGAATATTAGCTTATTAGATTTAATCAAAATAAATGAATATTAGCTTATTAGCTTATTAGATTAAATCAAAATATTGAATTATCAAGTAGAGAAAAAGTTTGTATCAAACCTGAGAATGGCCATCATAACGTTGTTATTGACCTCATTTGAAGCTCTAGAGAGAATTGAAATCTCCTCTCCCCCAAATTCAAGATACTGAGGTCTATGTTGAATCATAACCCTAACATTAAAAGAGCTTCCCAATTCTTTTAATGAAGCCATGTTTGTAGAGTTGAGGTCATCTATCCTCTTTGCCTCTTTGATGGCATTCATTTCGCAATCAATGATTGCTCGAATGGTACATGTTATAAATGCATAGAGATGCAAATCCGTATATGTTGATAGTGTGGTGTCATTTTGCATCTCAAAAATTTGACCAAGTACCAAAAAGCAATTGTAGCCCACCCTCCATCCACAATTATAGATGTGGCTATTATCTTGATGTGATACCTGACATGTTATATACTCTATTTGTTGTGCCAAGTCACATTGCCGCATTACTATGTCGATAGCATCTACTAATTTTCGAGCTGATCTGCATATCAAAACATATAACAACAGTGAATATGTGCATTGCATATCAATCTACATGTCAAGAAGTGACAACAAGTGTAGTCTATACTTACTCTAACACATTGCCATGGACGGATGTCATTGAGTTTGCAAAGAAGCACTTCTTCGCAAGGATGTCCACGACTACCAGACTCCAATGTGAGCTGCATTATCAATAAAGAATAATTACTGTGTTTGAGACAATTCTAGCAATGCAATAGAAAAAACAAGTAGGGTTTGATGCTTACTTCTCATAATATGCTGTAAAAATAACTCGTGCGTCATTCATAGGAATGTGCTTCAACCACTTGCAAACATTCTCTATGGTTTCTTCTTTGTTGCTAAGCACTTCCGAAATACGAGGATCGAGCATATATGAAACGCTTTGTATATTTTGCGGAAAATTTGCTATAACATTACTATATTTAAAAAAAAAGTATTAGCTTCTTGGGTTTAATCAAAATAAGCAAAGTATAAAGCCAAGGAAAAGGCTGCATCAAACCTGAGGATGGTTGTAATGACTTTGACATTAACCTCATTCTTAGGATTCAAAAGGATTGAAATCTCTTCTTCACCAAATTCAAAAAAATGAGGTTGTTGTCGAATTAACAACATAGCAGTGAATGAACTTCCAATCTACTCCAATAGATTCATATTTTTATGACTCATCTTATTGAGGGAGTAGTCTACATCGTATTCTTCTTCACTTGCTATGTCCTCCACATCCTCCTTCTGCCATAAAAATATAAAAAAGTTATGCGATGTACACATCCCAAATAAAGGCTTAAACAAGCAGATAAGGTTTCATACATGCTTTCATTAGTGTAAGTCTCTCCTCTGCTTGGAGCAAAAATTTAAAAAGGTTTCATACACGCTTTCATTAGAGTGAGTCTCTCCTTCTTTTGGATGAAAATTTTAAAAAGTTATGAGATTTACACATCCCAAATAAAAATAATGGTTTAAATAATCATAGGAGTATAAAGATAGCATGCTTTCATTAGACAAGTTATGAGATTTACACATCCCAAATAAAATTAATGGTTTAAATAATCATAAAAGTATAAAGATAGCATGCTTTCATTAGACTCATTCTCTTCTCCTTTTGGAATAAAATATAAAAAAGTTATGAGATTTATACATCCCAATCAAAGGCTGGAACAAGCATACAAGTATAAAGATAAGGTTTTATACATGCTGCAATGTAGTCATATTTTCATGTTGTTTCCCAATGGTAGTAATTAGATGCTGAATACTCTCAGCCCGAAATGCTAGCAGATCAGCTTCTGTATATGATTCCATTTTGACTGGTAACTCCAAATCAAAAATCTCTCTAAGAAACAACATGCAGTTGTAGGCAACTCTCCACCCACAGCTGTGTCCATCTTTTTGCTCCACTAGCAGACGTCTTTTGAATTCTACTTGATCTTGTTGCTCCGTGGTTGTTCTGACAGCAGGTACTAGCCGATATGCAGCACTGTCCAGCATGACATATGAAATATATTAATATATCATGATCATAAGATACAAAATAAGAAAGTATCAAAAATATTAAGAGAATAATTACCTTGGGGAGTTGGCATGATAGCCTTCTATTGAATTCACAAGCCATAAATGGTTGAGTTCAAGGTCCCAGAAGATCAGACTCCAATGTGAGCTACACGACCAGAATAAAAATGATTATTGTTTTACACAAACTTGCCAAAGAAATAGTAAAAATAAGGTTAGAGTTGATACTTACGCCTCATGATAAGGCATTAAGATGACTCGCACCCCATCTAAATTCAAAGGGCTTAACCAGGTACAAACATCTTCTATAGTCTTTTGAGGAGAGCTAAGAATAGAAGAAAGGAGAGCATCGAGCATGTAGACACGATGCTGCACTGTACTAGGAAGCTGAGAAATAACTACACTGCACCAAGAAATAAACAAACATTAGCTCATAGAATTGATTTGCATTCTGCACTAGGAAACTGATATATAACTGAACTGTGAATAAATAAACAAATGTTAGCTTATTGAAGTAGCAATAAATAAATAAACATTACCTGAGAATGGCCAAGATAACATTGTCATTAACCTCTTTTAAAGGATTGGAGAGGATTGAAACCTCCTCTCTACCAAAGCTTAAATACTGAGGTTCTCGTTTCAAAACGATCCTAACTTGAAATGAGCTCTCCATTTTATCTAATGCAGCTAAATTTGATTTTTCAATCAAATTTAGAGGTGGTTGCATTGTTGAAGTAGAAGGGAGTGCCTCCGTATTGACTTCATCCATTTCTTCTCCCTCTATTGCCTGTAAACAAATATGAGAGATTAGATTCATTATCTTTAAATTTAAATCTTATTTAAAAAATTGTATTTAGTTGAGAAATAGAGAGTTCATACCGCTATGTATTGTCGTAGTGGCCTTTTTTCATAACCCTGCGAGCCATAATTATCAAAGAAGGCATCATCATATTTGTCTTCATCCACCAACCTCTCTGTGAATGGGTCATGTAAGTCCATCTTTTCATCATCAACAACTGGGACATTATGATCTTCAAGGTAATCATCCATGTCATCGGTGTCCTTGTGGTCTATCTCTTTTTCATAGCCTGTGGTTAGATCTGCTTGAAGCTGGAAATAGGCCATGAAATGCTTATTTTCAATAATATTGGTGGATTTGCCTTTTCTTAGGAGATCCTCAAATAAATATCCCATCCTGCACAAGGTGACCTCCCAACCTGCCGGCAGCAAATTCTCCATCATGGTAAGCAAGAGACTCCCACTTTTTGCAGGACTTCCATAGTTGTTTTTTTGATAATGTATGGACCTGGGAATATCTTGCTCTTCTAGCATCAATCTCAAATTATTTGAATTCCCTCTTATGTTCTTTTGTAAGGAGTGATCAGGGTTGGGACTCCGCATACACAGAAAGAATGATTCAAGAGTTTAAATCGCTATGCCACATTCTCTCTTGCCTCTCTTTGCTGCATAAACACCACTATAGATCTTCAAATCTGATGAATATGCTCGCTCTAGAGTAACCTGCATGGCTTCTTTGTCTTTTTTATCAACAAATATGACAATGTTACAAATCGCCACTTTGCTAATGGTGGTATATACTATTCTATCAATGAAGTTATGGATATCATCGCTAGAAACTTCATTGATAAAGAATAGTTGTGGCTTATCCCATGCTGACTCATTCTTGAAGAAGTCATCTTCTGAGACTCCCCTGAAGTTGACAAGCTTTCCAGACTCTGCTGTAACCTCTACATTGAATTGAAAGCTTTGGTGCATATCTGTCGGCATTCTTATCTCGCTGATTAATCTTTCCACATATGCAACCACCTGTTGTGGGATCTCTTTTCTCATATAAGAGGTTACTATTTCCGACCCATCTTCATCCTTTTTAATCCACCTGTTTGCCCATAGCTTTACCTTGGGTGTTGACAAAGAAGCTATATGCTTCACCACATTATAGTCAATGTTACAATGAGTAAGTGGAATTTGTTTCTCTGACAGCAAATACTTGATGGCACTATGCACTGCATCACGCCTCACCTGTACATTGATGCATTCTTCCATGCAGTGGTCTTTGTATTTTTTTCCAAAAAACCATTCTTTCTTTAAAATTTTTTGTGCTGCCATGGATGCATACTTATCAGGTAAGTACTTTACAGGCCTCCACATCCTTGCCGTCAACTCCTTCTTATCCATTACCTTTGACTTGCCGGAGATAAACAAAGGAGCTTCATAGGTCAGCTGTCCACGCTCACAAGCAATGCACGTTTCAAGCATCTCATTGAACACTTCAACAGGACGAAATATGATAGAAGTGTAGTCGGCATATCTGTCCCTCACCACCTTGAGGCTTGTCATACTTTCTTCCCGCTCTTGGGTTCCCCTAGGCACAACAGCACTCAAAGAAGTATAAAAGTTTGTGAGTGTGTCGGCATCTGCTTTTGTGACCTTTCGCTTCAAATCAGGATTTGGAGAACCAAATGTTGTCCATATCACCCTTGCCTTCTGTAAGACCTCTGATGTTGAGGATATCTTACGCTTTCCATGGACATAATGATTAAGTCTTTCGGACTCAATCAAATACTTAATCTCATGCTTGAATATACAGATCGTTGCAGGATAATAATGGAATGAGCTTATCTTTACAAATTGTTCTGGAGTGAGTCTTTTGCCCTCCTTTGCTTCCCTTGCGATCTGATTACAAGCATAAGCCCAATGTTGACCATCAATGGGCTGGAATCTGCAATGAAGGAGAAATTCCTTCTTGACTTCCTTTAGCATATTCTCTCCTTGTGCCTCTTCGCCTTGTTCATGTGGAATATTTTTTAGAGTGTTTTTAAAGAATTGACTGAAGATCTCCTCGAAATGTGTAGGCCCTGTAAATGTTATTTGATCCAGAAAACTATTTTTGGTTGGACAAAACATTATTGGGCGCAAGACCACATTGCTTGCCACAGGTTTCTTACCATCTCTCAAAGCCTCGTATATTTGCATTGCATAGGATATATCAAGGCTTCGGCTATTAGTAAACAGAGCTGCAGCTTCCACATCTTTGGCATTCACAAACCACGTCCTTTGACCCCAGATATATCCCACATCATCATCTGTAACTGCTTCATTAAGACGCAGATTAAGATTTTTGATTGATGTGAGTTCATCCTGATCATCTTCAGCCTCGGATTCTGAGTCTTCTTCATCTTTCTCTTTTTTTGACCGTTTTTCATCCACATTATCTTTCTCTACAGTGGGACGATGTCTTTTCTTACTGCTTGGAACCGTGGCTCTTGCAGTACTAGCCTTTTGCATTTCACGTCGTGGTTTGCTAGCAAGAGCTTCTAGCATAACTGCAGTGGATCGACCTTGATCTTCTTCAATTTTTGCTAATTCTCGTGCACTCAAGGCTTGTTTTTCATCATCCTTAGTTACATCCACCATTTCTGGCTCTAGAAGTTTGCGCTCATGTTCTACAGGTTTGTGACAGTGTGCCTGTTCTTCTTGTCCCTGCATTGAAGTCTGAGCTTTTTGATCTCCTTCAT
This sequence comes from Dipteris shenzhenensis, assembly GCF_047967505.1. NCBI lineage: Eukaryota > Viridiplantae > Streptophyta > Polypodiopsida > Gleicheniales > Dipteridaceae > Dipteris > Dipteris shenzhenensis. The sequence continues at coordinate 24,946,622 of NC_141605.1, read as the reverse complement.
GTGATGATTCTTGCATATGGGGAGCATATTCTGCATCCTGAAAGTATTCAAACATTATCTTTGCATGCATCCTTTTTGCCACCACACTAGGAAATTGCTCCCAAGTATATGAAAGAGTCTCCAATGCCCTTTGTAGCTCTGGAAACTTTGATGGTTGAGGAGGAGGCATCACAAAGGTCTTTGCGTCTCTCCTTGACACAATAAAATGCATACCGCCAACTTCAGGATCTGAACTCTTTGTTAAAATATCCACAAAGGTGTCTTTTCGCTGAATTATTATGCCTACTACAAGGCTTGAAGTCATATCTTTTTTGAAGAAAGTAGCATCCCATGGATCTTCAACACCATTGAACTCCCTTTTTGACATAAGTAGAAAGAGTCTCTTTTCCTTTTGATGAAGAAACCAAGCTCTTCTACCCATGTGATATCGAGTCTACCTACCAAAGCCATTGGGGCTATATTCCTTTCCTTTGAAATTCAAAGTGACATCAGAAACCCATTCTCTGATCTCAGAGTCATTTAGCATAGCCATCACATTAGCTGATTGCTCCATAATCCTACAAGAAAAGATAATGAAGAATTTAGATACATACAAGTAAAGTACAATATACAACCCTTGATACAATAAATGTGGAAAATAGCCCAAAACGCTTTACAAGGCTTCATATGGCAATAAATGTGGGAAATAGCCTAAAAGGCTTTACAAGGCTTAAATATTTGTACAAATGTAAAAGAATTAGCCAATAAAGCTTTACAAGTAATATAAAATGTCGTCTAGTGATAAAGCTTCAATCTTCGTGAAGATTCATGTAATCTGTCCATCCATTGATATCTGAGCACTGATACCCAACTGGTGCAATCTATCCACTAAAAACTGTTCCACTGATATCCACTTATGCAGCCCACATGATATCCACTTATGCATCCCACTGATATTCGTTGATTAGTGAATGGTCGGGATGGTCGGGTTTATTACAAGGCGCTTCATATGACAATAAATGTAAAAAATAGCATAAAAGGCTTTACAAGGATTTTTATGACAATAAATGAGCTTAAATATTTATACAAATGCAATAAAAATAACCAATAATCATCAAGCTCCAATATGTCCCATGACATGTAATCTGTCCACTGATATATGTAATCTGTCCACTGATATCTGCTCATGCAATCTGCCCACTGATAAACTTCTTGGTAAATGGTAAAAGGTCTTATTTAATAGCATGTTATGAGTGTTAAACCGCATGTGAGCGAAGGGACTGACAACGATTAGGAACTAGTTAGAAAAATTTGAGCATGGCTTCGATTGGCAACTTGGAGAATTGTCTCTCCTCTAAGGCAATCTAATCTATGCTAAACTATGCTAAACCAACCGTCGAAGCGAAGAAAAGCAATAAATAATTTCTTTTTCTATGTTCATTTTAATGTGCTGGGGTTTAAGAGGCTTAAATATGCAAAAGAAGGGGTTGTGATGTAGAGGCTAAACCTGCATGTGATATAAATGAAGAACAAGTATCTAAAGAAAAGTTAACATTTTTCAATTTAAAAGATGAATATATATAAAAATATTATCTCACCTTCAAAACAAACCATAAATTCACTCTTTTATAATTTTTTAAAGGTATAATATAAAAGATGTAAATATATAAAACTCTCTTTACTTTCTCTCTCTCTCTCTCTCTCTCTCTCTCTCTCTCTCTCTCTCGACTCCTAAATCTCTTTGTAGCCATAGTCAAGACACCTCATTGTCTCTCTTAATCTCTCTCTCTCTCTATAACTCTTAAGTATTTTTCTCTCTATCCTCATCCCACTTATTCTCTCTCTCCCTCTCCCTCCCTCTAGCAGAGAAGTTTCATTCCTCTCTCTCTCTCCCTCTCTCTCCCTCTCTCTCTTTCTCTCTCTCTCTCTCTCTCTCTCTCTCTCTCTCTCTCTCTCTCTCTCTCTCTCTCTCTCCCTAAGTCTCCCTCTTCTCTTCTCTCTCTCTCTCTCTTTTCCTCTCTCCTCTCCCCACGTTTCATTCTGATAAACATCTCTCTCTCTCTCTCTCTCTCTCTCTCTCTCTCCCTCTCTCTCTCTCCCTCTCTCTCTTTCTCTCTCTCTCCCTCTCTCTCCCTACTCTCTCCCTCCCTCAAGCAGCCACGGTCCCCAAGAGACCCGCTTCTCTCTCTTAATCTCTCTCCCCCTCTCTCCTCTCTCTTTCTTTTCCTCCCTACTCTTCTCTCTCATTTAAAAATATAATATAAAAGATGTAAATATATAAAACTCTCTTTACTTTCTCTCTCTCTCTCTCGACTCCTAAATCTCTTTGTAGCCATAGTCAAGACACCTCATTCTCTCTCTTAATCTCTCTCTCTCTCTCTTTGACAACTCTTAAGTATTTTTCTCTCTATCCTCATCCCACTTATTCTCTCTCTCCCTCTCCCTCCCTCTAGCACAGAAGTTTCATTCCTCCCTCTCTCTCCCTCTCTCTCTTTCTCTCTCTCTCTCTCTCTCTCTCTCTCTCCCCCTAAGTCTCCCTGAAGTTTCATTCCTCTCTCTCTCTCCCTCTCTCTCCCTCTCTCTCTTTCTCTCTCTCTCTCTCTCTCTCTCTCTCCCTAAGTCTCCCTCTTCTCTTCTCTCTCTCTCTCTCTTTTCCTCTCTCCTCTCGCCACGTTTCATTCTGATAAACATCTCTCTCTCTCTCTCTCCCTCTCTCTCTTTCCCTCTCTCTCTTTCTCTCTCTCCCTCTCTCTCTTTCTCTCTCTCTCTCCCTACTCTCTCCCTCCCTCAAGCAGCCACGGCCCCCAAGAGACCCGCTTCTCTCTCTTAATCTCTCTCCCTCTCTCTCCTCTCTCTTTACCCGCTTCTCTCTCTTAATCTCTCTCCCCCTCTCTCCTCTCTCTTTCTTTCCCTCCCTACTCTTCTCTCTCATTTAAGGAGCCCCTCTTCTCTGTGTGAATCTCTCTCTCTCTCTCCCTCTCTCCCTCTCCTCTCTCATTTAAGGAGCCCCTCTTCTCTCTCTTAATTTCTCTCTTTCCCTCCCTCCCTATTCTCCCATTTCTCAAATTTACAAACTAAAATATAAATAAAAAACTAATTAAAATAGAACTCAAAAACTCAAATAAGAAACTAATTTAAAAAGAATTGTAATGCCTTCTAAACGACCACCCTCCTCAAAAACTTTAAGAATAGACTAATTGAAAAAGAATTATAAGTAAAGAAAAAGAATTACAATACGAATTTTAAGAAATAGAACTCAAAAACCTTAACAAGAAACTAATTGAAAAGAATTGTAAGTAAAGAAAAAGAATTACAAGACGAATAAAAAAGAATGCAAGTACCTGGAAAAAGTGAAAAAAGTAAGGCTCCGCTTATCCTTTCTCTTCCGCTCTTGGTTGCTTCAATGAAATGAGGAGAGAGTTAAAACTAGTCCACTCCTCCTACGCATAAATTTGAATTTTCAAAAAAGAGAGGGAAATTTGAATTCATTATAAATTTGAATTCAAATTTGTGTTCAACATTCTTCTTATACTTTCTTCTCATACGTTCCTTTTGAATTCAAATTTGTGTTCAACATTCTTCTTGATACTTTCTTCAACATTCTTCTCGATTCTCGTAAGTCCTTTTCATTCTCGTAAGTCCTTTTCATTCTTCTCATAAGTCCTTTTCATTCTTCTCGTAAGTCAAATCTTATTTGTCGTTCTTGCTCGTGATAGTAAGTCAAATCCTCCTCTCCCATCTCTCTCCTTCTGCTCCCTCCTCTCCTCTCCTCTCCTCTCCCTCTCTCCTCTCTCTCCTTCCTCTCCTCTCCCTCCCTCCCTCCATCCATCCCTCGACCCAACCCTCTCCTCCCTTCTCCTTCCCTCCCCTCCCTCCGCCGCCAAAACTCCTCCCTCGACCCCTCCCTTCCCCTCCTCCCCCCTCCTTCCCCAAAATCCCCCTCCCCCTCCCCCTCCCCTCCCGCTACCCTTCCCCCTCTCCCGTCGCCTAACCCCTTCCTCCCCTACCCCTTTTTCCCCCTACCCCCTTTTAACCTTCCCCCCTTTTCCCCACCCCCCTTCGCGACCCCCCCAACCCTCTCACCCTCTTCCCCACTCTCCCTTCCCCGGGCTGGCTGCCGTGGCCGCCAGCCCCCCCCCTCAACCCCTCCCACCCCTTTGCCCCCCTCTCAACCCTCCCCCCCCTTCTTGGCAACCCCCCCAACCCTCCCTCCCTTTCCCCCGGGCTGGCGGCCGCGGTCGCCAGCCCCCCCCCTCCTCTCAACCCATCCCACCCCCTTGCCCCCCTCTCAACCCTCCCCCCCCTCCTTGGTGACCGTCCCCCCCCTCCTTCCCGACCCCGTCGAGCCCTCCCCCCTTTCCCACCCACCCTTCCCCAGGCTGGTGGCTACGGCCGCCAGCCCCCTCCCCTCCTCTCAACCCCTCTCACCCCCTCTCCCACCCCCTCCCCCCCTCCCTGGGCTGGCGGCCGCGGCCGCTAGCCCCTCCCACCCTTCTCAACCCCTCCCACCACCCCCCACCCACCCCCCTCCCCGCCCTCGAGCTGGCGGCCGCGGCCGCCAGCTCTCCCCCCCCTCTCAGTCCCTCCCACCCCCTTTCCTCCCACCCAACCCCCTCCCCGGGCTGGCGGCCGCGGCCGCCAGCCCCCCCCCCTCCTCTCACCCCCTTTCGTCCCTCCCTTCCCCCTCCCCCTCTCAGCGCTCCCCCTTCCCCCTCCCCGGGCTGGCGGCCGCGGCCGCCAGCCCTGCATTGGGATATCTATGTTGCAAGCGAAGATGTATGCGCTTCATTGATCTTGCAGACATCAGGGAATGTAGAGGACACGTGTGGCAAAGAAGGGGAAGCGAAAGAAATGAATACCTTCTCACAAGTCTCTCTTGCTTTCTTCAGAATGGCAATAAAAGGCTAAGTTCAAGACAAAAGGTAAAACCTCTCGTAAATGGAAAAAGGATTTGCAATAAGGCATATCGCAATATTACTGGATTATCCCATGGTACATATTGGGATTTAGTCACCAAGGCAAAGGGCGGCAACAAATTTAGCATTCACGGTAATAGAGGAAGGTCCAAATCAAGAATCTCAACTGTCAGGGCAGCAGCAATTTTGCAAGACTTCATACATGAAAATGCTTTGCCTCAACCCCATATATCTACCAAACTCCCTAACGGTGATGCGATCACTGAAATGCACCTTCCAATGGGCTTGACAAAGCTCGAAGTATTTGACTCTATTGCAGAAAAGCAAAGGCAAAGAGGGGATGCCATAGCTTCTTCTCATACTTTGTATACTCTTTGGAAGAAGAACTTTGGATATGTTAAAATCCCAAGGAGGCAAAAAATGTCAAAGTGCAATGTCTGTGATGATTTAAAGCGAGCGATTGAGAGTGCAACATGTCCAAATCAAAGGGAATTATACAAAAAAAACCGAAAATCTCATCATGACCTTATTCGACATTCCAGACAAAAATATGCATTTTGGAAGGAGCAAGCTATTTCGCATCCTGATGACTACATGTGCCTTATTGTAGATGGCATGGATCAGAATACAACAACATTGCCTCGTTTTGTTGCCACTCCACCTAAATTACAAGGAAAGCACTTTCTAAAGACACATCTATGTGGAGTGTTAGTGCATGGAATTAAGTTCTTTGCAGATATATGGATTGATTCCTTGCATCTACATGATAGCAATCAAGTTGTAACATCTATTATGAAGGCAATTCGCAATGTACATGCAGAAAAAGGTCGCCTGCCACCGACTTTGAGAATAGAAGCTGATAATTGCTGGCGAGAAAATAAGAATGTACTCATGTTTGCATTCTGCTCCATGCTAGTTGCTCATCGAATCTTCAATGAGGTCGAATGTGGATTTTTGTATGTTGGGCATACACATGAGGATATCGATCAGGTTTTTAGCACAGTCTCAAGGGAGCTTAAATGCAAGGATGTGGAGACAATAGATGACTTGGTAAAAAGATGTGGCAGGCAAGTTGGTGGTCATAAGGAAAGTACAGTATGTGAGAGGCTCGAAAGAATGTATGATTGGAAGAGCTTCATTCTACCTTTCATACAAACGGGTGGTGATGCATTGACAGGTCATACCAATCCACACTACTTTCGTTTTTTTTAAAAAGATGACAAACCCATAATGCAATGGCAACAGTATTCTCATGATACAAAATGGGAACCTGAAGAACCTTACAGTCTCTTAACTTCAATTCCCAGCAAGGAAAGGTATCCAACATGGGCTCCTATACAAGAATTTAATGAGAGGTCTAATTGTGAAATAGATGGATTAAAAGCATTTATTACATACAAAGAGGAAATGCTCCGGAGATATCCTGATTCGAAGCCTACTTGGAGAGAACACACTACCACTGTAATTAACAAGACACGAAATTTAATAAAGGACCTTGAGAGAATGCGAGGCTCAAAGGATGTCAAGGAAGAATGCAATATGTTTTGGCCAAATGTTCATAACGATTTGCGCCCAGCTCCAGTCTTTGAAAATGAATTTGTATCATTACTCCCACATCCATATTATGGACCGAAGAAGAGAGAGTTTATGCCACAAGTAGATATAGAGGTCGATTGTTTTGTTGTGGTTCGGCCATCGGCGGATGATGAATATGAGAATGTGAAGTTTTGGGTTGCAAAAGTAGTTGATGTGCAAAGAGATGACCGAGGGAGAGCTACAACATTTACAGCGGTATGGTATGAGCCAAAGGGCAGGAAGGAGAATATGGATAACAACACATTATATACTAATTGTATAATGAAGGAGTGGGTCCCAAATGATGAAGCAGTCTCTCAAGTTTCGACGGAGACAATCTGAGAGTGCTCTCAACGGAAGCAAGAATGGAAGAAGGAGAGAGAGAGACAGAGAGCCACACAAGTTTTGGTGGGTGCAGAACCACCCTAATCTTCTTTTTCATTCATTTATATATGTGTTTGAGTATTATACATAACCGGGGTAAAGGCACAATGACCTTTAACCCCCACAACCTCCCACTTAAAGGACAATGTGCCTTTAAGGGAGAACAACCAGTGAGCATACTATCCAATGCCCATCAATACATGACAATACTCAAACCGCTGACTAGGTAGACTCTTTGTCAGCATATCTGCAGGGTTATCATCTGTATGAACCTTGACAAGCTCTATGCGCTTGTCCTCAAGTACCTCCCTGATGAAATGGTACCTGACCTCAATGTGTTTAGTCTTTGCATGAAAGACCGGATTCCGTGCTAGCTGAATAGCACTCATGGAATCACTATGCAATGTCGGTACACCTGTATGAATCCCCAAATCTCCCACTAGCCGATCAAGCCATATAGCCTCCTTGCAACCCTCTGTGGCTGCAACATACTCAGCCTCTGTGGTAGACAAAGCAATGCACTTCTGTGCATGAGACATCCACGACACTGCACCACTTGCAAAGGTGAACACATAACCAGAAGTGGATCTCCTACTATCCACATGCCCTGCATAGTCTGAATCTGTGTACCCAAGTACACGCATGTCTCCTTTACCAAAGCAGATGCACATCTCCTTGGTACCCTTCATGTACCTCATGATGCACTTAACTGCCTCCCAATGCCTCTTTCCTGGATTAGCCATATAGCAGCTAACAACTCCCACTGCAAATGCAATGTCTGGTCTAGTAGCTATCATAGCATACATAAGACTCCCAACCGCTGATGCATAAGGAACCTTGGCCATCATGGCCCTCTCCTCATCTGATTTGGGACTATCTGTATGACTCAGTTTCACATATGGAGGCAATGGAGTACTCACTGCCTTCCCCCCCTCCATATTGAAACGCTGCAATACTTTTGTAACATACTCTTTTTGTGAAAGCCAAAGGAGTTTCCTACTCTGATCACGCGTGATGCGCATACCAAGAATATGACCTGCAAATCCCAAATCCTTTATATCAAAGGCCTCATGCAACTTGGCCTTTAATGCATCTAGCTCATAAGTATTCTTGCTACCCAATAGCATATCATCCACATATAGTGCCAGTATTATCAGGCTACTATCCTTAGCCCTTTTAGTGTAGAGGCAGTGATCAATTTCACTCCTAAAACCCTGGGACTGAATGAAAGCATCAAACTTCTGATACCATTCTCTAGGTGCTTGCTTAAGACCATAGAGACTCTTCTTCAGCTTGCAAACTAAATTCTCTTTGCCCTTTTCTTCAAAGCCTTCCGGCTGAACCATGTAAATTTCCTCATGCAAATCCCCATGCAAGAAAGCTGTCTTGACATCCATCTGCATAAGCTCCATATCCTCTATTGCCACTAGTCCAAGCATGCATCTAAGTGTGGTCATCTTCACAACCAGAGAGAATATCTCATCAAAGTCCACACCCTTCTCTTGCTTGAACCCTTGGGCAACCAAACGGGCCTTGTACCTAGGCACATCATCACCTGTGACCTTCATTTTGTAGACCCATTTTCCATGTGGCAAAGAAACCAAGTCCCAAGTCTTATTCTTCATAAGTGAACTCATCTCTGATTGCATAGCATACTCCCACTTGCATTGATCCTCACGCATCATAGCCTCTCTGTAGCAAGAAGGCTCCCCGCAATCAGTAAGCATCACATAGTCTACCCCTGGAACAAACTTATCAGGTGGTCTAGACACTCTAGATGATCTTCTCAAGGGCATTTCAGCTTGCTGTCCCACCTGCATATCAGCCACATTTGGCTCATCATTTCCACCAATAGATGATCCATCATCTACCCTTGATTGTATACCTGTGGGAGTACTTGGTGGTACTATTTCTTGCACATTTGGTGCATGGACAGCTTGCTGTCTATCAACATATGTAGGTGGATTCACATCCTGGAAAGTGATTCTCCTCATTTCCACATCCCTCATGGGTGCCTTATGCATCTTTTTCTCATTGAAGACTACATCATGGCTGCGTATGATCTTCTTTGCTTCTGGATCCCAGAGACGATAGCCCATCTCTCCACTTTCACCATAACCCAGAAAGATGAATTTCCTAGACTTAGGATCTAGCTTCTTTCGAAGCTCTTTTGGCACATGTGCATATGCCTCACACCCAAATATACGCAAATGAGAGTAAGAGGGCTTCTTGTCACTCCATGCCTCTTCAGGAATACCACCATCCAAACTCTTACTAGGTGATCTATTGATCACATGCACTGCAGTCTTCATTGCCTCAGCCCAAAAACCACCAGAAAGACTTGCATTGGAAAGCATGCATTGCAACCTTTCTTGAATGGTACGGTTCATCTTTTCTGCAACTGGATTTTGCTCTGGAGTACGAGGGGATGAGCTCCCTCTTAATCCCACGTGTATCACAGAAATGCTGAAAGTCATGGGAGAGATACTCTCCACCATTATCAGTCCGTAGGCATTTAAGCGTTCTACCTGATTGATTCTCAATCAAGGCCACCCATTTCTGAAATACCTGGAACACATCACTCTTCCGAGCTATAGCATAAGCCCACACTTTCCTAGTTGCATCATCAATGAATGTCACATAGTATTCAGCCCCGCCTAATGACCGTGTAGGCATGGGACCACATACGTCTGAATGCACCAAATCAAGCTTTTCAAACTCTTTCTTTCCCCTTCTTTTATGGGCTGGTTTAGTCTGCTTCCCATAGAGACAGTGCTCACAAAATTCAAAATCAGAGAAACTCAAATGCGGTACATAACCCAAACGGCATAAGAGTTTCATTCCATTCTGGCTCATGTGCCCCAACCTGCAATGCCACAAAGAAGTGCTTGGCTGCTCGGTTATTGCAACAACATGATCAAATACCCCTGATACATGTAAGGGACACAAAGTCCCACACTTGGCACCCCTGGCCAAAAGCATAGAGCCCTTCTGAATTTTCCAACTCTGAAAGCCAAAAGTGGTGTGAAAACCAGCATCATCTAGCTGACCCACTGAAATAAGACTCTTGGTCAGCTTAGGCACATGTCTCACATGTTTCAAAACAAATGCAGACCCATTTGCAAAAGAAAACTTTATGTCACCTACTCCCACTATGTCACATGCATAGTCATTTCCAAGATGCACAACCTGTCTTTCCACTATCATAAGTGGAGAACCATTCCCTATGGGGAGTAACATGGAATGAAGCACCAGAATCCAAAATCCAATCCTGGGAATATGCATCATCTGAAGTGGTAAGCAACTCTGCAGATAAAGTAGACATGAAGAGAACATCATTGTCACTATCATGTGTGACTGCATTGATCTCCTCGATCTTCACGTTTCCTTTGTCCTCCCTTGGACTCTCTTCCTTTTGATTTGCACCCCAATTTGCATTCTTTTTCTTATCCTTTTGCTCTCTTTTCAGCTTGTAGCAATCCTTTTTCATATGGCCCTTCTTGCCACAGTGGTAACATTCAATGTTCCGTGCCCTGGATTTGCTACGAGACTTCCCTCTTTCTTGGGACTTCCCCCTGAACTGTGATTTGCCCCTTTGCACATTTAAGGCTGCATCCTGCTTGTTGCCATCCATAGACTTCTGTCTAATCTCCTCGGCCAACAAGCTACCCACAACATCATCAAATTTCAGTACTCCACCAGGTGCAGAGTTACTGATAACTGTACGGAAGGTATCCCATGAGGATGGCAATGAACATAAGAGAAATATTGCCTTAGTCTCCGCATCAAAATTCATTTTCTGAGCCTGAAGTTGGCTGAAAATAATATTGAATTCATTCAAGTGAGAAGCAATGGAGACCCCTTCCTTCATCTACAGCTCAAACAACCTCTTCATGAGGTAAACTTTATTAGAGGCAGTTTCCTTTTCATAAGTGGCACACAGTTTCTTCCACAAATCTTCCGTAGTCTGCTCATTTACTACTGTGAAATAGACAGACTCTACAAGATGAAGTCTAATAGTAGACTTTGATAATGCATCCAACTCATTCCAATCATCCTCAGACATATCCGCAGGCTTAGCTTCAATACCTGCCAAGGGTTTAATTTGCTTCTTTTGAATAAGCACATCCCTTATTTGTTCTTTCCACAAAGAAAAGTTTGTCCCATCAAACTTTTTAATGCTGAAAAACTCCTTTTCAGACATGGAAGAGGATGCCATAATGCAAAATAAAGCAAAATCCCAAATGCTAGTGCCTACAAGAGAGAATCACACCAAATACCAGGTGCACCCAAATGTGTATGCCACAATAGAGTGAAATATCACCAAAACTCAAAGCTCAAAGCATCTGACTCATGTGCATATACTATGCATCCATATGAGCAAATCTGGCCCAAAAGAAAATGCCAATAAGTGCCAAATGACTCAAGCATAAACACCGTCCACTGGCATATGCATCAATAATATCTCATCCAAGAGAGCATAGCACTATCAGTGCATCACCTGCAATGTGTCAAAGCTGTCCCTCAGCATAAAATAGCATCCATGTGCAAAGCGTCCATAAAAAATAGCATCCCACAAGGCAATTTGGGCCTATCAGCGCATCCAACAAGGACCGCAATGCATCCAAATGGCCTATAAATCATCCACTGCAACCCAATGCATACCACGAATGAGTGCACACTGCTCAAACTGCAACCTGAGTGATCTGCATAAGGTATGCTCAAGAAATCATAGTCCCACGGTAATGAGCGCTACTGAAAATAAAACCTGAGATGCCTCAAAACATGGGCGCCATTGCATAATCGGACTCAACAAGAAAATCTGCAAATATCTTTCTTCTACCAGAACTCCAAATCCCAACCGATGAGTGAGAAATGGGATTCAACACTTATCCACTGCCATGTGGCATAAATCTAAGGTTTCAAAACCTTAGAATGAAAAATGCATAACAGAGAGACGAAATCAAATACACAGAGATCTATAACTCTGAAAATCCTCCACCGAATCGTGCAAGAACTGACAGGTAGGGGTTTTGGGGCGTCCGGAACGCAATGGGACAGACGATTTTAGAAACCGTGGTCTCAATCATTGGGTCCAACACACGGACTGAAAAACGTTTTTGGAAACAGAGCTGTTTGTAAACTCCACCGGAGTGTGAATGATGAGCAACATAGAAGTTTAAGGACCTCTTGAGTCCACTGGAACTGACAGATCTGCAAATGGTTGCTCCAAACTTGAGTTCCAACACCCGGGCAAAAAACGCAGGAACTGACACAGTGAGTCAGAAATCCAATGAAATGATCCCAGATTCAAGAATGAAGGTGTTTCCAAGCTCCTGAAGTGAAGTGGACACCAGAAGCAAGCAATAGTTGCCTCTACAAGTCAATATGGAGTCTCTGTCATCGAACGGAACAGGGAAAAGCTCAAAAAACGACTTTTTCTTTGAAACCACTTAACAGGCTCTCAAAACCACTTCGTAAAGCCAAAGTGACTTTTCCAAAGGTTCCTCCAAGGTCTCTGCACACTCGAATGTAAGTAAAGTCGCCCACAAAGCTTTCCACAGAGCTTCTCCTTCCTCCCACAGAGCTGCTGAGCTTCAAGCATTCACGCACGCTCAGCTAGATCATCCGGGCTCTGATACCAGTTGAGAGTGCTCTCAACGGAAGCAAGAACGGAAGAAGGAGAGAGAGAGACAGAGAGCCACACAAGTTTTGGTGGGTGCAGAACCACCCTAATCTTCTTTTTCATTCATTTATATATGTGTTTGAGTATTGTACATAACCGGGGTAAAGGCACAATGACCTTTAACCCCCACAACAATCATAGTGTCTTGGCATTCAAGGGCAAAGAAATCGAAGAAGCACATGGGATATGAGGTAGAAGGAAAAATAAAAATACCACAGCAAACTATTTTGCATATACACGAATTTTTAAGGATGCTCGCCATGGAGGAAGTAGAAGGAGACAGCGCAAATGAAGAATGTCCATGATTAAAGCTTTGTATTGAAGTCCATTGAAGGATTTTATTTGGGTACTAGGCAAGGAGCCAATCCAAGACAATTATAATTAGAGTCATCACCTCGTATGTCAAATGAGAGTCAAAATATGCACTGGATGTCACCCAAGGGTCAAGGCTTGCCAAGACAATAGGGAGTTAATGCAGATGGCACCTGGCAAGGGACTATCACATTGAGCAATAAGACAATGGGGAGTCAATGCACCCAAGGGGCAAGGCTTGGCAAGATAACTTGTGGGAGTTAATGCAGATGGCACCTGTATTTTGCACTGGATGTCACCCAAGGGTCAAGGCTTGGCAAGACAACAGGGAGTTAATGCAGATGGCCCCTGGCAAGGGACTATCGCATTGAGCAATAAGACAATGGGGAGTCAATGCACCCAAGGGGCAAGGCTTGGCAAGACAAGCATAGGTCAAATTATAAAGATGGCAACTGGCAAGGGACTGTCGTGACATTGAGAAATAAGACAATGGGGTGTCAAATTATGCAGATGGCACGAATTGAGGCTCTTTAAGAGCAACAATTTAAATTGTAAACATATGTTCAATCTATATCATTTTGGATATAAAGACGCAACGTCTCTAAATGTAATCATATACATAAAGCTACAATTGCTATTATCCCTCTTTGGTCTTATGGCATCATGTCTTCTTTCTATTTATTAAAAGTTTTGTTAAATTTTGTGCATATTGCCGAGTGACAATGTTATTTTCATGAAATATTTAAGTCTCCTTTCATGGATTTATAAATTTATCACGTCAACGAAAAACGTCAAGGAAAAATATTAAAAATAATTAAATTAACAAATAACTTAGATATAGCTAGAATTTCTAATATAGGATTATTTCAAATTCTTGCATGTTGGTGCAAAAGTATAGATCGAAAAAACAATATTTGTATGTGAATATGATAGAGCCACAAAGTGAACTTTTGATTTGGGAAGGAAAAACGTCAAGGAAAAATATTAAAAATAATTAAATTAACAAATAACTTAGATATAGCTAGAATTTCTAATATAGGATTATTTCAAATTCTTGCATGTTGGTGCAAAAGTATAGATTGAAAAAACAATATTTTTATGTGAATATGACAGTGCCACAAAGTGAACTTTTGATTTGGGAAGAAACTTTTTACAAAGTAAAATTTTGATTTGGAAAGGATATTTTCATAAAGTAAAGTTTTCATTTGGGAAGGATTTTTGGGCTCCGTCCAAAAACAACACAAAAAGTCCAAAATTAATGAAATAGGTGTTCCTCATTTGATTTGGGACTATTTGCTTGACTTAGTTTCTCATATGGAGGAAATGGAGTACTTACTGGCTTCCCCCCCTCCATATTGAAATGCTGCAACACTTTTGTAACATACTCCTTTTGTGAAAGCCAAAGGAGTTTTCTACTCCAGTCACACGTGATGCGCATACCAAGAATATGACCTGCAGGTCCCAAATCCTTCATGTCAAAGGCCTCATGCAACTTGCCCTTCAATGCATCAAGCTCATAAGTGTTCTTGCTAGCCAATAGCATATCATCCACATAAAGTGCTAGGAGTATTAGGCTATTATCCTTAGCCCTTTTAGTGTAGAGTCAATGATCAATCTCACTTCTTCTAGAACCCTGGGACTGAATGAAAGCATCAAACTTTTGATACCATTCTCTAGGCTCTTGCTTAAGGCCATAGAGACTCTTTTTTAGCTTGCAAAACAAATGCTCTTTGCCCTTTTCTTCAAATCCTTCTGGTTGTACCATGTAAATTTTGCAAATCCCCATGCAAGAAAGTTGTCTTGCCATCCATCTGCATAAGCTTCATATCCTCTATTGCCACAAGTCGAAGTACACATCTAAGTGTGGTCATCTTCACAAGTGGAGAGAATATCTTATCAAAGTCCACACCCTTCTCTTGCTTGAACCCTTTAGTAGCCAAACGGGCCTTGTACTTAGGCACATTATCACCTGTGACCTTCATCTTGTAGACCCATTTACATGGCAATGGTTTCATTCCATATGGTAAAGAAACCAAGTCCCAAGTCTTATTCTTTATGAGTGAACTCATCTCTGATTGGATTTCATACTCCCACTTGCATTGATCCTCGCGCATTATAGCCTATGTGTAGCAAGAAGGCTCCCCGCAATCTGTAAGCATCACATAATCTACCCCTGGAGCAAATCTCTCAGGTGGTCTAGACACTCTAGATGTTCTTCTCAAGGGCATTTCAGCTTGCTGTCCCACCTGAATATGAGCCACATTTGGCTCATCATTGCCACCAATAGATGATCCATCATTTGCCCTTAATTGTGTACCTGTGGGAGTACCTAGTGGCACCATTTCTTGCACATTCGGTGCATGGACAACTTGTTGTCTATCAACATATGCGGGTGGATTCACATCCTGGAAAGTGATTCTCCTCATTTTCACATCCCTCATGGGTGTCTTATGCATCTTTTTCTCATTGAAGACCACATCATGTCTTCGTATGTTTTTCTTTGCTTCTGGATCCCAGAGATGATAGCCCATCTCTCCACTTTCACCATAACCCAGAAAGATGCATTTCTTAGACTTAGGATCTAGCTTCTTTTGAAGCTCTTTTGGCACATGTGCATATGCCTCACACCCAAATATACATAAATGAGAGTAAGAGGGCTTCTTGCCACTCCATGCCTCTTCAGGAATACCACCATCCAAACTCTTGCTAGGTGATCTATTGATCACATGCACTGCAATCTTCATTGCCTCAGCCCAAAAACCACCAGAAAGACTTGCATTGGCAAGCATACATTGCAACCTCTCCTGAATGGTGCAGTTCATCTATTCTGCAATTGGATTCTTCTCTGAAGTATGAGGGGATATGAGCTCCCTCTTGATCTCACGTGTATCACAGAAATGCTGAAAGTCATGAGAGATATACTCTCCACCTAACTTCATTTTTAGCCAAAGCCAACCATATTTGAAATACCTGGAACACATTGATTTTTTGATCTATAGCATGAGCCCACAGTTTCCTAGTTGCATCATCAATGAATGTCACATAGTATTCAGCCCCGCCTAATGACCATGTAGGCATGGGACCACATACGTCTGAATGCACCAAATCAAGTTTTTCAATCTCTTTATTTTCTCTTCTTTTATGGGCTAATTTAGTCTGCTTCCCATAGAGACAGTGCTCACAAAATTCAAAATAAAAAAAACTCAAATGTGGTACATAACCCAAATGGCATAAGAGTTTCATTCCATTCTGGCTCATGTGCCCTGACCGGCAATGCCACAAATACGTACTTGGTTTCTCAGTTATTGCAACAATATGATCAGACACCCCTGATCAATGTAAGGGATACAATGTCCCACAGTTGGCACCCCTGGCCAAAACCATATAGCCCTTCTGAATTTTTCAACTCTAGAAGCCAAATGTGGTCTGAAATCCAGCATCATCTAGCTGACCCATTGAAATAAGACTCTTGGTCAGCTTAGGCACATGTCTCACATTTTTCAAAACAAATGCAGACCCATTTGGCTTCAACTCAATCTTGTGCCCCACAAGAGAGACTGGTCAAACCTATGAATAGCTTGTTGCAAAGAGATATAGGAAATTATCTAACATATCCAAGTACTGGAGCTTCTCACTACTTGATAGAGAATCACCATGAAGCTCTTCATTGTGTTGGCGTCATTTAGTGTGCTCCACACTCCAGAAAATATTATAAAATGGAATAATAATCTAGTAATCATTAGACAAAACCTCTAGAAGCTCTAATTTCTTTGCAAAAAGTCAACACTTTTTATATATGCATAATTTGGCAGTTTTGACACTTGAAATGAGCTCAGAAGGCCCAAAAACCCTAAAAACAACTATAAACATGTGTATATTTAGATTATTTTTCAAAATCCCATCTGGGAAAAGACTACACCTGTAGGGCTCGGCTACCAGTGCAGACTCTAGGCGAGCCCTACAGATGCACTTTTTTCCCATATGTTTTTTGAGAAATCATTGAAAGGTACCCATGTTTACCATTTTTTAAATTGTTTTTGGGCATTTTGAGCTCATTTCAAGTGTCAAAACTGCCACATTATGTGTGTATCAAAGTGTTGGATGTTTTGCAAGGGAGTTAGACTATAATAATATTTTTTAAATCTCATACACAATCCTTAATATCTCAGCCATGGTGTATATGGAGAAATTGATATACAAACATAAAGGTATCTAGGATTTATATAGATAAATTCAATGTCTTCATGTAATTCATAGATATGGCTAAAGACTAGGTGCAAATGTGTGAAAAACATTGGCACAGTTTCCAGGAAGCCATAAAAGTTCACAAAATTTTTTGTTCCTTTAATGTAGGATTCTTGGTCTCTTTGGAGTTGGGAGATTTTTCTCCACACCTAAAAAGAGTCATTGTTTATGTGTGTGTGTGTGTGTGTGTGTTGGGTTAAGGGTGGTATGACTGGGTATCCAAAAAAGCTCGCAACAAAAAGCTCACAAAAATATTTCACCCATGGATAGCAAGTCTCTCAAATTGAGATTGATGATGTAGTTCAGCCCTCTCATTCACATCCACCACCTCTCTCGGAGAATGGTGTGGAGAGATTGTTTCTAGCATCACTACCTAGAACGTTTGGGTGGCTCATTGCAACTGGGTGATGGGAGGCCATATGTTTTCTCCAATGGCTACTCTAGTAGCCATTTGGTAGGATATCATCTTCACCTTGTGCGCCATTTAGGAGCGTGGTACTCCAAGCTTGAGACCGAAGCTCGAGAGTGACTACCGAGAGATGGGAGCATTTTCTCTATACGTGGCCAACATGAGTATTCTACACCCTTTCTGCAAGGCCTTTCACTAAAACCTTTCACTAATTAGCAACCACCAGCAGCACAATAGGACAAACACAAAACATTTAACCAGACTCGATGATAGGATGCACAAGACTAAGCACTTGAGACAATCCCAACAGAGCCCATGAGAGTCTAATCTATCTTGGTTTACGCCTTGCTCGTGCCATGAATGTGAGAGAAGAGAAGGCCAAATAATGGTTTCAGATAATGAATCGTGGATATTCAAGTTTAGGCCTACTCTTCGAATCAAGCTTTTGCATCTCGCAAGAAATGCCTCTTGGAGTCTCTGTCGCAGCAAGCCTTCATATGTGATGGAAACCTTCAACATCTAGCATGTAACAGACAAGGTGAAGAGAGAAGACATTGACGAAGTCCTTTTCACATGCAAACTAGCAAAGCGGCCATTATTGGTGGAGGAACCAGACTTGAGTCTAATCTGCTTGGTTGTGCATCAAAACACTTAAATAACTAGAAGAGGATAGAGGTTTTGCAGCTGATCAATTTGAGAGGAGAGATATTCAAGAAATCGACCCGAAGGGCCTTGCAAAGATGCTTGGGTCTCAAGGAACCAAAAGAAACTCAAAACACACTCGAAATTGTGTATGTGCAAAATAGTTCAGAACCATAGGATGGAGAAGCGAGAGGGAGAAGCTTCAAGTTGCTAGAGCCACAAGTGGAAGAGGAAGGGATTAGATTAGGTTTGATATTATTGGTAGAATGATTATATGGATAATTACAAGTATTATAATTTATTTTACTCTTGCACTCAATCCACACATAGAGTCTCACTCACTCTTTTAAATTGTATAGATGATTGTTGATTTTATGGAATTTTAAATTCATCAAATTGTACAAAGGGCATAGCAAAGACAATGTGGATATAGACTAGACAATAATAATGATGATGATCATGGGATTAGCAATATTGCATCAACAATATTCCAAAATCCTTGGAAAAGGAGATTTTGATAGTGTTCGGCAACTATAAGGTCTAGCTATAACACGATGATATTGGGATAACAATCCAAAACTATCATTGTATTTTGTAACTTTAATTGTTGTTGGCATTAATATTTTCATTCACTATTTTGTTCAAAAGCATGCGATCAGATAAATATTTGCACTATAATGGTCATTTTTGAGCAATCCAGTAAGAATCTCACCATGCGGTAGAAGGCAAATGTGTTCGGCATCGTGCGGGGAGCCCAAAAATGGCAAAACTTGCTATGGCATGTATGGGGCCTGTTTGACCAAGCGGAAGGCAAATGTGTTTGGCATCACGTGGGGAGCCCAAAAATGGAAAAACCTGCTATGGCGTGTATGGGGCCTGTTTGACCTTGACGCGCCATAGCGGGTTTTGCCATTTTTGGGCTCCCCGGGTGATGTCGAACACATTTGCCTTCTACTGCATGGTGAAAAAACATAATTTGGCCACTCAAATTCACACTGAACTTGCATAAACTGATGGAAAGCATCACATAACATGTATAATAACATGGGAACAGCAATAGAACATAAAAATATATTTTATTCATTGGCCTCAAAGGGCAGAGATTTACAAAATGATTCAAGTTACAGCAAATGAACCTAAACAACATCTAGGGCCTAAGGGAGGGATTGGAGTGGATGCGCTTGGCGAGTGCAAGGTCCTTGTCCATCACTGTTACTCTTTTGGCATGGATAGCACATAAGATCGTGTCTTCAAAAAGACCTACTGTCATCTGGTCTATTGCCTCTTGAATTGCTCCCATAGCGCCTAAAGTGAAACACACATCACTCTTGTAATGCTGTGCTATTTCACATACAACATGCTAGAAGGGTGCATGGGGAATGAGATTGTCCACAGTGGTTTGGAACTTGCGGATCTCCTGAAGTGCCTTCACTCCTAATTTTTTGCACCTCTTAATCTTTGGGGGACCCTGCACTGGCCTTTGGACATGGCTCCATGGCCGCTTGTCCGCTTTGAACTTCTTTCGTCTCTCCTCCCTTGCAACCACCTCTTCAGACTCCTCTTCCTGTGTCTGCTGGGTCATTTGAGGTGGCCTCTCATGCCTAGGGGTCTTCTTTGTCCTTGGTCTCTTTTCCTTTTCACGAGGCTATGAGACAACAGGCTGAGGCTCTTGCTCAGCTCGTACTAGAGGCTCCTCATATCTGATCATCTATAGGCATAGAGGGTTGATGGTGCTCTTCCGTGCAGTCTACTTGGTTGGAGGATTGGGGCTAGGGTTCATTATATCTACGAGCCCACCAAATACTTCCTCTTCTTGTGGCCCCTGTAATCTCTCCATCTCCTCTCTTTGCCTTTCTTGCTCCCCTTGTTGGTCTAGATGCTCCACGCTAGAACCCCACGGAGGAGGGAGGGGCAGTTGATCAGGATTGAGTGGACTATTTTGCCCCTGTCGGGAGACCTCTCTACTTCCATGATTAGTTGTGTGGAAGGATTGAGAGGACCCCTCATTGTGCTTGGATCCTTCATCGTGCTAGGATTCCTCATGGTGCTGAGATCCCTAGGATCCCCCATGAGAGTTGGATGGTGGGGAATCGCATTACTTGGACTCCGGATGAGGAGAACCGCCTTCAGATCCTTGGTGATCATTGCCCTCTTGGCCACTGGGGCTTGCAGTGTGTTTGGAGGCCATGGTGTTGTGAGGAGGACAACGGGTAGCGTCTAAACAGCGTCCAGTGGGTCTAGCAATTTGTTTAACTCGTGCCATAGAAATGAGGGATTTTAGGGTTTTGAAGTGCTTTATATAGTCTTTTTTAAAGCACTTTAGGGTTTTTCTTTTAAATTAGGGTTTTTGGAGTGCACCTCCTCCCCCCCTAGTCTTTTGTCATCAGTTCGGTAATACTTAATCTTCACCACCCTCCCTCCCAACCCACTCACCCCTCTGCCTTACCATGTCGCACATGCAATTCTACAATTTCCAAACAAATTTGTGAATTTTGGAATCTATAATTGACTTAAAATAGTGCTAAATTTATTCATCAAACAATTTACATTTGGGGCTCTCTTAGGACCCAACGCCTCCCCTGTCTGACTCTACGTTGCAACCAAAGCACAACCCCTTGGCTCCCTGTTGAGGACTTCAAAGCAGCACATCTCCTTGTCTTCTTGACATGTTGAACTGCTTTTGCGAGACTTGAGACCTCTACCTTATCGCGCTTGAGAGTCCTAGCCTCTAGACATTTACAAAACCAATCGAACATTTTGTGTAGTGCATTGCTTCGTGTGATACCACCCCCATGCCTTGTATTCTTAAAGCTTGATGCCTTTGCTTTGTAGTGTGATTTCTCCATTCCTTGAGTATTCCAAATGGACAAACGGCCCCATTGCTCCACAAACCATGGTGCATGTGTGTAAAGAATATGTTGTAAAGAAAAACATTGTATTAGAAACATAAACTGACTCAAGTTTAAAGCACAAAATTTCAACCTAAGGAGGATTACCATGTAATGTGTAATATGTGACTCCCCCCATGCTTCTACCATCAATGATATGAATTCTCCCAATGTTGTCCTGAATCCCTCATAATAAAGCTCATCTGTTTGACCTTGTCTAAGCAACTTTATGAATGCATCAAGCTTTGTCCATAGTTTTGCTCTCAAAGTAGCAATTCGTGAATGTGAAGCTTGATTTGTGGTGCACTCACACAAATCTTTCCAGTACTCCCAACCTAGGGTGCTTTGAGCCAATGTATGTTTTTCTTTATCAGCATTGTGGTTGGACAAGAACCTCCTTGCCTTTCCTCCACCCATGGACACTTTAGCAGGAAGATTTTGTGTCTTTTCTGATTGTTTCTTGTCCTGCTTAAGCTTCACATTGCCTCCGTGAAGTCCCATTAGTGAGAGTAGTTCTTCAACTTTTGCAATGCATTGTGCAGATACTTGTTGTGGCCTCAAATTCCAAGCATAAACTAGATGGAGATAGAGTAACTTATCAAGTATACGCAGTTCAGCATGCAAAGTACACATGTGTAACCGCTCCAATGGAATTGGTAGAATGGGGTCCCACTTAGGATCCTTTTTGTGATGATCAGGGGCTGCACTTTGGTTGCAAGAAAGGATGCCATTTTCCCACTGTAGGCTTCCCTTTTGCATCTTCTGAGAGTGGGTGCAATACAAGCATGTCCATTTTGCATCTGCACCTATATCACAACCATACAAGCGCTTGAGGGTCTTTAAATCACCAGCTAGATGCCATTCAACTTGAAACATTCCGTGCCCATCCACAATTAATGTTTGCCTTGCCTCTTCTCTTCGAATAATCAACGAGATACCGGTTCTCTCCAAAACCCACTTCAATGTCTCGTGGCACTCCTTTGGGGTCTCAAAGGCTACAAGCCACCATATGTCCTTCTCAGATTGGATTGAGAAACCCTGCTCAACTTCCTCATCCCCTTGAGCAAAATGCAAGGTGTCGTTCATAATACAAATGCTCACCCTCTCTAGTTTGTGCTCTTTTACCAACTGAGCTTCATCCATTTTTATAACAAATACTAGCTTGCCATCATACAATGAAAGAGAAATTCAATAAGGATATAGAAATCAAAAGAAATGAAGTTGAATGTGAAGAGAGAATTTCTCTTACCTTCTTGTCTCATCCCATAGAATTTGACCATGGCTCTCTACAAATTCTCTACATCCACGTAAACATTATTGAAAGCATTCATCTCAAACATTTGGATGCCAGATTTCTTTTTACTCTTCCAAGTCATTGTGCCACTTATACAATGGTATCCTCCAAGCTTTTCTCTAGCACATTGGTTTGTTTCTTGACGTGCAAGCCTTACAGACCACGGTGTTGGCAATGGCATTGTAGATATCTTATACTTTTCCTCCATAGCAGACTTGAAAATTTTAAAAATAGAGTTGTAAGCTTCATGACTTACACCAGCAACATCACAAGCTCCAAGCACCTCCTTTTCTTAGACGAGGCCCTTGAAATCCTTCGTTACCTCTCTAGCAACTTGTTTACGTAGCCCTTTTTGTCTAGGGTCCTTCAACACTTCCATGACATCACTTGGCTTTATTAAACTTCTTAGAACATATGAATGATCAGTATCATCCATTTCCATTGTTCCCATCACATCCTCCATGAAATTCCTAAAGTAGAGTACAAATGAGTCTTAGTGGAAAGAATGCAACACCACAAATATTTTGGGGTAAGAAATTTCATCGAAAATTTGGGAACTAACCTTGCAGCCTGTATTCTCCTCTTTCGGGCACCACTATTGGTTGACAATGCATCCATAGATTGCAATTGCCTTTTCCTCTCCTTCAGTCCCAAAGGTGTTCCCTTCAACTTTTGTACGTGTTCTATCGACTTCTCTTGTTCCTTCTCCATAGCACATTGAACTTGGCCATAGATAGACCTTTCCAAATCTTGTTTGTGCTTTCAGCAAGCTTCTGGATTGATTCTTCCAATTCATGTCGCTCCAAGTCCACCAGTGCATGTGCTTTGTCACTGAGTTCTTTGTTTTGCAATTAGAGATCTTGCATACTATTATGCATTGCCACAATAGTAATATTTCCCAAATGTGCAAGTTCTTCTTCTTGGGCTCTCTGCACCTCGCTTGCTTGCATAGCCAATGTTTAAGAATGGTTCAATCGATTGCAATAACCGAGCAATCCAGCATGTCCCTTGCCAACAAACCAAACAACATCATGCACTGTATGAAAAGGAGGATTCTTTTGGGTGGCAGGGTCTAAAGGATACAAGTTTCCATCCACCCAAAGGTCAAGATGCTTCTTCCCTTGCAATCGAAGACTGTGGAGCACACTTTAAAGAGTTCCACTATATCCCAAAGAGCATGTGCTTGCATATTCTGCCTCTAGTTGTAGGTTCACATGGTACTTGTTGGATATGTCCTCAAATGGTGCCATGAGTACTCAAAGAGAGGTATCAGTGATGCAGGCTAAAATGTAGGGGAGAGCTGGCAAAGATGGAGCAATGAGAGGG
Organism: Dipteris shenzhenensis; assembly: GCF_047967505.1. Lineage (NCBI taxonomy): Eukaryota > Viridiplantae > Streptophyta > Polypodiopsida > Gleicheniales > Dipteridaceae > Dipteris > Dipteris shenzhenensis. The sequence goes on along the minus strand of NC_141605.1, from coordinate 24,922,966 downwards.
AGAGAGAAGCAAGGAAGAGGGAGGATGAGAATGTTAGGGTAAGTATGATCAAGGGCTTGCTCTATGGTGCATGTGTGCATCTAGGGGAGTCACATGTGTGTTTGTGTGCATCTAGGGAGTCACATGTGTGTTTGTGTGTGTTGTAAAGGCACATCAAGTGCTATGATGTGTCTAGTATGTGACCTAAGTGATGATGTAAGACAAAGGCAATCCCACTGATGTAGGGATTGATTCCCATTGATGTAGGGGCTGATTGCCACTATGTAGGGCAGGTATTACCTTCTCTCCCTTTCTATAAGAGAGAGTCCTGTCTCTCACAATCATAACAGAGATCTACCATCTTTCTTTCATTGTGCTCTCACACCTCTTGCAAGATGCATCTATTCTATCCTATGGGATCCTACAAATGGTATCAGAGCTTTAGGTTCTAGATCTAGCCTAGCCTAGCATTAGATGCTATATCTAGTATAAACTATTAGTTTCTCATCTTCTCCATTTTCCTTCTTCTTCCCAAAATATTTGAGAGCTCTGTTCTCTGCCTACTAATGACCATTGCCCAAACCCTTTGAGCTACAAACTCCTCACGTAAATTCCAGTTGCAAGCAATCAGAGAAATTTCGACTATACATGCAATGCCAACACTCACACTCTCTGATAAAATTTCACGCAATGCCACCTCTGTACTTACCTATCTGCAAATTCCTCTGAGCCCGTGCTGGACGACACTGAGGGCAAGCTGCTGCTAAAATCTCAGCTCATTTGGACAAGAGATGGAGGAGAAAATGATGAAAAACCAGTCTATCTTCTCAAGCCCTGGCTATGGCGACCTGGCGCAACATTGTGCCCCTCCTTGCTGGTAGCTCTTCTCTGGTATAAGGCCTTTCTTCATGCATAAAAATCCCCTTGAATAGAGCTATGAGCTGTGAGAATTGCACCCTCCAAGTTCTGGTCTCTGTTTTGGATAGTTTTGACAAGGTTGTGAGTTTAATTCTACATTAGATGCTACTTTAGCATTTTTGATGTTTTGAAGTATTGAATAGCTTCAGTACAACTATGGCTATAGCTTTGCTTCAAGTTGCTACACCTGGATTTGCTTGGAATACTTTCATTTAGCCAACTCTATGAAGCATGCAAGTGGAAGCATCATTTCCATTATGTTTTGTAGTATGGAATTTGGTTACAAGTATTTGCTACTCTAAATCTTGTATTTTGAAGCTCTTCAACTCTTTCTAGCCTTGTAAGAGAGTAGACACTGCCCATTTTGGGTTATACCCTCTCATGGCTACCATCTTGAATATGGATAAGTTCAATGGTAAAGGCTTTCACACATGGCAGATGAAGATTAAGTTTGCATTGATGAGGGAAAACCTGTGGGGGCTTGTCAAACCTACTTCAAATTCTTCTTCAACAGCCTCTAATGCTGGAGAATCCTCAGCTCTGACAAGCCCGGCAAGAGATCCTGCTAGAGAGGAGAAAGCCTATGGCATCATTGCTCCTGGCTTAGGAGATGACTATATCCATCATATCTCTGATTTAGAATCTCCTTTTGAAGCTTGGTAGAAGCATGACATTATTTTTGGTGCTAGCTCTCACATCTCAAAATTGTCACTTAAAATTGCTTTCTTTGAATTGAAGATGGCTAATGGCACTCCCTTGGCTGCCCATGTCAATTACATGCGGAGCCTCATAACTCAACTTGCTTCTATCAACTCTCCAATCACTTCAGATGATGCAATGGTAGTATTGCTCAAAAGTATGCCTGAAGATTATGATCATGTTGTTACCACTCTGAAAAATCTTCCTAATCCTACTCTTGAAGGTCTTATTACTACTATTCAAGAAGAAGAAAGGCACATGGAACTCTGGAGAGGCAATGACATAGCCTACCAGAGAGGCAATGACACAACCTATGCCATAAAAATTCAGAAGGGCAAGTTTTCACCTTGCAAACATTGTGGGAAGACTAATCACCTCTCAAAAGATTGGTTCAAGATCAATCCATGCAAACATTGTGGCAAAAACAATCACCATGAAAAGTATTATAAAGCCATAAAGGAAGAAACTACAAAGTCAAAAACTGCCAATCTACTTTCATTTGATGAGTCTCCACACTTTGGGACCCTCCAAGCCCCTTGCATTAGCCCACTAAGCATTCCCTAATCCATTCCTTATGAGGCCCTTTTGAGACCCCAATTCTCCCCTAATGTCTATGGAGGATGCCTCACCACCAGCAGACATCAGGAGGTACACAAAGTTGGTCGGCAGTCTCATTTATTTGTGTAACACCAAACCGGACATCAGTTTTGCTATTGGCATTTTGAGCAGGTTCTCCAATAATCCTTGGGAGAATCATTGGAATGCAGGGATGTGAAGGGCACTCTTGATTATGGCATCACCTATGGTACGGGCACTTCCTTAGCTGGTCATTGTGACTCAGATTGGGCTGAAGATTGATTCTAGGAAATCAGTTTCTGGATATTGTTTCTCTTTAGGTTCAGGTATCTTCTCTTGGATCACTAAGATGTTCAACCAACAGTGGCATTGTCTTCTACCGAGCTGAGTACAAGGCTGCATGTGAAGTATTGTGGCTGAGGAGGATCTTATGGCACATGGGAGTGCAAGAGGATGAGGGAACTGCTGTGCTGAAGTGTGACAATAAAAGTTGCATGGCCATGCTAAAAATGTAGTGGGGGTTCGAGGGCGATAGCCCCCGAGGCGATGGTAAAGGGAATATTCCTTAAATATTCCATGGATGACTAGTCAGCTCCACCGACTACGTTGATCCGACTACCACCCTGATAGCTATAAAAAGGCGACCTTCCCAATCCATTGTACTAGATTAGATCTTCTAGCTAGTAGCTCTTCACCTAGTATCTATCTAGATCGCCATCTAAGCTCCACTGTGGGAGCACATGGGTGGACGGAGTCATCATCTGTACTACATCAGTATTGAAGGACAATTTTGTTCCTCTTCAATTTGTTGTGTACTCTCTATTCTTTGTTCAATTTTTGTTCTGTTATGCCATGTAATTTAACAAGACCCAACACACAAGAGTAGACCGATCCCCCCTCCACCACAATACTGCAAAGAGCAAGTCCAACTATCCAACACCTCCCATGTGATAGTGACTTCTCAATACTCGGGGGGGTCACTATGTATAAACCCTCTATATCACGTGCGTTCAAGGCATATTTCTAAAATCCCTTATCTGTAAATTTTTCATTAATAAAATGTACCCTTTTTCTATACAAATCTGTAAATTTTTTTGAAATTTGTTTTAAATACTCCCTTATGTAAATTAACTTTTGTTAAATTTAGGTATTAAAAACATCCTTCTGTTGAACTCACGTGATAGGGTTACATATAATGAGTGACCCCCCCGAGTCTCAATAAGCTCGCTACCGGCAAGGGCAAACCATCATTTGTCACCCCCCCTTTGAACTGGGTAGTGAGAAAAATGGGTGTTCTCTCATTTTCGGTTCTTTCCTCACCTTTTTGGAGTATAGAGAGTCACCTCCTGAAGTTGTGACCTAAAGCTACTTGGAAGGAGTGAGAAAAGTAGGTGTTCTATCATTTTTGGCTCTTTCTCTACCTTTTTGGAGTATATAGAGTCAAATCCAAAAGAAGGAACACATACTTTCCAGATAATTAAGTGATTTCACCTTAAAGGTATTGTTTGTATTAAGTAGATACGTTTTTTAATCACACTTTGTTTATATGTTTGTTACAAGAGACAAGAGGGACAGATTGAGGTAGATGATATGTAAAACTACAAGATGATTTTCGACATTTTTTTCTTCACTGGTATAGGAGGGATAGATAGATAGATAGATAGAGAGAGAGAGAGAGAGAGAGAGAGAGAGAGAGAGAGAGAGAGAGAGAGAGAGAGAGAGAGAGAGAAAGAGAGAGAGAGAGAGAGGGAGAGAGAGAGAGAGAGAGAGAGAGAGAGAGAGAGAGAGAGAGAGAGAGAGAGAGAGATTATTTTGAACTGTTATGTTGTTTTCTATTTGAGGGGATGAGTGAGGGAGAAAGAAACATAAAATAGTCATTTTTTTTGTCATTAGTATAGGAGTAATAGATATAGGAAGGAGAGAGAGAGAGAGAGAGAGAGAGAGAGAGAGAGAGAGAGAGAGATTACATTTGAAACTGCTATGGTTTTTTATCTGTTTGAGGGGATGAGCGAGGGAGAGAGATAGAAAATAGTCATTTTTTTATTTGCTAGTATAGGAGGGGTAGATAGAGGAAGGGAAAAGAGAGAGAGAGATTATATTTTGAACCACTATGTTTTCTTTTGTTGAGGGGATGATTGAGGGAGAGAACAGAGATTGTATTTCAAACTGCTAGGTTTTGGAATTATTTGAGAAAGAAGGAAGAAAAAGAGATCCTAATCAAAGAGTTTTGGGAGGGAGAGAGAGAGTGATATGATATTGATAATGTTTTCTTTGTTTGTGGAGAAACATAGCAGAAAGAGAGCGTATTGTAAACTAAGTATTTCAAAAAAATTTGATGTTTGTTTGTGTGAGGGGTACCTTGGAAGATAGAATGAGAAAGAGAGAGAGAAGTATTCTATGTTTTTTGTAATAGTATTTTGTTTGTTTTTGTGAGAGGTTTAGTTAAAGGAGAGAGAGAGAGTGAGTGAGTGAGAGAGAGAGAGAGAGAGAGAGAGAGTTGCAAAGAAAGAGAAAGAGAGGGATAGAGAAAGAGATAATAGAAGACATAAATTTGGAGGGTCTTTGAAAGTAGAAAGAGTTAATTTTAATCATATGGTACAAGGGCAAAAACTATGGAAGTAGAAAATGATAGATATAGAAGTAGTTTACAGTCTGTTGTATTGAAGAATGTTAAGGATGAGCATGGGGAATGGATTCCTCAACTCTACAAAAAATATTCTTGGATCACAATGCAACCCACTAATCGTGGGTGCTACAAAGTGGGTTTGAAGGATGCAATGGACATCTCCAAACATTGGAAGGGAAGGATCTTAGATTTTGAAATTTATCCTGGCAGTAACACAGTGACACAAGTATATATTCAGCATGTCTTTACCCATGCAAACATATATGTGCATCCGAATGCAAGAATTCCATATCGTAGGCCCAATTGTAAGCTTTTCAAAGTGTACTAGTACTTCATTTTCTTTTTAGAGTATTTGCATTTATTTGGGGACTTTGACACAACTGTTTTATGCCTTGTATTTGTTTTATAGACTTATATCCATCTACTTACAAAGAGTGGGAGCCTGCAGCATGCGTAACTAGGGTGTTGCATGTCCTCCATGTTGAGATGGAGAGTCTTCAGTATGAAGGTCACACACCATCAGAATTAAAAAAGGACGAGATCTTCTTCTATCACTCAATGTTCATTGTGCCATATGAAGAAGTACAGTATGGTAGATTAGAATCTCTTCCCTTGCCCTCTTTTGATAGCCACTTCCAAGCATGGAGATAAGTGAATCATATAGAAATAGAATGTTTAATGATGTGAGAAATTCTATGAAGCCAACTACTGGTGGAAGAAATGCTAGATTGAGCTAGTTTCTTCCATTTCCATGCTTTGTTGATTTCTTTGCAAGTTGTAGGCAACTAAGGAAAACAAAGATTACCAACACTTGCAAGAGCTTAGAAATGGATTGGCTATCTGAGCTATTTGACAATGTAAGAAAATAATACAATGTCTGTGCTCAATAGATAACAGGATCTCGTATGCAAGAGAGAAAAGCAGATAGTATGGAGAATAAAAAATTTGATTATTGTAAAACTGACACAATAGATGGCACTACCTCCCAGCCGTGCGCTCCTGTGTGAGAAGCTTCGATGGCATGCTGGAAACAATAGAGGACGGAGGCTAGATGCTAAGGAATCAGGGTTGCTATAGCCAGTGATTAATATGGGCTTCACGAGCTTGCTCTTATATAGCTACAAGTCATAGTCGGTTAGACTCAATTGGGAGACCGACCCAGTCGACCCAAAATGGCCGACTGGAGGTTGGTCTCGAAATAGGCCATTAACCACACGATAGAACCGTGGCACAGAATAGAGCAACTCACCTACGATTTTCGTTTGCATCCGGGATCATCTGGGGCTCCAAACGGGCCCCGCAACCCGAGAGTGGGCTGCCCAAAGAAATGCTCCATCTACCCTCAGTGCGGTCAGTCATGGGATGCCTTCCCACACTTGCATGTAGCCTAGTTGGCGGTGTGCCAACTCTATCTGAAGCCATCTAGCCATTAGGCCAGACACGACCCCCATCTGGTGTCCAAACCAGGACCAAACTAGGACCTACCAGATAACCTAGCTACTCAAATGCCTTCTCCTCATATGGAGGGCTTACAAGTAGAGTTAGCTAGTTTCCGTGTAGTTACATGAGAGTGGAGCATTGATATCTAACACCCCCCCTTAATGTGCACCTGCAAGTGAACTTACTTTTTTAGCCCAATGCCAAGTCGGTGAAGATGCCTCTCCAGCAAGTCTCTTCCAAGCCCTTCCAAGAGCCTTCATGAAGATGTCCGCAGCATTCTCCGTAGTCAGACAGTACACCAAGTCGACCTCTCCATCCATGATGAGCTCATGTACAAAGCGATATTGAATCTCAATGTGTTTTGTGTGAGCGTGGAACACAGGGTTCTTGGCAATTGCCATGCAACTCTGATTGTCACATGATAACTGTGTAGGCTTGTTCTGCACTACACCCATGTCCCCTAAAATCCTCCTCAACCACACTGCCTCACAAGAAGCAAAACATGCTGATTTGTACTCAGCCTCAGTAGAAGAAAGAGCAACTGTGGGTGGCTTCTTGCTGACCCATGACACAGCTCCAGATCCAAGTGAGAAACAGTAACCTATCTTTGATCTCCTACTGTCCACGTCTCCTCCCCAATCCGAGTCATAGAATCTAGTCAAGATGTTGCTGTTGCCCTTGGTATAGGTGATGCCATAATCAAGTGTGCCTTTGATGTATTTCAGCACCCGCATCCCTGCCCTCCAATGGTTCTCCTGGGGCTTATTGGAACACTTGATTAGTACACCAGTCGCAAAGCTGACATCCGGCTGCATGTTGTACAAGTAAATCAAACTACCCACAAGCCTTCTGTACTCTGCTTCATCCACCAGTGGTGATGAATCCTTGTTTGAGAGCTTCATGTCAACCTCCATAGGGGTGCCAACTGTGTTGCACTCAGCCATGCCAAATGCCTTCAGTATCTCTCCAGCATACTTCAGCTGTGAGATGATCTGTTTTGGCTCTTGCCAAACTTCAATCCCCAAATAGAAATGCATTAGTTAGAGGTTTGTCATTTCGAATTCTCTTCCTAGCAATTGCTTTGTCTACGAGATCTTTTCTTCATGGTTCCCTATTATGACAAGGTCGTCCACATAAAGGACCACGATCATACACCTGCCTCCTTCTCTGTAGATATACAAGTTTGCATCAGATGGGCTCCTCCTGAACCTGTTTTGCTGAAAGTAGGCATCATTCCACTGGTACCATGCTCGTGGGGCCTATTTCAGCATATAAAGTGCCTTCTTTAGTTTACAGACTTTACCTTCTGAACTGGGGATCACAAAACCTAGTGGTTGTTCCACGTATACCTCCTCCTTGAGATCTCCATTTAGAAAGGTGGATTTTACATCCATCTGAAACATAGGCTAACTTTACTATGTTGCTAAAGCCAAAACACTATGAATTATGGTTAGTCGAGTTGTGGGAGCAAAAGTATCCTGATAATCAAAACCATGTACCTGTGCGAATTCTTTTGCCATGAGCCGCAAGCCTTGTACTTATCCAACGTGCTGTCGGACTTGTACTTGGTCTTGTACACCCACTTGGTGCGGATTACCTTGCGTTTTGGTGGTCGATCCACAAGGTCCCAAGTGTTGTTCTTCATTATGGAGCCATACTCCGACTACATAGCCTCCATCCACATGTGCCTCTTCAAGACACTTGGGTTCTTCAGCACGGATCACCTCTGTCATCAAGGCGTAGTTGACCAAGTGTTCCTGTGCCCTTCTTTGCTTCTCTATAGGTGGTTCCTCCTCAATGGCTAGAGGTTCTCTGCCGTCCAAAAGCTACTTTACCCACTTTGGGAATGGCCGTTGCCATTATGGTTCTATAGGCTCTTCTTCCTCTTCTTTATCTTGAATCCTTCCAAGCACCGTTGGGGGAGTTCGGTCTGCTGTTGGTGGTTGTACTGGATGGATATCCTGGTCCTGCTTGTCTAGGAAGGAAGCATCCTCCTCCAATTGATGTGGCTATTCTGAGAAGACCACATCGTGACTCACTATTACCTTCTTGGTAATATGATTATAGAGATGGTGACCCTTTGCCTCTTCACTGTAGCCCAAGAAGATACACTTCCGGCTCTTCGGTTCCCATTTGGTCCTGTTAGCATCAGGGACATGCACTTGAACAGTCACATCCAAAAACTCTGAAATGTGCAGCTGAAGGTTTCTTACCAGAAAAGGCTTGCAGTGGAGTCATCCCATTCACAGCCTTCATGTAGCTACGATTCAGAATGTAAACTGTCGTGTTACATGCTTCAATCCAGAAAGTCTTTGGTAAATCTTTCCCTTTCATCATACTCCTGCCCATTTCACAGATGACGTGCATCTTGTGCTCTGCTACTCCATTTTGATGTGGTGTATGTGGTGGGGGTTTTTGCCTCTTGATCCTGTGACTTTTGTAGTAACTGTCGAATTCACTTGATGTGAACTCACCACCTCTGTCTGATCTCAACTTCTTCACCTTCCTCCCCATTTCTTTCTCGACCATTACATGCCATTCTTTGAACTTACTAAAAGCCTCATCTTTAGTCTTCAGGATATCCATATCCTTCTATTGTAGTCGTCGATCAGTGTCATGAAGTAGTAGGAACCACCCAAAGCTTCTATCTCCATCTTTCCACAGAGGTTCGTGTGAATGAGCTCTAGAGGAGCCTTTGCCCTGCTGGCCTCTTCAGGAAAGGGCTGCCGATGCTACTTGCCCTTCATGCAAGCTTCACATACATTGGGTAGATCTGTAATTTCTGGTAGGTCTGCAATCATTCCATTTTTATGCATCTCCTTTAAAGAACTAAGATTTAGATGACCAAACCTCTCATGCCACATCTTAGTGTTGCTCACATCAGCTCGAGCATTGAAAGCTGAGAGTTCATAGATGTTATTGCGCCGTGTACCTTTACCAACGACCTCCCCTTAAAGATCCAAAATTTGTACGCCATTCTTATCGAATTGAGCTTTGAGGTCCCGATCCGTGATCGCAAAAACGGACAACAAGTTCCTCTTGATATCTAGCACATAAAGAACATCGGGCAACTGTTTTACAACTCCATCTGACTTGAGAGCAATCGTACCTTTCCTTTTGCTGGACAGTTTGCATCATTGCCGACTGCTACCAGGATTTCATTCCCTACGGGATGTAGAGAGGTATACCAATCCTTCCCACTAGTCATGTGGCGCGATGCACCACTGTCAATAATCCAAGGTTCATCTATAGGTACATGAACTGCCTCTGTGCAAATCTCCTCAATTGCTATGAACAACTCTACTGGTACTACCTACACGCAATTGCTGGACTCTTTCTTTACTCTGTTCTTCTCATCTACAATCTTCTTCTGGCACTCATTCTGCTTGTGCCCTGCCTTGTCGCAATAGAAGCACTTGATCTTCTTCTTTCTCTTTTTATCATCAGAAGAAGATGGGTTACCAGAGTCCTTACCCTTACCTTTCTTTGATCTAGCTGAGAAAGCCAAATCTTCTCCAGTCCTCATCTTTTGATGCATCTCCTTCTCCAGAAGCATTGCGTTGAAATCCTCAAAGTTGGGTGGATTTCTGTTCTGTGTATTCAGTGTCATAACAAGACCGTCGTACTTTGGTGGGAGAATCCGTATGCACCTTCGTGCTAGATTCTCATTGGTGATGGTGATGCCAATCGCAGTCATCTGATCACGCACATTCTTCACCCTGGTGATGAACTTCTCTGCCATTTCAGACTCAAACAATTTCTTGTTCGTGAGTTGAGTCTCCAGATACGCGTCTGATTCGTGGTCTCGTACTGATTTTTCAAGACCGTCCATGCCTCCTCCGCTATGGTGACATGTTGAATTAATGCAATGACAGAATCACTTACACTGCAGATAATAGAACACAGCGCATCCACGTGAGAATCTCATCCACAGTTGGCACTATTTGTTGTCCTGCATTGGCTGGATTTGGTCTCGTAACTGGCTTCATGTCCACCCTAGTAACAGTATCCCAAAGCTCATATGCGATTAGGATGGTCTTCATCTTGAACTTCCAGAGTGGATAGTTAGTGCCGTCCAACTTTTCACTTTTGCCGAACAGTGGGATTCGCAGTCTTGTAGGCTAGGCCATCTCTCACAATTCGCTCGCAAACAGAAACACACTACCAAATCTTCTTGCTAGAGCCCAAGCTCTGATACCATGTAAGAAAACAATATAACGTATGTGCTCAACAGATAACAGGATCTTGTATGCAAGAGAGAAAAGCAGATAGTATGGAGAATTAAAAATTTGATTATTGTAAAACTGATACAATAGATGGCACTGCCTCCCAGCCGTGCGCTCCTGTGTGAGAAGCTTTGATGGCATGTTAAAAACAGTAGAGGATAAAGGATGGATGCTAAGGAATTAGGTTTGCTATAGCCAGTGATTAATATGGGCTTCAAGGGCTTGCTCTTATATAGCTACCAGTCATAGTCAGTTAGACTCAATTGGGAGACCGACCCAGTTGACCCAAAACTGCCGACTGGGTCCCGAAATAGGCCATCGACCACACAATAGAATTGTGGTGCAAAATAGAATTGTTTGGCCCAAAGCCATCCGGGATCATCTGGGGCTCCAAACAGGCCCCGCAACTTGAGAGTGGAGCTGCCTCGAGAAATGCTCTGTCTACCCTCAGTGCGGTCAGTCATGGGGTGCCTTCCCGCACTTGCATGTAGCCTAGTTGGTAGTGTGCCAACTCTATCTGAAGCCGTCCAGCCATCAGGCCACACATGGCCCCCATCTGGTGTCCAAACCAGGACCTACCGGATAACCTAGTTACTCAAATGCCTTCTCCTCATATGGGGGGCTTGCAAGTAGAGTTAGCTAGTTCTCACGTAGTTAGACGAGAGTGGAGCATTGATATCTAACAGACAATGGATGGACAACAAGAACATGTCATGTTGAAGATTTAGTACAATATCAATTGAACACTTTAGATGTGACATTTCAGTGAGCAAATTTCTTACAATTCTTGTTTGTATAAAAAATGATCAGGATACTATGTATTAACAGATCCCAAATTTTGCAGGTATCTCATTGGAAGGCAAAATCTCTACATGACTTTCACATATAGAAGGTTTAGATGGAAGAACCTTCAATGGGAAGCAATGAATGATGATCTACACGATGGGACTCACAATCCTATTATCGAGGTATCAATTTATTGGCAAGGACATCTTGATCTAATGTTGGAATCGGAAGAGGAGTGGACCATGCGCTTTATTAGGGAAGAATTGCAGTTGGCAACAACAAGTTCTCCCCAAGACTATTATTTTAGACTTGATAATTGCAAAGTTAGATATAGGGATGAGACAAGTATCCTTTGTAAGAATTGTTGTCCCCCCCCATACTTTAGAGATAGTAGAGACATGATGGCAGGTATTTCATAATATCCAGTTTCTTAGATGCTAAGTGCTTCAACAATGCACTTGGCAATGAGGCATTATTGCATGTATGAACAAAAATCATATATAATACAAAGTGTTGTTTCATTTATTGTTAAGATTTTTAAAATTAAGTCTGCACCTCTAGATTGATGGCTCTCTATGGTCTATGAATGATAAAGCGATAAATATTTGTAATTTTAAATTTGTGTGGGTATTTGTATATCTGTATTGTGTAAGAGAGAGAGAGTGTGTGTGTGAGAGATAGATAGCAATTAGAGCATACAAGAGAGAGAAAGAGAGAGAGAGAGAGAGAGAGAGAGAGAGAGAGAGAGAGGAGTCAAGGACACAAAGGAAGGGAAAGAGACGGAGGGAGGGGGAGGAACACAAAGGGACACATAGAGAGTGAAGATTGCATTTACTCATTTGCACCTCTAAGTTGAGAAAGAGAAAAATAAGAAAGTTAATTAAGGTCTTTGAGAGACTATGAGATTGAAAAAAAACCCAGATACAACTGATCCAAATGGTGGATTTGCTAACAAAATACAAAAAGTGTATATGTAAAATCAATGTCCATGACAATGGAGACAGGGACAGAAAGAGGGAGATGGAGAGTGGGATAGAGAGAGAGAGAGGCAGAGAATGGGAAGAGAGAGAGAGAGTTAAGATTGCATTTATCCATTTGCACCTCTAAGTTGAGAAAGAAAAAAAAAAGAAAGTTAATTAAGGTCTTTGAGAGACTATGAGATTGAAAAAAAACCCAGATAGTGACTGATCCAAAGGGTGGAGCCGCTAATAAAATACAAAAAGTGTATATGTAAAGTCAATGTCCATGACATAGATAGCTAAGGGCAACATGGCAACAAGATGATCATCGGCGGGTGTGTGTGGGTGTGTGTGTGTGTGTGTGTGTGTGAGAGAGAGAGAGAGAGAACTCACAAAAAAAAAGTGTGTGTGAGAGAGAGAGAGAGAGAGAGAGAGAGAGAGAGAGAGAGCATAGGGACACAAAGGGAGGGAAAGAGATAGAGAGAGAGAGAGAGAGAGAGAGAGAGAGAGAGAGAGAGAGAGAGAGAGAGAGAGCAAGGGAGAGAGAGAGAGAGAGAGAGAGAGAGAGAGAGAGAGAGAGAGAGAGCAATGAGGGACACAAAGGAAGGGAAAGAAAGAAAGATATATAAACATCCTCGGAAGATCTTGCGGGTCTATGAGAGAGAGAGAGAGAGAGAGAGAGAGAGAGAGAGAGAGAGAGAGAGAGAGAGAGAGAGAGGGAGGGAGGGAGATAGCTACGGGCAATGAGAGAGAGAGAGACAAAGCGAGAGAGAGAGAGAGAGAGAGAGGGAGAGAGAGAGAGAGAGGGGGGGGGGGGGGGAGAGGAGAGGGTGATAGCTAAGGAGAGAGAGAGAGAGAGAGAGAGAGAGAGAGAGAGAGAGAGAGAGTCTAGAGACACTTTCCAAAGAAAAAACAATGAATATAAAAGTATTGTAATTAAGAGCATTTTTAAGGGCAATGCCCCTTTATAAAGTACACTTCTAAGGTTATTTTCACATTTTCAGTTTCCCACTCTTGAGTATCCTTGCATTCGACAACCTCCTCTTTCGTCTTCCCGAGCATCCTCCTACACTCATGGCTTCCCCTTGAGAGTCTTTTCACTAGTTCCCATGCCTTTGCAGATCAGGTTTATCCTATCTTTTGCAAGGCATTCCATCTTGAGTCACACTTGAGAGCTCTCCTTTCTGCCGATAATCCCTCTCTTCAATTTTTTGATAGACTTATCCATGGGCAATCTATTGCGATTGCTAACTCCCCTCACCAATGGGTTTCATTGGATATTTTGAGCTCTTTTGACCAAAGTGCTAACTTCCAGAAGACACTAGGTAGGGCTATGGATAATGTCCCTATCTCTCTTCGTGAGTATGTTATTCCCATCGGGGATGATTCATCTTTCCCAATTCATTTGATTGAGAGAGATGCAGCCCTTACTGTTCTCCTTGCGACTAGCAAGTTTGATGAGGCTGTTGGTGAGCAGCCCGAGGGTCTTGCATCCACAAGTGGTGGAGCAAGTCCATCAACAAGTGGTGGAGCATATAACCTAAACCTAGACCTAGAGCCTGAGGAGCATACTATTAGCCTAGCCAAGGAGCAAGTTGAAAGCGAGGTCATCTTATCTTCATATCCAACTCATGCATATCCATCCTCTACCTATAATCTAGATGAGGTAGCAACCAAGCCACACCTTGCTTTGGTTGATCCAATCAAGATTGAGGGTGAGGAATACATTACCCTATTGGAAATGATGGAAGAAATTGGGGTCTCTGAGAGGATGAGGTGCTATGTCGGCTTTGGAGCTCAGGCACCTCTCCCCCATTGGCGTGGACCCTGATTTTTAAAAATGTACATAAATTGCTACTTTAAAGGTGTGATTTTTTTTGCTTTTCATGTCAAACAAAAAAGACAAAAAGACCAAGTCAATGACATGATCTAATATTTTAAGAGCTACTAGTAACTCATGCATAACTATGAAATGTATAATGCATCCTTTACTTATAATTACCAAAATATGCTTTATTTTCTACAATAAATTAAGGAATTTCATCTCAATCAATGTAGTTAATTCCAATATTTGAAGTAGAGCATATTTTTATGTTAAGATAAATAAGTATATGGAGTCCATGCTCATAGAAGAGGTTTATTGAAACTCAAAATGTCTCTAGAATTAGCCAGTACCTAAACTATGTAAATGGTCAAATTTTAGAGAAGAAAGTAATACAATCTATTGTCATTCAGACCAAATGGTTCAATTTTCACATAATGGTCAATATTTAGATGGTAGTAAGTTTTGAGTTTACTCTATTCGATATAAGCCATCAAAAAAATATAACTTCTAGTTTATAAGAAATAAATTCTAAGTCATGAAAACAAGACTCGAGGGGTTCACTATGTATAAACCCTCTATATCATGTGCATGCAAGGCCTATATTTAAAATCCCTTATCTGTAAAATTTTCATTAATTTTCATCGATGGAAATCTCAGTCCGTTGACGGAAACTTTTCTTCTGTCGATGGAATTTGGGATTCCAAAATCCACTTGGATTCTAGAATCCTGATTTTTATGATGGAAAAAAAATTCCGTCAATGGAAATTTTCTAAGGAATGAAGTTTTTTCGTTGACGGAATTTTTGGACGACTTTTTTCCCATCGGCGGGAAATTTTGGCACTGAAAGTTTCATTGGATGAAAGTGAGATTTCACACGTTTTGGAACTCTTCGTTTCCTGCTTTTTTTGGACAAAAATTTTCCTCCCTCAATGGAAATTTAAATCCATCACCCAATTTCAAATTCCAAAATCCAAAGTTCACATCACAACGTCTTGGATTGAAATAAAGTAAATTGATAAACTTAAAATCATCACTATTTAGATCAAAATTTAACTATTTGATCCAAATAAAGTAAGATGATAGAAGTATTTAGTTAATATTTAAATCTAAAAACATCTTTACATTCAACAAACCTCTTCTATGGCCATGAACTCCATATACCTACGCTAATATTGAAATATTCTTAAATTCAAGCATTTGATTAACACTATATAAAAATATTTTTTTAAAAAGACAATGCATTCCTATAGGTTGATGGATAGCACATTACATACAACATGGAGTTTGAAAACATATATTGGTACAAAACTAATACTTGAAGGCAATGTTGTTACTTCTATGGAAGTAATTGGTATAAAACTCTTTTAACAAAAGTGCTCAAGAGAACGTTGATTCAAAGATACTTAAAAATGAAAAAATAAAAGAAAAGCAGAATTCATTAATGTGTAGAAATCTTTAAATTGCAAGGTGTAGAAATTTTTGTTTATGGTTTTGAGTTATAAAAATTTGCACAATTAAGCACTGATAAATAATTGATATATTAAAGCAAAAGCTTTCCTAGTTGAATAGAATAGTTACTTCTCCTTTGTAATTTGTCATGTTTTCTAAACTATAGGTTAGAACACTCTTTCCCATTCATAATATTGAATGTTTCTAGGTTTTAGAGTAAGACATAAGTAATGTTTTTTCCATAAAAGTAGCTATTTTTAAAAGATATTTAACATAAATTGTGTATTTTGTCTCCATAAGTTGGAAAAATGCACTTTTTTTGTTTTTTTTTTCGAAAAAGAACTTGTGTTGTCGTTTGCATGATTTTGTTGTCATTTTTTGTGACTCCATGTTTCTAGGGTGAATCTCATGTGCATTTTGCATCTTTGTGCCATTTACATCCAATTTCTTGGTAGATAATGCACGCTTATGACTACATTGACATCATCATGTTCTTTGCCATGATTGCTACCAAAAAAGTTTCACATTATCTCATTGCTAGTCAAAGAGCGATAACTTGCACATTGTAAACACCAAACAATATTCTCCCCTCAAGGAATTCCCTAGCTATTCCTGGTGGAGGGAACAACTTAGTATCTTGCTAATTATGCAAATATGCAAATCTATTCCGTATTACAAAATGAATAGGACCCATGCAAACAATGCACCTAAGTACTCTTTATCCCTTCAAGCAATCACAAAAAACCTACTCTTGGTGGTTTTACTACTAAAGGGACTCGTCATGCCCTGAAGCAATCAAAAAGCAATTTCACTTGGAGGTTTAATTTGTTAGAGACCCATCATTCCCAAAGTAGTCACAAAGCACCTACTCTTGGTGGTTTTACTACTTAAAGGAATCATCTTGGCCCCAAGCAATCACATTTAATGACAAAGTAGGGACAAAGCAAGAGGGGGGGGGGGGGATCACTCATAAATATGTATACAGAGCACATGGGTTCAATAGAAGGATCTTTTTTAATCCCCTTTTTACACATTTTTCACATACAGAAGGGTATCATATAGAGATCATATAAAGGGGTATTCACAAATTGAATATAAAAAAGGGTGTGTTTTATTCTTTATAAATTTATAGATAAGGGGGTTTACAGATAGGCCTTGAATGCATGTGATATATAGGGTTTACACATAGTGACCCCCCCAAGTGACAAAGCAATCAAAAAGGCAACTTCACTTGGTGGTTTAAATGCTTTGGGTACTCATCAACCCCTAAACAATCTCAAAGCAATAGAAGATCACCTAGAGTCTACAAATTTATTCTTAGGGATGCATCACGGCCACAAATGGGCACAAAGTAGTGACAAAGTTATTAAAAAGAGCTTTAATTGATGGCTTCTATAGGATAGTTGACACATGTCAGCCTCCTTTTGGATGCACTGAGTACGAGGGGGTCCCATGCCCTCACCTCCTAGCCATGCATAGCCTCCTTCAACTTCCAGCAAAACGCCGGCGGTGGGACTAAAGGAGGGTTTACCCATATACCTCATATTTACCAAGGAACCATCAATTCACCATTGTGTGTGGGCTTTTTCACTTCTACATGTCACTCACATGTGCCAAGGGCCCCTAAGCCCCTCTAATATTCACATTTCTAAGGTGCCACCATGAGAGGGGTTAGGACCACACAACAAGGCCCATATTTCCAACACTTCATTGCTTGGGAAACCTATCATCCCCCAAAAGTAGTCTTAAATAGAAACAGCAACAAAATCCCTTCTTCTGGTAGCTCTACTACTTGTGGGACCCATTATAGCCCCACATAGTCACAAAGAAGTGACAAAGTAGTAAGAAATTAGCTCACTTGTTGGTCATATTTCTTCAGCTAACTCATCATCCCCAAAGAAGCCAGAAAGCACGTACTCTTGTTGGTCTTATTGGCTAGTTGGATCAATATGTCCCTAAATAGTGACAAAGTCACAACCAAGTAAACAAAAACCTATGTGATAGCATCTACTCTTAGTTGTTTTACTACTTAGATGACTCAACATGGCTCCAAAGTAGTGGTAGAGTAAAAAAAGGAGCTTTTGTTGGTGGTTTAATTCTTGGAGGATTCATCATCCCCCAAGAAGTTTCAAAGAAGTTAGGAGACCTATCATTCCACTAAGCATCCACAATAACGTGACCTAGTAGTGACAAAAACAAAACATGCAAAAGATATTTGTAAGAAAATATATTTTGGACTAGAGTCTAAGATAGAAAAAATTACGTCATGATATTGTGTCCCCCCTTTGTCAAAAGTAGTGTTATGTCTATTCGAAGTACGCAATAGCAATCCTATGGATACTATGTCAAAGAAGTAACTCTATCAGACCTAAGGTTCCTTGAGAAGATAGATAGAATGTGTCAAGTAGTTTTTTTTGCCTATGCTCTTGCGATAGACATCTTTCCTCATGGGGGACATTCATGTCAACTAACTGTATCGGGACATGAGGTTCCTCGAGAAGATGTATAGGATGTGTCAAGTAGATTTTTCTACCTATCCTCTTGCGATAGACATCTTTCCTATTGGGGGACATTCATGCCCCTTGAGTCCAACATGCAAACATGATATCTTGTACCTCTTGTGTAATGTTGATACCTTGTCATTGCTCTCTTAGCATTGTCTAACATAGGAGAATAGCGAAAACATCCCCTCGTCTAACCAACAAATGAGATTTTGCGAAGAAAAGTTGCACCCAAAAGCTTGCAAGCTTTTGTAATATTGAACTCTTGGTGCTTAGACCCATCATAATTCATCGCCATTATCACAGTGGACCTTGTGAGGAATACCTCATTGTAGATTCTTAGCTACTTGCAAGGGAGGACAAACAAAGGCCATCAAATAGAGAGCTATTGTGAGAGGGAGAGCAAGTTAGGTGCGCGGTAGCTAGAAGATCGTGTAGGTGGAAGGTGGGAGTTATGCAACAAGATGGTCAATGGATTAGACTTTATTTTTTGGAAGCAATTGACTTGGGCTTCCTTAACTTTTTTAAAATTAGCTAACTTTTGGAATTAAAGGTCACTTCCACAATCAAGTGTGGGACATAGTTTTAAGTCCAACGAGTCATGCTTCCACCAATCCATCAATAAGAAAGCCTGTGAAACTTAATTTAAGTTGGACTAGTAGCTACTCTAGCTATTTTGGGCGTAAATATGTGAGCTATATGATGGCACTAGTACTAGTCTAGCTATTTTAAACCTGCACATAGAAGAACATATGCCAATTTTAGAATAAGATCTACAATAGGACACACTATCATATGACATGAGTGTCATGCATGCCAACAACAAAGGCTTCCTCTTGGCATGCATTAGAGGTAGATTTCTTGGGCTTCATTTCCATAATAGCTGCCATCTACATCCCCAATGGGTCCCTTTCCTGATCTCTATTGCCGAATGATGTAGCACAAGCTATGGAAGGGAGAAGATGCCCTGATGGGGGGTGACCAGAACATGATAGTAGAAAGAGAAGATCGCTCTTGTCAATGGATGGGGTCCATAGAGACCAGTCCTAGCTGTCCAATCCAAAATATTTCATAATGGTAATGTGTGCTCCTGGGGCACCAACTCCCTTTCATAAAGAAACCTATCAAAATCTTGAGTATGAGATGAATTTAACAATATGCCATGAGCAGAAATTATTCAGAGGGCCTCATTCATCTTATCCCAAAAGGGGGTTGCAAGAGTTTAGTGTCTCAGTGGAGACCGATCACTCTATTGGGTACTTGGTACAAAATCTTGGCAAAAGCAATCAGCGTACGTCTGCAGCCCTTTCTTAAGAATATTATACAAGATACTATGACATGAAGTTGGGGGTAATAAACTTCACGCACCTCTTCACTTCCTACTGCTTTCGAACTGAGTGATAGAGATATTTATCACTAGGAAAAGGGCATTAAAAAGAAGATTTTATATCAAGATACCACACCATAATTTCCTCCCTTAGATGCGAATGAAGATGGTAACATCCCAAGGTGATGTTGTACTCAAGCAAAGGAACAAGGAAAGGATCAGTGGAGGCCATAATCTCAGCAAGCCGGTATGTGCCAAAGAGAAGAGCGATACGTTGTTGAAAGAAGATCTTACGGCTCAACATGACATGAACTAATATATATCAAAGAGTTTGAAGGGGCTGATTGGGTCAGATAGGTAGGTTCCCGGGAAACATTGCACCTCCTTCATAGATACCTTTACAATTAGCTCAAAACACTGTACAAACTGTTATTAGACATAGAGGCTTATAACTTTCAGTAGAGACATGATATCAAAGATTCAAACACATATAGAGATTCTCCTTAAGATGGGCTTCGCGCTAATATACATTTTGTAAAAAACAAAGAAGCGGCCAGAAAGTTATGGGCAGTTTACTAGACGAGGGTAAAAACTATCATAAAAACAAACTATTAGAAACAGAGACTCATAACTTTTTGTAGTAGTATCTAATTTAAGGTCTAATCACATAGAGACATAGACCTTGAAGAGAGATTTTCATTGATATAAGTTTCATCAAAATCGGACTACCAAGCAAAAAGTGATGAGCAAAACACTAATAGGGGGTCAAACTATCATAAAAACTACCCTCCACCCATGCTAATTTTGCCTAAGCAAGATGCTCCCTCAAGACTCCACCTTCATCAACGATCGACCACTCGTACATTTCACCTAAAAGAGGGTAAGCAACTCCCTTAGTGGCTTGGGAAATGGATGGACCATGTGTGTACAATGAGCGGCCAAATAGAAAGAACTTTTAAGGCTTTGAAAGAAAGAAAAGGGAAGAGAGACTCAAGAGAGGGAATACGAAGTGATTTTCACTATCAATAGAGTGAGTCTCCACTCTTACAACTCAAAATACTTCAAACACAAGGGAGAAGAAGAGGTTTCATACGTACAAGAGGGAGCAAAAGCTCCAAGACTACTCATATAGAGAGAATGAACTAAAGAGAGGTGGACTCAAGAGTCTACATAAGAGAATATCTACAAGAGGGAGAGAAGGCTCATGGAAGAGGCTTGAGGAGACTAGAGATATAGCAACATGAGGCCTAATAGTGGAAGAGATGATGAACAAGGGAGAGGAGGGCTCCTTTTATAGAGATTTTATCACCCTCCTTCACCCATTTACAATTACTGCCTGTAGATTCCTTTCCCCATCGATCACATAAGCCCGTATGTCACCATCCATGTCCTTTTTGGCTACTCTTGCCATGTGTCCAATCAAAAAATGCTCAAGACTCTTAAAATATTGATAAAGTCAAGAGTCTCTCCACATGGAGCCCACAGGGACCCTCTCTTTTCCATATGTCCACATCCTCCTTATTCCACATAAGAATTCTAGAAGGATTCCTCTTGTCTCGACACTCCTGCATATGCCTTCCACATGCTTGGCATGTGATCTCTCTTATATTATTGGAACACATGCACATGAGCCCACCTCTTTATATGACTCACTCTTCCTATTTTCTAAAACCCCATAATATCCCATACACAAATAAATCTCACCCCATACCAAGGTATTTATCATTCATACACATGGTATTTACAATGATCCATTCCACTCATCCTCTCAATCCCATACAATATCTTAGAAAGTAGAAATAAGTGAGAGCCACTAGGCTATCACTTGATACTCAAACTCTTATCAAACACAGAGAAAAACAATACCAATGCCAAATTAAAAAAAATCAATTTTTGGCGGCGTCACATCTTCCCCCCCAGCAGATGCTCTCTAGTGACAGAGAGGGCCTGCTGGCCCTTAAGGTGATTGAGCATAGAAGAATTTAAGGCAATACTCATTGGTGCATTCGAGTATCACCATGCCATCAACATCCTCAAGTTGATAGGTTCCATTGGTGAACTTTCTATGTGATGTGTGAGTGTGTAGTACTAGAAGTTCTAGTACTAGTTCATGTATGTGAGTCATGTGTGAGTGCCACATGTCACTTTGGGAGTTGTCCCCGGTTGAGAGAAAACATGTTTCTTGCGTTTAAAACGTGGACATGTTTTTTAATTGAAAAGTGCATATTACAACAACAAAAAAATCACTAAATTTAAATCCCTGAGAATTTGTATTGAAAATGGACACTAGAAATACTGTGAGAATATATTATAGAGTGATGAATGTTCATCCTCATTACGAACTTTCATGCATCATGAAAGTTTATATTACTTTTACCTTTCCCAAATTTTAAACTTAAACTTGTAAATATAATTATGCTTGAATTTGTTTAAGTATGCACATGATTTTTTAAAACACACAAATATTCCACATAACTAGTAATTTTGATAAAAGTAGGACTCTTTTCAAAGATCATTCTCGACCTTAAACTATAGTTAACTCTTGAAGGCTAACAAAATTTGATAGGACGACTTTATTGTCCAACTAGTGATCTTTCTTGAGGTTGGGATATTAAATGTAATCTTGTCATAATTGTTATTTATTGAACTTTTAATATTCTCTTTCAAAATATTTTAGATCATGCAACTTTTAAGGAGCTGAGGATGGACGAGGACTCAAACGCTCCTCAAACGGGGCAACTGTATTCTCCCTCATTTGCCTCCAAATGTTAATCATGCAATCAAGTTGAGAGGATCCAACAATCATGATCAGCAGTTAGAGCTAGACCCTAATGTGACACTTTTGTGCTCCTTGGATTCATAAAGAAATCCTAGACATCCTATTAGAAGTAACACGATAATGGAGCAATAATGCTAGAAGTGGAATGCGTAAAATGCACAATACAAAAAATGCACGGAATGGAAGAGAAAGAGAGACACCGATATACATGGTTCACCCAGTGTTCTGGGCTACATCCATGGAGAAACAGCCAGTCCTATGTTTTTCTTTTTTAGCAAGAAAGATACAAGATATAAGTAATATATCCATAGCTCTCTTGCTATGTGAGCCACACCCTTATCGTACAATTTTAACCACACAACTCATGAGCACCTCATGCACCAATTTTAATCTGTTTATGTTTGAAATGATTGGCAAGTCATCTTATTCAATTAATTTGAGTTTGTCTATTATTATTTGGTGAATTGTTTTCTACATCCAAAACCTATTTTCTATATAGGAAATGTCATGCCTCTTATTCTTCGATGTATTGTATATAAATTTCCTATATAGAAAATGAGTTATTGTACCTTACATGTCTCATTTTCTATATAAAAAATGAACTGCATCTATATAGATTATGACTCATGAGAGATTGTTTTCATTTCTCTAATTAAAGGTTTGCATTCAAATATAGGAAATGAAGTTTCCAATTAGAAGGAGAAAAACCTCTCATTAACTATGAAAAGTCCTCAAATTCCCTAGTTACACTAAAATGTCTATATATATCCTTGTCAGTAGCTCTTTGTGCTAGGCCGATAATAGAGGCTTCATGTGGCATTTCATGGCATGATAGGACCAAGAAAATGATACAATTGATGCAAAGTGACAAAGCATCCCATTGAGCCTCTGGAGCTAGTGATAGAGTGGAACTCAAGCCCATGAAGGAGGCATGTGTCACGGTGGAAAGCCAATCTAGGCATGAAATGTTGAAGTGAGGGATGAGTTTAGTAAGCCACTCAATGTACAAAATTTACAAAATGTAAAAGGCATGTTAGTTATATTTTTGCTCAAAACCTGCAAAGTTTCAATAAAGATGTTTAAAATATTCAAACTTGTTCATGGCCATAAGACTTCGACCCATCTCCTACGTCACACGTCTACCGACAGTTTTTTTGCAGCTTTCTCCGTCTCGTGGGCAGTTTTTTTTGCACGTTTGTATGCATCACCCACGTTGCCATCCTGACCATATCTTGCGAAATCTGCATCTCTCAGAATCCATCTTCGAAAACACCGCATCATTCTATCATCCTATTCGGCTCTAGCAAATTAGCCAATCAGTCAATTAGATAGAAAGGTAGATCGTCACAACGATAGAAAGAAACTCCATATCTTCAAGATATTGCACTAGCACATTTCCATCAATTGCAGCAGAAATCGCTCATGATCAGTTATAAGCAGCATCTCGGGTCTTTTCGGTCGATTTTACCACGCAGTTGTTGATCGCTAACTCCTTTCCGAGATTAAGAGCAATCTGTAATTTGATACTGATTTCACCACAAACAGTTGTCGATCGTCCGCTCGTCTCCACCAACGCTCATTATCACATCTCTTGTCGCGGCGCTCTGCATTATCAGTCATCGCTTATGGTTGTCATCTTTCTCTTTGGAGGGAAGGTAACGCTTAGCAAAGCGTATCCTGACAGAGATTGCCTCCAGTGCTCCTCTTGCCAGCCCGCTCTTACCTCAACCATAGTGTACGTTGCCCCTGTGACAGATGCGAAGCGTCTCCAATGTCTATATAAACAATACCACTAGACACTTCCGAGTATCACCGGGCGATCGCCGTCGTGTGTTGGAAGATGCATTCCTCCTCTTCCTTTCGAACTATTCTTCTGTTCGGATCTCCTGTGCACAGATTTCAGTTTCTCTAGCCCCTATGGTTTCTGGAATCTAAAATGCCAGTATTGCTTTGTAGTTGCTGATTCACTGCATTTGCTATCGCTCACTATGTATTCCTTGACTTGTGTAGGATATCTTTCGAGCTTCTCATGTCCCCTTGTTTGGAAGTCCTGGAGTGCTTGGAGTCCAAGTTCTCTTCCTACCAAAAGACGGTGTAGAAGACTGTTGCAGCTGCCGGCTCATGCATGAATCTGCTATATCGGTACGCAAAGGTTGATATTGTAGATATGTGGCTGATCCTGGAGCCGCACGGTCTACCCTCACTGGCTCTTGGACGGAAGAGAACTGTGACTCAACGCTCGCAGACGTTTCAACGCTGTCTCGCCAGTGTCGCCACTGCTTCAGAAAATTTTCGCAGAAGTGGGGAGTACTGCTGCCAATTCCTTTTGAGTGGCGTCGAAGCTAGCAGTGGGTCGTGCCCCATGATATGCTTGGATTGCTGCCTGCGCTAAGTATGCAAAGCTTACTTTGCAAGTAACCTTTTTTCTTTCTCGCCACATGTGGCTGTTGTAACATGTGGTAAGATTCGTTTAGAAGAAAAAAATAAGTATTTTTGAAAAATGAAATCGATTTCTTTGATTGGGTCGTGATTTGGATATCCCTTTTTCTCCCCCTCTCTCTCTCTCCTTCTTCTTCTTCTTCCCGGTGAATCTAATTCACCTTGTTAGTTTTACTAATTACAAAGGAAATGACTTGTGAAAACAAGGTGTGTTACCTACACTTAGTTTACTAAAATATGGCAAGTCTAAGGTAACACTTAGCTTACTAAAATGTTGAAAGTCTATTCATTTGGATACCCAAATGCACTCTTGGTAAAATCCATACTCGTGGAAATAGTACTCACTTTGGTTAAAATGAACAATTAGGACGGTATTTTTGAAAGACATACTATAAATATGGAGTGATTGTTTGATGTTTTTGTATTCTTACCAATTGAATTAAGTGTAAAAATATAGACTGTAAAAAATATATCCACTATAAAACATGTTATTATGATTTGGAGAGCCTTATGAGAATTTTTGATGTTTTTGTATTCTTACCAATTGAATTAAGTGAAACAATAGACGTAAAAAATATATCCACTATAAAACATATCATTATGATTTGGAGAGTCTTATGAATTAAGAAAAAAAGAGAGAATATAATGTTTATATATCCACTATAAACATGTCATTATGATTTGGAGAGCCTTATGAATTGAGAAAAAAGAGAGAATATGATGTTGATTACATTTAGGAAGTTGGCATGATTACATTTTATTTCTGTAATGGTTGGACATAAATGTTTTTAAAAAGAGAACCTTAAAACTAAATAAGCAAAAACAATGACTCAAACAAAAGAAGACAATCACGTAATAGATATTGCAAATAAAGAACAATTTTTAAATCACTTTGTAAACTAAATAATATTATGAAAAATGACCATTGCCATAAAATATCTTGATATCATTCTTAATACTCTTACTTGTGATGCTTGATGAAGAGTTTATAGGTATGTAATTGTATTGATACGTTACATATATGTACTTGATAGATTCACATTATGTTTAATTATAAGGCCAATGTTTTATATTTTCTTCGTGTTGTCGAGCATGTAATGAGAAACTTGTCTAGTTACGTTACTTGATAGGCTTGTAAATTGTTGCCCTTATTCATTGAGTGGATCAGATTGTAATTGATTATGGAACATATAATTACAAAGTTGAACTATAGTCGCATTTTAAAGTTTCAAGTTAAGTAAAAAAAGTAGAAAAAGTTAAATGATAAGACATGACAGAAAGACCCTTTGACTTGATCGTCCTTTTCAATACCAAAAGTAATCCCTTCATTATATATGATGGACACAAGGTAGTACTTTCTAGAAATTGTAGTCTAACAAATACATGATATAAGGCATTGCTTGCATGAGCTTGTAGGTTTATCTTTAAAAACATATCACTGTGATGTTTAAAATGTAATGGAGTGGACAATAATTACACCCCAATTACATTAACATCGAGGTTATTGCTTGCTCTTCGCCAAAAACATGCATTAAAGAGAGTCAATTATGCATACTCATAGCTATTTCCCTTTTTAAAATACCCAAAATAATGAAATTAAAGAAGTAAAAAAATTTTTAAAAAATAAAAATATTCGTAAATGAATCTAAAAATACAAACCCACATGATATATGGGGAGATGTGATACACTTCTCCATTTTTTTATAATATACGAGTAGATCCTTCTATGATGGCTTTAAGACCCGCTACTCTAGATCTCAAGGTGGAATTTTAGGATGTGTATTTTAAGTTTTTTTTTTAAATCTCAATATTTAAGGTGAAATTTAAGGATGTCTGTTTTCAAGTTTTGTTTTTTAATCTCAATATTTCAATGAAAATTTCAAGTTGGATCCTTGTTGAGCCAAGATAGCATTGCATACACAACTCTCTCTCTCTCTCTCTCTCTCTCTCTCTCTCTCTCTACACACACACACACATACACACACTTGAAAGCAAGTGGTTATATTTTGATATTTGTATGGTTTTAAAAGAATGATTTCTTGTTGACCTCACTCATTATTATTATTTTAAAACACAATAAAAGAGTTGAATTCTTTTGTTTTGAACTTACAACCTATGCCCTTCGTGTTGCATTTCTTGCCACCATTTTTTGTTGCTCATTGGTTGGTATCATCCACCAAGGTTGTGTTACTGGGAGCATGAAGCTATTGCTTGTGCAATTGGTTGATTATTGAAGGACATCCACCACTAAGATTTTTTGCAATGTTAATTGCATAAGGTGTCTATGACGTGTGACCTATGACATAACATTAGTGTGCTCGTATGTTGCCTTCAGTTAATCACATACATTCTTGAGGATTGTAGCAACTATTGAACCAATCAAATTTGTTGATCTCCACAATGGAGAACAAAATCAAATCGAGATTTAGAGTCATTCAAAAACAAAAGGAACATGGGTGTAGGCCATTTATGTAGTCCTTTTAATAGCATGAACCAATACCCACTTAAAGTAGATATTTGTGAGAATCAAAGTCCAAGAGCTCTCAGTACACTCTCTTCATTTTGTTTTCTTAGGCTCATACACAATGCGAGACATGATTTGCCAATTATTTTGTGATGCTCTCATTAGTGTATGTTCCCCTCCCCCTCCCCCTCCCCTATTAAGCCCTCCCATACTTGACAGTCCTATAGTTTCCATCCCTTCCATCACCAAATCTTTTGATTATAGATACTTGGGAAAATCCTTCTCTTCAAGCCAAATGGGTGTGGGCTTCAACCCACATGTTACCACATTGCTATTAATCCTATATTGGTGTGAATTTTTGCACAACTTTGGTGCCTTCCTTGATTGGTAATGATACTTGCTCATCTGGCAGGGCATCAACTATGCCTCATTAGGCTCTAGGTACTTGAACTACCTATGGAGCATGACACAATGACAACCGATCGGTGTTGGATTTGATGTCTTCCAAAATTGCAACTTGCTTTTTTCCATTTTTCTCGCACATAATCATAAACCTACCTCAACAACTTCTGCTTTCTCTTTCGAATAACATTCTCCCATTCCTGATTCCATGATAACAACTACAAATGTAAAAGAGACAATGACACAATAGTTTTTAATATATGAGCGATCATTGATCTGATTCTAGAAGACATTATATTAATATAATGGTACACTGCATTGCCATAGTTGTATCTGCCTTCCTTGCTATCTCCTTGCTCCCCTCTGTTTCCTTCTTTGTAGATTTTCTTGAGTGTGCAAAGTAAATGTTTTGCCTTCATTCTTAAGTTGTGGCATTTAGAATCCCTTCAAACTGTTAGATAGCTTTATGAGATAGGTGATTGAAGCTCTGGCTGTCTAGGCAACCTTGAAAGCCTAAACTCGAACAACTCGAATCCAATTTTTCTCTTCTTAGAGCAGCACTCTCATCCCCATCCACATAGTAGACCTCATCCTAAGTGTAGACCTTGAGGGAGAGGCTCGTAGCATCTTTGTGCCCCAAATACCTTCCACTAGTATACTTCATAATTCCTGCTACCTTCTCGTGGGAGATATGCACTCACACTACAAGGCATAGGTCCTTTTCTGATGAAAATACCAACTATTTTTATACTCTTTTTTTTTGACGGGCGCAAAGGTCATTATTTACGTCGCGGTAAGCATCAGAAAGGAATGGTCGCTATATAAGCATCACTATATAGCGACACTAATAAACGTTGCTATATAACGACACTGGTAAATGTCGCTATATAGCGACACTGGTAAACATCGCTATATAGTGACGATTAACAGAAGCTTAAAAAAACATTAGTGGGGCTAAACAGGGCCACATCAAGCCCTGTTTTGCCCCACTATTATTTTTTATTTAGTAATTACAAAAGAATGTTTTTTATTACAAAATTTTCCTTGTGGAAAGGGTGATACAAAATCGCTCAAATGAACCGAGCGACAGAAGCATATACATGTCGAAGATAGAAAACATTGTTTGTTACAAAATTACCCTTTCGAAAAGGGTGATACAAAATCGCTCAAACGAGCCGATTTACAAAAGCATATATATGGCGAAGTATATGCAAACTACTATTAATAGTACTACTACTACTGCTGTTGCTCATCTGAATCGTCGTCGTCGTCCTTGTCCTCATCCTGTTGGCCTGATCCTTAGCCCTTGTGAGCCGCATCTGCTCCCTGGCCCTCGTGAGCTACGCTTGATCCTTGGCTCTCGTTGAAGCCGTGTAAGCCTAATCCCTCATCATCATCGCTCACCTCCATTGATGGGATGTTTGAGCTTTGATTCTAAGAGTGAAACCATCTTAATTGGAAATTAGATTAGAACTTAAAGAATAAAACAGTTTAAAAAGTGAGATTAAATGTAGGAGTAGACTTATACTATGTGAGGAGCCACCTCAGCCCAATCGATTGTCGCTCCTAGTGCCTCCTGCTCAATAAAACATGGCTTTGTTCCTATGAAAAATGTGCCTCTCGTCTCTATGTCTATAGGAAGGCGACCCATCACAGCTTGTTGTGGACCCAATATACAAGAGTTAGATAAAGTGCATGCAATATGTAGTAAAAAAAATAGAACGAGAATAGAACAATACATTAAATGAGAAGAAGTAGAATCACCATGCTGCCTCGATCACCAACCATCCGCCTGCACCAAAGTGCGAAGCACCTACAAAGTCCAGTCGTCTCCTCCTCGCAGCCCTCCTCTGAACCTCAAACATTTTGGGATGGTCCTTGTTCTGCTTCTTGAAAAACTTCCAATCAGCTTTGTCTGCCCAGCTAGGTTTAGCTTTCCCCTTTGCGATGGAAGTATGCAAGGTTAACCTATGATGCTTCAAGACCAAACCCATGTGCTCTCACATGTAATTCTCATTGAACTCCCAATTTGAGGGGTTAGGGTATTTTCTTTTCAATTCATCGATGACTACATGCTTTTTTTCCTCATCTTGGTACTGCTAGTCAGTAGCTATGCTGCTCGTGAAGTGGTGGCTCATCAATCGCCTCATGGTGGCCATCACTGCTGTGCCCTTTTTATCTTCTAGTATCTCTCTAACAGCTGTGATTTGGTAGGACAGGTCCTTGACCGGGTAAGGAGGACTCATGGTAGTGGCAGAGTCAGAGCGAGTGGTGTTTGTGCAAGCACTTCCGGAGTGAGGAGTAGTAGTGGGAGTAGGAGAGGGCAAGGAACCTGACTGGGACTGGGCCTTGGGACCAAGTCGAGACCTGTAGGGATGTGAGTGTGTTGACTCTTCCTTCCCTTATGATGGGCATGCCCAGGTGATGACCCTCCGTCGAAGGGGCTAGAGGGGACGACTAGACAGTGGGTCCAACCGTTGGTGTAGGAGAGAGATTTGCCAAGGTCCTCTGGGATAGCAGAGAGAAGAATCTTGCTACCTCCTCATCGCTCATCTATGCGACAAACTCATCGGGACTCCTGACAAAGCCATGGGCTACTAGCAAAGGAGTTCCCCGAGGGGTAGTCATAATGCTATGCCTGAGAGGAGTCGGTCATAGGGGTAGGCACCGGAGGTGTCGCCTGAGTGGAATCCAAGTCCTTTAGAGAATAGAGATCATGATGTCTCCTCCTACGAGGGTTTTCATACTCGTCGGACGTGCGACGTGATCCCATGTCTAATTTGGGGGGATTGGACAAACGTAGACACAAACATGAAAACAAAAAATAAAAAACAAGAGCAGGTAAGAAGCGGAAAGCATATGAGGGAAAGCATAAGAAGCAAAAGAGAAGGAGAAGTATAAGAGAAGGAGAGAAAGAAAAGGGGAAAAAAGATTGAAAGAGGGAAAAAGAACCAAATATGCATAAGAGAAAAAAGAGAGAAAGCATATGCATAAGAGAAAAAGAGACAAAGCATATGCTTATGCTTATTCATGAGCTTATGCTTATGCTTATGCATGAGCATATGCTCATGCATAAGCATAATCATAAGCTCATGAAAGAGGGGAAAAGAAGAGAAGGAAGAGGGGAAAAGAGATTGAAAGAGGGGAAAAAGAACAGGGGAAATGAGCATAAGCATAAGAGAAGGAAGAGGGGAAAAGAGATTGAAAGAAGAGAAGGAAAGGAGGGAAAAAAAGATTGAAAGAGGGGAAAAGAAGAGAAGGAAGAGAGATTGAAACAGGGGAAAAAGAAGAGGGGAAAAGAAGAGAAGGAAGAGGGGAAAAAGAAGAGGGGAAAAGAAGAGAAGAAAGAGGGGAAAAGAGATTGAAAGAGGGGAAAAAGAAGAGGGGAAAAAGAAGAGAAGGAAAGGAGGGAAAAAGAGATTGAAAGAGGGGAAAAGAGATTGAAAGAGGAGAAAAGAGATTGAAAGAGGGAAAAAAGAAGAGAGAAAAAGAGCATAAGCATAAAAGAAGGAAGAGGGGAAAAGAGATTGAAAGAGGGGAAAAAGAAGAGAAGGAAAGGAGGGAAAAAGAGATTGAAAGAGGGAAAAAAGAAGAGAAGGAAAGGAGATTGAAAGAGGGGAAAAGGAAGAGGGGAAAAGAAGAGAAGGAAGAGGAGAAAAACAAGAGAGGAAAAGAGCATAAGCATAAGAGAAGGAAGAGGAAAAAATAGCATAGGCATAAGAGAAAAAGAAAGAAAGCATATGCTTATGCATGAGCATATGAGCATAAAAGAAAAAGAGAGAAAGCACTATGCATGAGCACATGTGCATATGAGCATGCATAAGCATAAGCATAAGCATAGGCAAATACATATGCTTATGAAAAAAAGAGAAAAAGAGAGAAAGATTATGCTTATGCTTATGCATGAGCATATGAGGGAAAGAGGGAGGGAAAGAGAGAGGAAAAGAGGAAAAGAGAGGAAGAAGAGGGAATAAAAGAAGAGAGGGGAAGAGAGGGTTCCTACGCCCATCACTATAGCTAGCGTTCAAGGCGCTAGCTGCAGGCCAATGCAAATAAAAAAAATAACAAAAGGAAAAAAGAGGAAGCACTTCATTACCTGGAATAGTCTTGCTCGGTGTTTTGTGGACTGGCCCTACAAAAGAGAGGAAACATACCATTTTTCAGATAACTAGTTAGAGGAAGTAGGAGTTTAGAGAAGCAACTTCTCAAAGGGATTGGATTGAGGAGACAAGCATAAGCCTACAAACAAGGAGAAAGCATAAGCCTACAAACAATGAGAAAGAGGAGAAAGAGAAATTACAAAAAGAGAAGAGGTGAGTCTTCTTTCTTTCACCAAATCTCGTTTTTTGTCCTTAACCTCTCAAAATCAAGCATGAAAACTAGCACATAGCCTTAGCAATACAAGGAGAAACATGCTTTAACACTCACAAAACGAAACCTCACAAAAAATGAACCTACATTGCTTAAAGAGACTCACCTTCTTGAAAAACTTCCTCACACAAGCAGAGAGGGAGAAGGGTGGAGAGGGAGCACAAGTGTTGGGAGAGGGGCTAGGTAGGGGTGAGGAGTGGAGAATAGAGAGGAGGAAAGCGAGGTTGTTGAATATAAGGTGGGAGGAGAGACTTTTGCTTTTCTAGGAATAGAGATGTTAAAGAAAGCGTCGCGCGGGGTTTCGGGTTTAAGCCCTCCAGCGTCGGTATATATAATGATGTTGGTCAGTCACTATATAGCAACATTTATGTCCAAAAAGCGTCACTATATAGCGACAAAATATGGCAAAGGGTTGCTATATAGCGACGGTTCAAGGCACTTATTGTCAGAAGAGAGAAAAGGAGCTCATGGGTGGCTATTTTTTGGATCTTAATAGATTTCCTTACAACTCATGTTGTGATTTTGGAAGTGTGCAGATGGAAGGGATGATGGAAATATTGGATACCATTATGACATGAAACTTTGAGACAAGATCTTATAGTTACAAATGGTCTTGAGCAAGACTATAGTCTCCCAGATGTGCCAGATGATGATGAGGGTATGATGGACATGATGGATTCTATTTTAAGAGGCCTTACATCACATGTATGCGTGATGTCAAAGTCTGAGGTCGAGTTTGAGGTCAATATGTGAGAGTTGCAATCAATATAGTTGTACGAGGGTGCTAGGATGCTAGCCTTTTAACTGTCCTCATTTGTACAGTCCCATACAGAGGCTCCTTCAATCCCGCATAGCTCCTGCTTGATCCGGGCTGCAAACGCCTCGTTCTAGGCCATTTAAGGCCCTCAATACCTGCGCTTTTTTGCCCTGTACTGTCCTTGACTGACAAATGACAGTTCCATCCAGTTCGGCTGTAATCTGCCAGGTAAGCTTCTTGTTGTGTTGCCCATGTGGCAACGCCTTTTTAAGCATTTGCTTTGTATGTTTGTTGCCCACATGATCGCCAATGTGCTGTCCATGTGGCAGCCCTATCCTACCCTGGCCCATCTCCCCCATGCTCTCCTCATATGGGAGCTTACAAGTGTGGAGGTGACCATCTAATTTCCAACAGCTTACATCAAAGATGATCGTCACACAACACAGGTCGCAATATATGTTTGAATCTAGAGAAAGACACTATCAAGGATTCTACTGATTGTTGGCACACGCATTAGGCTCAAACGCCACTCTCCCACTGTAGGCAATGCTATGCTACTTCTGTAACAGACCTGCATATTTATGGATTATTCACAGATATTTCACTTCCATTTATGTGTATTTTCTGTGCATATATGATTACAGGCGACACATGTGAGATCCTTTACGTGAGTTTTTTCACACCCCGGCCAGTTATTTTCTAGTGCAAGTCTGTGCGCAGGTCATAATTGACTCAGTGGTTACCCCGGGGGATTCACTCTTCATTAAAGGGGGACGTCACCTACGTGCATGAACTTCAAGAAAACCCCCTATTTAAGATCCACTTAGGATGATAAAACACCCCTATTTAAGCTTATAAGATACCACCAAAATTCTATTATGTCCCCCCCTTTCCTTAAATTTGCGTTCTTTCTCAAGAATTTAGATTACACAATAAGAAAATTTAGATTACTTTCCTTGTCACTATTTAAAACCATACACAAAACCAAACTTGTTCGGACTAGTTACCCAAGGTAGCCTATATTATGTCCCCCCCTCTTAAATATGGCATGGGCCCCCTAACTTAAATTCAATATTGGAAAAAAATAAAAAGGGCCCCCACCCCTAATGTATAAGCTTATTCCTCATTTCAAAAAAACCCCCTATTGTACACTCACGTGATATCATAAGTTCCCCCATGCGAATCCCCTGGGGTGGTTACCACCTACCATGGCTGATGACTATGAAATCTATCTTTAGTATAGCTGTTCCATCTCCAGTATGGTCTTGTTGCCTTTTGTGTGACCGTATCACCTTCAGTATGATTTTGTCATCTCAGTATTGCTAGGAAACATAGAGACAAAGGTTGCTTGCTGTAGCCAGCACTCCGCAGCAGCGAAAGATTGTGTAAACGTAGCCCAAAAACCCTTGCCCCTGAATAAATGCATACATTTTCTATGAAAGAAAAGGAAAGGGAGGGGAAGCTTAAAGGCTTGAATCATATGCTTATGCATCTCCTTAAAGATTTATGCATATGCTTCAAGCCTATAGGCTTTGCAAATTCAACTAATTAAGAACACATTCCTTTTTAAAGAAAGGAAAAGCCTCAAGAAGCACATAGGCTTGAATAATATGCTTAAAGCTTTAAAGCTTTAAAGATTAATGAATATGGACAAAGCTTAAGCTTTGAATCATATGCTTAAATGTTTAAATCTTTAAAGCATATGCATAAAGCTTAAAACTTTAACTCAGCTTTAATGCATATGGTCAAAGCTTTAAAGCTTTATTCATATGCATAAAGCTTAAAGCTTTGAATCATATGCTTAAAGCCTTAAAGCATATACATAAAACCTTATAGCATATGCATAAAGCTTTGAAGCACATGGTTATGCATATGCTTAAAGCTTTAAATCATATGCATAAATCTTTGAAGCATATGCTTAAAGTTTTAAAGCTTTGTGCATATGCTTCCAACTGAGCATAAAGCTTTTAAGCTTTAAGAATATGCATATGCATATGCTTCAAACCTATAGGCCTTGCAAATTCAAGTTATTAAACACACATTCATTTCAAAAGAAAGGGAAAGCATATGTTTCAAGCTATTTCTTAAAGACATACATTCTTAAAGCCTAATGCGTATTGCAAATTCAATTAATTAAACATACATTTTGAAACAAAGGGAAGGGGAGGGGGAAATGGAAAATTAGGGGAAGGAATGAGTAGGACTAGTCAAAGGAGAAATAAAAGAGAGAAGAAAAAGGAAAGGGAGAAAAGAGAAAAGGGAAAAAGGAAAGGGAGAAAAGGGAGAAAAGAGAAGGGAGAAGGGGAAGAAGGAAAGGGAGAAAAGAGAAGAGAGAAAGGGAGAAAAGAGAAGAGAGAAAGGGAGAAAACATAAGAACTGGAAAAGGGAAGGAAAGGAAAAGGGAAAGGGGAGGGAAAGGGAAAGGGAAGGGAAAGGGACAGGGAAGGGAAAACAAGGATAGGAGAGGGAAAGGGAAGGGGAAAGGACAAGGAAAGGGAAAGGGAAAGGGAAAGGAAAGAGACAAGGAAGGGAAAGGAAGGAAAGGAAAAGTGAAGGAAAGGGAAATGGAAAGGGAAAAGGGGAAAGGAAAGAAGTGACTTGAGAAAACCAAAGAAAATCAACATACTTTGTACAAATGGATGCTTGCAAAGTGACTTGGTGGTCATCCCTAGTTATGGAGAGGTGCTTCCAAGATGTGGAGTTTGTGACAAGCTATAGAGGATTAGTGAAGGATGGGAGAAAAGAAGGAAAGAAATGTGATTTCATATTGGGTTTTAGTTCCCACAGTGTCGATATTACCATCTCTAAAAGTGTCGCATATGAATTTACATCCTTTTCTGGGGCTTCAAGATTTATTTCAAAATTTCAATGCTTGTCCCTATTCTAGGTCTTCACAAAGTTAGTAAGATGATAGCATGAAATGGTTTGTGAAGTTTTGAAACCTATGGGCATTGTTTCAGGGTCTATATATTGTTTTAATTGCATTGGGATGTTGTGGGTTCAAGACCGTGGTTTTCCATGGCCATGTTCGACATCTGCTACTGGTGCAGAAACTGTTTGTGTAGATGTAGATCCCATTGTAGATTCTGTTGCTGGTGCTGTGACAACAGATGGAGTAGAGCTACTGGTGGCTGGATCGGCCAATGGTCTAGGTGTAGACCCATCGACATACTCCCATTTGTCCTGAAGCACAAGAATGGTCTCCATTCAGTATTTCCATGTACTGTAATTGGAATTTTCTAACTTAGCAGATGCCTCCAGATTGAGGTTGCTAGTCGACATGGTGCAAAAAATGTACTCAAAAAATGTCCTGAAAAACTCTGTATGTATCAACTGCAAATACACTACTGAAGATGCCAAGTGAAATCTCTGTACTATCGGTGAAGATAGAACTGCAGTATATAAGATCTGATCTGTGTTACAAGGCTTGTGGCAATGATGCTGGGAATAGCCAAGAGGCTTTACAAGGCTGAAATGATGTGCACGATGCCGTGAGATAGCCGAGTAGGCTTTACAATGGTGGCATGTGTGTGTGAAATCAAGTGCTATCTACCCACTGAATCAATCTACAATGCCTCTGAACTCTGAAGTCTGCTCGCTGAACTTATGAACGTAAGGTTTCAGGTAATGTAATGATGTGAAATCGGATGTGAGCGTAGTAGGTACTAGTCGAGAATTTCGGGCATGGCTTAGATTTGCAACTTGGGGAAATTCAAAGCGTCCCCTCTATGGTGATCTAGTCTATTCTGATCTAGATCCAAACCAACCGTCGATTGATGAAAGAACAGCAAATAATTCCTTTTCTTTTGTTCTTTTTAAGTGCTAGGTCAGATGCGTCGATGTAGAGGCAAATGTGCATGAAGGAAGTGGTTTTGTCGACGAGGCTCAAATGAGAGTGTAACTTGCACCAAAATGTGTGCGTGATGTGACGAGCGTGTAGAGCACAAAAAAATGAGCGACTTTCCTTTTTGGAGCGCCCTCAAATTCTTCCTGGATCAAGAGATATGACTTGATCTAGGTGGAGGGGCAAAAGGAGTGCAAATGTGCTCAATGATGATGTGTCACTGTGAGTCACATGCAGTGATGATGTGGCACTGTGCCTAGCAAGAGGTGTGCCAGTGAAGCTCTATGCTGAGGTGGCAGGAGTGTGCACATGCAGTGTGTGCACAGCGTGCTTGGCAAGGGACTGTGCCTGCAGAGGGTCAATGCTGACTGGACTGCTGAGGTGGCACAGATGATGTCAGCAAGGTGACATGGCACTGATGACATGTCTTTGATGACATGGCAGTCGATGATGACGTGGTAGTCGGTGATGATGTGGCCATAATGATGTGTCAGATGATGTGGCAATGCTGACGTGGCTGCTTACGTGGTACTGATGATGTGGCACTGTGGATAAGGGTGTGACACATGGTAGATAGATAGGGGTGATGTGGCACTAGGCGGGCTTGCTGATGTGGCTGATAGATAAGACTCCACGTGTCATAATTTGAACCATCCCTGGGTGATAGCCCCATCTGCCATGTGTCACTCTCTTGAGGTTGATGGAATCGTAGAGATTCTGGTGATGACGGAATCTTGCAGGTCGTTTGCGTTGGAAATCCTGGAGGCGCTTAAGTTGAGGAGTTCTATCAATGGACTGTTGGAGAGGCTCTCGTTGCATTCGCCGTTTGCTGTCTCGCTATGGTCGCCCGTTAGTTGTACAGAGAAGTTGTGGAGAAGCGATGCTGACTCTTTGGAGAAGGCGTAGTTGTGGGCAGACGTGAGACTCGAGCGATGCGCAGGAGGCTTTGGAGGTCGGCCATTGATCGCCTTTGTTGTAGTTTGCAGCAAGCGTGGAGGTCGACCGTTGTATGGAGTTTTTGCATGCTGCCTTGTCGCCCGTGATCGTTGAAGGCTCTGAGGGGCTGAGCGGGTCGTTGAAGATTCCGTCGGAGGCTGTAGCCCGCAAGCTCGAGCTAGAGGCAGAAGCGCATTGAGGAGCAACAGTCACGAGGCAATACCATCTACCGATGTAGCACGATGCTTCCCAGCTCACTCACACAACATAGCTATTGCAACAGCTCACACCTTCTTCTCGAGATCACGCACGGTGGATTGAGAAGAAGAATGGCATTTTCGCGCCTCCCCTCCGTTACTCTTTCGATCGATCGATCGATCAATCAATCATGACTCCACTACTCCCACAGTGAGCTCTACAGCGGATCGCCT
This sequence comes from Dipteris shenzhenensis, assembly GCF_047967505.1. NCBI lineage: Eukaryota > Viridiplantae > Streptophyta > Polypodiopsida > Gleicheniales > Dipteridaceae > Dipteris > Dipteris shenzhenensis. The sequence goes on along the minus strand of NC_141605.1, from coordinate 24,885,232 downwards.
TGACTTCCTCGTCATCCTTTCATAGCCACTGTTTGTGTAGCCATTGGTCGTGTGGTCATAGGAGCTTTGCTGGCTAGTCGTTGGAGAGGTTGTGTCGCTGAAGATGGGCTGGAGGAGCCACTGTAGAAGGCTTATGCAAGAGCCTTTCGGAGAGGCTCGTGATGCAGCCGAGCGTTGAGCTTGGTTTGGTGGCAGCTTGGCCCGTATGAAGGAGCTTGCTGTTGAAGGAGTTGTTGTTTGAGAGCCGCTGAAGAACCAAGAACGAAGAATTATAGTGAAGGCATCCTTAAAGCATCTCTCTTTCGATTTCTCAGACAGAATAACTCTCTCTCTCTCTCTCTCTCTCTTTCGAAGGAGTAGGGATCACTCCTTAGACTTTCTTCATCTCTCTCACACAAGAAGAAACACTCAAATGTACTCTCTCAAATCTCTCACAAACAATGAATCAAATGGAAGGAGATTAACAGAAATCTCTCATGGATGGAAAATTTCACATGAATAGAAATTTCTCTCAACGGAAGTGAAGGGAAGGATCTCACAATCACTCAAGAGAACTCTCAATCTCACAATCTCTCTCGCACTCTCAAGAAGGATGGCGCCTCAACGGAAGGCAGAACCATGATACTATGACAAAATATGAAGAGGGGAGAGGAGAAGAGTGGAGATGAGGAGAGAGGGCACAGCTAGAGAGCACACCACAAATGACTAACTGTACACTAGATTTAGTTGAAAAAATAGAATATATACAAACCCTTTTAGGGTTAGGGTTAGGGGATCTAACCCTTTCCTTTATAGCACTCTATAAGGTTAGTGCTATGCACATATGATCACGTGATGGTGCTATGCACACATGATCACATGATGTTGAGCGTGAACTCTCAACATCCATCAACAGTATTTCTTTTGTGAAACATCTGATCTAAACGTAATTACAATTTGTTCACAATTTCAATATATTGTTTGTTTAATATTTAACGACACCACTCTATCTAAATGTACAAATCATTTCATATTCAACTTATTGTTCATTTATACAAGATCATACCAGACATCAAAGACTTTGTACAAATCAGTTCAACTTCAATATAATGTTTGTGCTATATTTGATGACTAAATCCTATTTCTCCCAGGGCCTGCCAATCGGAACTCTCTTTTTGATCTTGATTGGAGTCTTTTTCTTCCTTATTGGCTTGATGTCGACTGTCTGTTTATCAATGCTTGCCTCTGTTGCTTGTCTGGGAGGGGTATCCTTTTCTTCAGCTGTCTCCACGTGTTCTTCTTCTTGGATTGTGTTGCCTGATGCAATCATGGGTGGCTCTCGAAACCTTATGAGCTTGTGTTTTCCATAGCCCTCCAGACATTTGGGCTCCTTAACACCACATGCTAATGCATAAGAAGTGTAAGACAAAAAGTAAGAGGCCCTAGAGGCCTGCTTATTCACATAATCTCCAAATATATTTATGGCAGACAACCTCTCTATCAAAATGAACTTTTCCTTTTGCCATGAAAGATCATGTCCACCTAAAACCTTGGACAAACATTTTAAGAAGTAAACAATGGCTTCTCCATTGTTGCTCAACTACCTATGGTAAATCAAGATCTAAGCACTGCCTAGATCATGAATATAATGAGCTAGGCTTGACAGTTTGCAAAACCCAACTGGCCTGCTTCCACTTGATCTCTGGAGGAATGTGTCATCCTCAATTTGTAGTTGCCACATATCAAAAGATTGGAGTGAGACAATACACAACCTACAAAACATTTAAGCAGAAGACAAAGTATTTGATTTGAAGTATCAAGATCGTACCTTCTCATTTTCATCAGCAACAAGCAGTTCATCTCTCCAAAGATTTATTCCTCTCCCCTCCAGTCCAGCCTCTTCCTTAAGCTTTTCCGTGTATAGTGCTGAGAGATTCATAGCTTCCTGTGTGAGCTGGAAGGCAGCTTTATTTGGATCTTGGAACTTTTTAGCCTCTTTGAAACAAAAAGTAAGGGCCTCTACAGGATCAAAAATTGTTTCCAAAGCCAGTAGTGAATGGTCATCCTCTATGCCAATGTCCTTGTCAAGCCTTGAAGCTTGGGCAATAAGGGAAATGGCATAGTCCTCCCTCAAATTGAACATACACTCTATATCATGGAGGAAAACATAATCTTTTCCACCAATCAAGACACCTGGAAGCATGGGCACTGCATAGTTGCTGCTTTGAACATCAAAATCTTCAATTGGATGTGCTCCCCTAAGAGTTTTTGTCCTCAGTTGAACAAGGTCAAGAGCAGCCACTTGCAGCCCCTCATCCTGAAGGTTGATATCTTCTTCTTGCTCTGCCATTTCTGTTACCAAAGGAACATCCTCTTTTTCCTCTGCTTCAGATGTGTCTTCTTCTTCAGCCTCCTGCCCTTGTTCATCCAGAGAGTCCTGACTGAAGACAATGTACATAAGGAATGCCATGGTTTCCTCAAGCACTCTGCACTTTCTGGTGTGCAAGTTACAGGTGAATTTATATTGATCAGGCAGGCTGTCAAATCTTCTATTCACATGGTACCTCAGCCTGTCAATGGAGACAATATGATTTATATGCACAAAAACCTTTTCACCTTCCATAATTCTTCCTGCCTCTGTCAGTTGTTTGAAGGTATCCCAATGGTCTGAAAGAAAATCTTTGTGATGCTCCAGTACAGAGCTCATTGTGAACTCCATGTTGAAAATACTGTGGTATATGTGGAAGTTCCTCTGAGCCTTGCATTTGTGAAGAAACTCAAATAGGAGCAAATCTGGAGACTTGTCCTCTTCTGGTTCCTTTTGTTTTGTGATGGAAGAATCAGCATTCTACTCTAGTCTCTTCCTTTTGCATGTTCCAAAATTCATATACATTGAATTCTATATGCTGATATATGCAATCAGGGAATGCATAGGATATCACCAGATGATTCCTTCATGAGCTCTCATGACTCACCTGGTGATTGCTGTGGTCTAATAATAATAGCAGAAAAGTCCAGCTTCCTCTTGAAAGGAGGGGCCTGGGAGTCAATTGTTCCAAAGCAAAAACATTTCTCATCATCAAGGAAGAATTCCACAGGGCCAAAGATAGCAAAACAATGAGGAAGAAGTGAGAACCAAAAGAGACACAGGAATTTGCAGGAAAACGCGATGTAGGACCATTTGGAAAATATAAAGCACTCTCCTTGCATTTTGTTGCAAATTCTCTAGTTCTGTTGATATCCATGTCAAATCAAACACTAGGTTCATCTCATTGATTCCTAGACAGTATGAGTTGATATGCAAGAGAAAGGTTGGAGCTGAGTGAAGCTTTTCATGACGAATGTGTCAATAATAGGAATTTGCAGCAAAATGCGATATGGGCTATCTAGAGATTTATAAAGCACTCTCCTCGCATTTTGTTGCAAACTTCTAGGTTGTATTCATATCCATCTCCAATCAAATTCCTGGGTGATTTACCACATTCTTGGATACACGTCTCTTTTACACATGCATGCACTATGTTTGCTCATATACTGTGGTATGCCATGATACATCCTCTCCCTCTCCTCCTCCCTCCTCCTCCTTCCTCCTCCTCCTCCCTCCTCCTCCTCCTCCTCCCTCCTCTCTCTTCTTTCCCCCATGCTCTTACACCTTCTTCCTCTCCCACTCCTATGCTCCCCCTAAACCCTTAGTTCCTCAACCCTTAATCTCCATGACCTACGAGGGAGACGAGTTCTCCACCATGTACTCTACTCTAAACCTTGGAACCCCTTCTAACCCTGGAACCTCCTTCTAAATCTTGGAACTCCTTCTAACCCTGGAACTCCTTCTAAACCTTGGAACTCCTTCTAAACCCTAGAACCTCCTTCTAAACCCTCGAACTTCCTTCTAAACCTTGCAACTCTTAAACTTTGGAACCCCTTCTAAGCCCTGGAACCTCCTCCTAACCCTTAAACTCCTCCTAAATTGTACAACCCCCAATGAAGGCGAAAGCCTTCATTACCTCAACCATGATGATACACGTCTCTTTTACACATGCATGCACTATGTTTGCTCATATATTGTGGTATGCCATGATAGCTAGACCACTTTACAAATTATTAGTGGAGTTCTTATGGACGGAAGAGTGCGACCAAGCCTTTGAGCTTATAAAGTGGCGCCTAATCACAGCACCCATCCTTATATCTCCCAATTGGGATATTGATTTTTATGTTCATATTGATGGATCCAAGTATGCAATTGGGAGTGTGCTTTGTCAACCTCGTAAACATAAGAAAGACTACCCCTTCTACTTCGCTAGTCAACAACTCAATGATGCAAAGATCAACTATACAACCACAGAAAGAGAAGCCCTAGCAATGGTGTATAGTGTAAAGAAATTTCGGCACTATCTACTGGCAAATGATTTTGTCTTCTACACTGACCATCAAGCATTGCTTTATCTTGTGAACCATCTGTGTACAATAGGAAGAATAATTAGATGGCTCCTCTTGCTTCAAGAATTCAGCTTCAAAATCGTGGTCCGCAAAGGTGGCCAAACTACATTGCCAATCACATGTCTTGAGTCAAGTCCGGAGAAGAAGCCACTGGAGTAGAAGACGACTTACCAGATGCCACACTATTTCAAATAGATGCTGTTCCAGAGTGGTGTGGAGATATCATTGGGTACTTGATGGTAGGAAGACCACCCCCTGACATGAAAGCAGTAGATGCCAGAAAATTGATTCTAAAGGTTGCACCCTATCAACTCATTGCAAGACAACTGTACAAGATGTGCAAGGACTAGATATTAAGAAGATGTGTAATGCCTCATGAGATCATGCCAATCCTGAGTGAAGTCCATGAAGGTATTGCAGGAGGACACTTCCAAGGGGAAGCCACAGCAATAAAAGCTCTCCTCGCAGGCTACTAGTGGCCAACACTGTGGGCAGATGCCTATGAATATGTAAAAGGCTATGATGTATGCCAACGGACTATTAAACCACAACACAAAGACTTCAATCCCCTAACACCAAATTTTGCACAAAAACCATTTGAAAAATGGGGGATTGACTATGTGGGTCCCATACATCTAGTAGCAAAAGGAACACAAGCATGCTACATCATTGTGGCCATTGATTACTTTACAAAATGAGATGAAGCTAAAGCAGTTAGAAAGGCAGATGCTAGAAGCACAGCAAGATTCTTATACAAAAATGTGATCACCTTATTCGGATGCCCCATTGAAATTGTGTCGAATAGAGGCACACATTTTGTCAATGAGGTAATCCAAGAACTCTTATCTGGCTTCATGGTAATCCATAGAAAAAGCACATCCTACTACCCCCAAGGAAATGGACTAGCAGAATCCACCAACAAAATAATATGCATTATCCTCACCAAGGTAGTAGAACCACAGCATTCTGATTGGGCACAGAAACTGAATGCTGCCTTATGGGCATACAGAACCACATTCAAGGTCAGTACAGGGAACACACCTTTTGAATTGGTGTACGGCCTTGAAGTTGTGGTCCCACTCGAATTTGTAATACCAAGTCTATGCATCGTAGTACAGGAACACATGGGAGACCAGGAATCCTTGAAAGAAAGGCTCTATTAGTTGGAGAAGCATACAGAGACAAGACTAGTCATCTACCATGCCATGACAATAGAAAAACACAAAAGAAAGGCATGGTTTAACAGAAATCTGAAAGCTAAAGACATTTAGGAAGGAAACTTAGTCCGTTACTTAGTCCGTTATGCAATGCCAAAGTACACAAAGGGAAACTAAAGTATCTAGGTCAAGGACCATACCGAGTATGAAAGATGAATCCCATTGGAGCTATGCTACTAGAAACATTGGATGGAGTCCAATTTAACACAATAGTAAACAGGAACCGACTGAAGCACTACTACATCAACGCGCAAGCCATCCCCGACAAAAATGAAGATTTGGGAAACCAAGTCTTCCTTAGTTAGGATTAGATTGTATCACGAGCACTCAATAGCATATGCACGTTTTTGCACATATAATTTGCACTAGATTGTTACATGCACACTCACTGGCATATGCATGTTTTTGCACATGTAGGAAGACCTAATCAATTTCATAGTAGGGATGATTGAGTCTTAGTTTCCCTATTAAATCCCACAAATAAGCATATAGTTAGACACATCACATGCACTCACATGATTTTGCATAGGCACATAATAGATTGCATTAATAATAGTATCATACACTTTCATTCCATACTCTCAAAGCATGCAATGAATTCACAAGCATGACAAGAAGCTATGCCAAAACTCAAGATGAATTGGCAAAAGAGTATGTAGCCTCCGCAACGAGACTTTGTGTTACAACTTTGTGTTACAACTTCTACATGTAGAAAGAGAATGTGTTACAACTTTGTGTTACAACTTCTACACATGACTTCTACATGTAGAAAGAGAATGTGTTACAACTACATACGACTTCTACATGTAGAGAGAGAATGTGTTACAATTCCTACATGTAGAGAGAGAAGCTCTCCAACTTGTATAAATACCCCATAATGGAATGAAGCCCACACTCTTTTGGGCATTGTGTTGAGTCTACCTTGGTATTCCAAGCATTTGTCTCAAGTGTCCATGCTTCCTTGCACTCCACGTCCAAAAGCATGTCCTAACCTTGCAACTCCTCCTCCCCTCTCCTACAACCTTGCAACCCATGCTCTCCCTCTCCTCCTCCCTCATCCTCCTTCCTCCTCCTCCTCCTCCTCCCTCCTCCTCCTCCTCCTCCTCCTCCTCTCTCCTCCTCCTCCCTCCTTCTCCTCCCTCCTCTCTCTTCTTTCCCCCATGCTCTTACACCTTCTTCCTCTCCCACTCCTATGCTCCCCCTAAACCCTTTGTTCCTCAACCCTTAAACTCCATGATCTATGAGGGAGACGAGTTCTCCACCATGTACTCTATCCTAAACCTTGGATCCTCCTTCTAACCCTGGACTCCTTGTGAACCTTGGAACCTCCTTCCAACCCTGAACTCCTTTTAAACCCTGGAACCTCCTTCTAAACCCTGGAACTCCTTCTAAACCCTGGCACCTCCTTCTAAACCCTGGAACCTCCTTCTAACCCTAGACTCCTTCTAAATCCTATAACCTCCTTCTTAACTCTGGAACCTCCTTCTAAACCTTGGAACTCCTTCTAACCTTGGAACCTCCTTCTAAACCTTGGATCCTCCTTCTAAATTCTCGAACCTCTTCTAAACCCTGGAACCTCCTCCTAACCCTTAAACTCCTCCTAAACCCTACAACCCCCAATGAAGGCAAAAGCCTTCATTACCTCAATCATGAGGATACACGTTCCTTTTACACATGCATGCACTTTGTTTGCTTACCACACTTAAGCCTACGTCTCTCATCGGACTCGAGGTCCTTAGCTACACATATACTACAACCGACAACCCCACTATATCTGTAGGTGACAAAAAGCCTTGGAACCTTGCATATTGAGAGAACCTAGCTCTTCCTACGAAAGTAGTAGGAAAGAGCTAACATTTGGTGCCGTTGCCGGGGAGACTAGCATCTTAAGTAGTGAGTAAACATACATAGGTATGTATAAAAAACATACTTTGAACTTTTACGAACATAACATTCAAGGGCAAGGAGAGTAAATTTTTTTTTCCATTGCTAGCCAAACATATCTACCCCAAGCATCAACCTTGTGTTACTACCTTAAGAAATTTCTTAAATAGAAGCCACATGATAAAAAATCAGGCTAGGTAGTGGACACGAATGCGTAGAGCTTGCAATTTCAATCATTTTACCTTTTTTTAAAAAAGCAAACCGAGCTATCCATAAAGTGTTATGGCTCGGAAAGAGTTTAGGGTTAAACCCTAAACCTAAACTCATTTCCTATAAAAACCCATTCCACCCCCTCATTCTTCATCTTTCACATTTTGCCTCCATCCTCTTCTTCATTCTGAGCCCTATGCAAGACACTCCTCCCTCTCCATCGACCACCACCTTACTCCCATCCTCATATTGTAAGTGACTTCAAGCCCATATCATAGCGATAACCTAGCCATCCACCCACCATCCATTGTTCCTCAACAATCCCGTTACATAGAGAAAGACTTGGAGAGAATTCGTGTGACCACCTCTCCCTCCCTTTCGATTTTCATCCATCAAGTTTTTTATTTCTTCTCTCTTTTTTTTCCCCCTCCCCCCTCCATTTCCACCACCTCCTCCCTCTTTCCCTCCCCCCTCCTCTCTCCATTTCCACCACCCCTTCCCCCTCCCCCCTCCATTTACACCACCCCTTCCCCCTCCCCCCTCCATCTCCACCACCCCCTTGTGGGGGTTAAAGGTCACTGTGCCTTTACCCCGGTTATGTACAATACTCAAACACATATATAAATGAATGAAAAAGAAGATTAGGGTGTACTGCACCCACCAAAACTTGTGTGGCTCTCTGTTTCTCTCTCTCCCTCTTCCGTTCTTATTTCCATTGAGAGAACTCTCAACTGGTATCAGAGCCTGGGTGATCTAGCTGAGCGTGCGTGAATGCTTGAAGCTCAATAGCTCTGTGGGAGGAAGGAGAAGCTCTATGGGAAGCTTTGTGGGTGACTTTACTTGCATCCGAGTGTGCAGAGACCTTGGAGGAACCTTTGGAAAAGTCACTTTGGTTTTGTGAAGTGGTTTTGAGAGCCTGATAAGTGTTTTCAAAGAAAAAGTAGTTTTTTCAGCTTTTCCCTGTTCTGTTCGATGACAGAGACTCCATATTGACGTCTAGAGGCAACAGTATCAATTGAATATGTAACAAGAAGGGTGGAGCTGAGTGAAGACATTTGGACATCAAGAATCCAATGGATGGAAGAAATATATGTCAAAAAACATTGAAAAGAATCTAGAATTCTGACTTTTTTTTTCCTTCTCCATGGTGTTGGAGTTGCATTGGTAAATCTCCTGCTCTTTCCCTAACTTGAACTCTACACTCTAGGTAACCTGGAGATCTGGCAGTGGTAGTAGTCTTCAGGCAGGTTGCAGTCTGGATGGAGTGTGCTGTGGGTAGGAAGGGATCAGAGAGAGAAGGAAAAGGAAGATGCGAGGGTCCTGGCAGGGATGAAAGATTGGGAGGCAGGGGAGGGAAGAGTGGTTGTGGAATTGATTAGGAAATCATGAATGGCACAAGTTCCAAGGCATAAAGTGTACCTTTCACATGTGCCAAATTTCAAACTCCAAGAGATTTGGGTCCCATCCACACGTGTGAAAAACGACTACATTCCACACGTGTGGGATTTAGTAGTTGCCTTGTTTGTATTTTGCACTTATCTTTTCCATCCTGTCTAATCTATCCTGTCTTAGCCATCTTGCCCTCTCCAGTCTCATCTCTCTTGCCTCCCTACCTCCCTACTCTACAACATCAGCATCCTGACTAGTAGCACATGTTCATCCCCAGCACAGGGTACTCATCAGCAGCACAGCACACCCACAGATAGATTTCAGGTAAGTATTAATGGGTTCATCCCTCAGTCTCTGCAATCTTCTTGCCTATGCATAGACTCAGTCCATATTTTATTTAGTTGTAAAGACAGAGAAATCACTGTAGGAATGCAGATCTTCAAGTGTGATAATTGCATGTGAGGGTAAAACTGTACTTATGGTTTCTTCCTTCAGTCTGTGCACACTTCTTGCCTTCCATAGACTCAATCCATCCTGCATGGACATGCAAACACCTTCAAATGACTGAAGGCATATTCCAGCATGCTGCCTCATGAATTTGCAGGAAAATGCAAGGAGAAGGCCTTAGGAATTTCAAATAGCCAAAATTGCGTTTTGTTGCGAATATTGAAATGTTGCCTCATCCACCCCTGTCATTCTGGTTTTGTGACTTCCATAGTTGTCCATGGCTGTACTCTTCTTGCATAAACTCCATTCATATTGTATTTAGTTGTAAAGATAGAGAAATCACTGTAGGAATGCACCAGCATATCAGTTCAGGTATTTGCAGGAAAACGCGATTTCAACCTGTTAGGAATTTCAAACTCTCCATATCGTGTTTTATTGAAAATTTTTCAATGTTGCTTCATCCAGCCCTGTGATTGTCTTTTTGTGTCATACCATGTTCTCCATGGCTGTAATCTCTTTCCATTACTTTGTATGCAGTTTGTCAGAGTGATGGCAAGAACCAAGTCAACTGCAAGGAAAGTTGGCAAAGGGCCAAGGATTGCAGCAACAGTAGTTGGGACAGGTACCAAGAAATTTAGTGTGCCTCCAAAGGGAAGAGCTGCACATGGCAGGAAGGGTAAGCCAATGAGCCTAGTTAAGCAAAAGGCCAAGAGATTGAATCATGGTGCAGGTGTGCTAAGGGAGATGAGGAAGCAAGAGAAAGCTATAGGCTTTGCAATCCCTAAGGCACCTTTTCAATGACTAGTGAAAGAAATATGTGATAGTTGGCACCTTGGGTTCAGGTGGAACAGGACTGCCATTCTTTCCTTACAGGAAATGGCAGAGGATTACTTGGAAAAATATTTTGAAGATGCAATGCTGGTAGCAGCCCATGCTCACAGGGTGACTGTGATGGCCAAACACTTCAACACTTTGTCCAGAGTGAGATGGAGGTATGACAAGCTTGTTCATCCTGTGGAATGGCAGGACATAAAGATGAGAGACATATTATTAATTCCACCTACAAGGAAGTTGAAGGTAGATGAGGTTAAGGTTGTTGAAGTAACCCACTCAAAGAACACCAGAGGGAAGGCTGCTTATGAGGAGTCACTGAAGCAACAAATAAAAGAAACAAAATCTGTTATAGATGTGGAGACTGGAAAGAGGGAGCTGCAGATACAAAGAAGGTTGCAGGAGCTGGGCCCTAATATAGTTGTCCATATTGAGGATGAATTTTCAGTAAATGATTTTGACTTGACAAAACCATGCTTGGCAGCATTGGCTCATAAGAATGAGTATTGCTCAGATACTATCATTCTTGCAATGCTCTAGTAAGTGTCTATTATTTTACATTTTTTGCAAAACAATCCTCCTTGTACCTCCTTTATACCCTACCCTAATTATTTTTTGGTCCTATGCAGCATGATGAGAAGCTGGCTTCACCCCTCTGTATAGCATACAGTCCATATTATTGATCCTGCCATTTCTTCTAAGTTAAGAGATGCAAAGGAAACTCCCATTGGTATTTCCAACTGGTTCAGACACTGTAATTTTGAAGTTATGGATGTTTTGCTACTTCCATACCATAACAGGTATGTGGGTGATTGCTTCTTTTGAGTTTCTTCTCTAAGATTGAGAACTCTTGTAGCCTTTGATTTCTTAATGCTTTTTTCCTTACGTAGTGACCACTAGAGTTTTGTTTCTATTGACATCCAGCAGAAGCAGTGCTTTATATTCAACTCTCTTAAAAACACACACAAAGAGCTGAAATTATAAGTGGTGTGTGTGCTTTTTGAACTTAAATCTTCATTATTTTGATATCATACTAACTAAATTATATGTATTGCAATTGTATTAGAAGGCTTCTAGATACATTGGATCACTGTCCTCCTAATGTCTCTCTTTTGGATTCAATAGAGCCAATAAATCTAGAGGTAAAAAGTCGTTCCCTCTACTGATGTCTATTTCATGCTATGCCTTTGAACTTATTGAATAATTTTGTTTTGTTCAGATGTTAACAGTTTCTAACATATCTTTCCAACTGTACAGACACCACAACAAGATGATTCAAGTAGCTGTGGATGGAGAGTGCTGATCAGTGCCAAATATCTACTTTCAAGATATTTTGAGAAAGAATAGCCAGACCTTGTAAGAAAAAATAATTTTCATTTAGCTTGAAGATAATTGATAGTGATACAAAGTGTTCTAAATCGTCATATGCCATTGCAGATGAAAGAAGATAGCTTCAGCTCAAGCTATGTATATAATTTCAGAGCTCATACAATGTGGAAGTTTTTGATCTATGCCTCCCCCAAACTTATTGTACCAGCTACTGTCGAGTTGGGTGAGAGCTCTAAAGTACGAGAAGGTGTCACACACCTTGATGCCACAGATGAAGCTGATGTGGTGCCACAGGAGCAAGGACCTAGTGCTGATGAGGAGAAGCCACAGGAACAAGGACCTGCTGCTGATGTTGTTGAGGAGAAGATGGAGCAGCAGCAAACAGATGCTCCTGGGCTAGTAGAGGAGACAATGGAGCAGCACCAACATACTGTACAAGATAGGATGGAGCAGCAAAAAACAGATTCTCCAAAAAATGATGATAGGGAGAGCTTGGACCATGTAGAGCAGCCTCTGGATCAAGCTGTAGACAAATAGAAAATGGTTGTCAAGAATATGTTCTACATGTACAACTAAACACTTTTGTACAAAATTTTACTTGATTGAATACAAAACCTTGGTTTATGGAGTCTGTGTTATCTCAATTTTCAAATTTTCAATGTCTTTGCATTTTATTGAGCTCTCTCTTCTTTTGAGCACCTGCAAAAAAGCAATATGAATCAATAGGGTAGAGTAAACTAATAGCAGTGCTTAATGAACTAGGATAAATCATATGGTGTACCTTTTTATTGTTGTGGATAAATAAAAAGTCGTTTGAAATAGAACCTTCTGTCTCAAATAGAATGTCATTGCACAATTGAGCTAGGGAGCAACATTCTCTTAATGAGATATTGACTAGCACATCACCATTCTCAACAACATCAATATCAAGAAGTTTATTTTCTGCACCAAAAGAATCTTCATCTTGATCCATTGGGACTAGTTTTGTGCCTAGCATTTGATTGCGCTTATAATAAAAAGAAAAAATAAAATTTTGTGATGCAACCATGTACTTCAGTTGCATAGAAGGTTGGACAACCTCACAAAACACTAGACTACATGTCTTCTTATCCCAACCTTTATCCAAAAATTGTGGCATGCATGCCGAACTTGTTGCTTTAAGTGTGAACATTGTTTTTGAAACCTTCACTGGAAAGGTATTAAACAAGTCCACAAAAACTGTGAGAGGCATGCATAAAGAAATTTTTACTATCCTTGTGGCAATATTGGGCCTCAGAGCTTTCTGTACTTCTTTGAAAAGCTTGGCCCTATATGCCTCTGTAACACTAGAATGTGGGTGAGGCCAATCCACTGAATTCCATGCCGGAAGGTCTTGTTTTCTTAACACACCATGTGTGTTAGCATTGTCAAGCAACTGATAAAAATGATCAGTAAAAAATATACCCAATTGAGCTAGCTCTGTTGCACATCGACCTTGGTATTGTTGTTCTCCTATTGATCCATGCAGAACATCTATAAATCCCAGAATACAATCGATGTTTTGCCATGTCTCATACGATGAAGGGTATAAATATGAAATAAAACAACACAAGAATGTCAATAAGCAAAGAAAGAAAGCTTCATCTTAAAAATCCATACACCTCGTAAAGAAAAAAAACACAATAGAAAAATATACAAGTAGGCCTGTGTTACGGAAGATCATTTGGATAGTCTCGCAAGACAAGTTCTTTATGCATGTACACATGCTGAATCAAAACTTCTTTCATCGATATCTTCCCTCTGGTGATTTTAAAATCTCGTACTCTTCCCTTCCATGACGCCAAGAAAATGTTTTTTGTCTGGGGTCTTTTTCTTTTGCTAGGTTGCATGAGCACCCATGCTCCTTTCGAAACACTAAACCTTTCCCAAGTTCCTTCCATTTTGACTGTACTTGAATTCTCTACCGAAGAAATAGAAGAAGTAGGTCGACGGGGTAAGGATGTGTGGTATAATTCTGCCTTCATAGCATTATCATCTACAGAGCGTCTTCCACAAGAACAGCCATGGTTTTTATTCACCATGGAGACCTTCTGAATCTGTAACAATAGCAAAGTAATGTAAACAAGATAACAAATTGAAGTTTCAAGAAAGAGAAAGTGGGCAGATTGTTGACAAGAAACATCTTACTCTACACCAAACAGGATTAAGGGAGCAGTTTTGGAAAAGAAGAGGCTGCTGCACAATGAGGCAGTGGTGTAGAATGGTAGACCTTTCGAAGGAAAGGCGGCACAACATTTCAAAGTTCAAAGGAAGGTGGAAGCGAGAAGGCCCTTGTCAGATAAAATGTCCGACTAGATTCTATCTTCTTGCCCAAAGATCTTGTGAGAATAAAAAACCAATCTCCACATTAATGTAGCACGCTTGTACCTACATAAAGTATTGTTTCTTTTTTCTATTTTCTCTTATTTTTGTGAATTTCCAATGTTACGTTGGCCCTCTATTGATTGGTTGAGAGCTTATTTTTCCAAACCGTAAAAGGCCCCAAAATGAGCTCCCTTTTTTCCTAATGTATCTCTCTCTTGTTGCAGGAGTGGAAAGTGGAGTAAATAATGACAAATGAGAAGAAGCCCTTGCAACTGACAAATGAGGGGAACGAATCTCTATAATTAGCAACATGTCAAAATGGTAGTGTGTAGCCTCAAGAAGCGAGTCCTACATGTATGCATTAAATAGAATCATCTTGAATTTAGGGGTACTAAATAATGTGCATGCTGAAATGATAACGTCTTCCTTGAGAAGTAGTTCCTATGTATGAACATGGATAGTACTGCTCTTTGACCTTTTCTATGAACTACTTCTCATCGCCTCTAACACTTATGGCCTCCTAGAGACTGGAAGTTGGAACCTTCATCCCCCTCTACCTTTTAGGTCTACATGTAAGTCTTCTCCTCTACCTTCCAAATCTATATAGAGATCACAAAGTAAGAAGAAAAGAAGGCATGATAGCTTTAGATTATCACCTTAGAGCAAAGAAGTAGACTAAGAGAGACAAGGCTGCACATCACCATTGCCTTTTCACTAGGAAATAATTTTAAGTACGATATTAGCAAGGGAGAATGTGACTCAGTACCCTGTTCCTATATCATATCCTTGAAGTGCTACACACAAAGTTCAAATGGAGACTCGCATGCAAATCCATCACCTACTCAGTGCTTCGCTTTTAGATACTCCCCAGCCTCATCGTGAACCTATGTTTACTGTGGTGCCAAGAGATGTATATGACCCACTCCAAGCACACTACCGACACCATTGTGGTTTTTGTTATCTTTCATTCTGACATGTGTGTCCCAAATGAGGAAAATTAGCTTCTCTATTGAGTGATGGTCTCATATATTAGAAAGAAATAGTTGTATATTTGATATCGGTTTGCTTTGCTATACTAGAAGACCCCCTTTTTTTTGCAATCTTTTTTGAAGTTTTGGAATAAATTGTTATATCCTATACAATTGAGAATACATACATCACATGCAAAAAATGTTTGTCATGGTTTAATGATATGAAATGTTTTAGTCTCATTTTCAAGTTTGAGATGTGTAAATTGGTTCAAGCATCAAGTTTGTCAAATTCCAATGAACAACACATAAGTTATTCATTGAGCAGATTACCCATATGAAATGTGTACTTTGAACCTCTCAAATAGTGGCTACACCAAGCCATGTTTTTCCTTTTCCAAAAGAAATTATACTTTTGTTTGGGCATGCTTTCTTGATGCATAATAGTATTCATTCAACTAGTGTCTTTGTATTTTTTAGTGACATCCCCCTTTGAATATCGTAAGTGTTCTATCATTGGTGAAGCAAAGTTCTAGTGCGTTAAGTAGAATAAATACTAACACACATCCCCATATGTATGAAAAATAACATTTAAGGCTACCACAGCACCTAATTACATTGTACCCTTTTCTCTAATTCTTTAAAATATAACCACATCAGTGCAAGGTATTAATAATCAAGGATTGTTTTTAGAAAGAGAACCTCAGATTCATGCATTGAAAGGAACCTCACAAATAAATTTTTTCAATGCATATGACTTGTCACTTTTTGTTTGTGTTTGTGGCTTTATCCAAGTGTGTTGTATTATTGTTCCATCCCCTCCATTGTAGAACCTTTTATTAACTCATACAAACAATCACCATCATACTTCTTTTGTAGTTCTTAACTTGAGCTTCGTACTTTGCATCTGATATTTTGAAAAATATAATTTAAGGCCATTTTATTCACAATACTAAGCACACGTTTCATCAACATTTTCATTGTGCAATGCACCATCCATACTACCAAAGTAGATCTACCAAAGTATCATCCATATTGAAATATAAAATGCCTATAAAACAATAAGTATATGCCCCTACAAAATTCTAATCCTCCTTGGTAGCCACATGTCCTAGGCACTTGCCCTAAATTTCTCACTCTTCACACGAGATTTCTCTTGAGTTTATAGCTACAATATAAAAGGATACCAAAAGAATTCAAGTAATAAGATTTTCATGCAACTTGTAATAATTAGAATATGATTCCAAACATGATATAACAAATAAATGAAGTCTCTTGTCACAAAGTGTATTCAATGAACAAGTAGAATCAAACCCTTGGTAGCCACATGTCCTAGGTACTTGCCCTACATTTCTCACTCTTCACACAAGATTTCTCTTGAGTTCATAGCTTCAATATAAAAGGATACAAAAAGAATTCAAGTAATAAGATTTTCATCCAACTTGTAATAATTAGAATATGATTCCAAACATGATATAACCAATAAATGAAGTCTCTTGTCACAAAGTGTCTTCAACAAACAAGTAGAATCAAACCCCCTCCCAAGGCTTCTGTTAACAAACTTGATCTTTTATGTAATATGATCAAAATGCTTGAAGAAAATATATTCTTAATACTGGTATGAAATCTCTCTCTTTAAATATACTATTTCTTTCATAGGAATTTTATATTAATTGTAATTCAAATACTCCTTGGTAGTGGCCACATGTCCTAGGATCTTGCCCTAGATTTTCCACTCCTCACACCAGATTTCTCTTGAATTCATAGCTACAATATAAAAGGATACCAAAAGAATTCAAGTAATAAGATTTTCATCCAACTTGTAATAATTAGAATATGATTCCAAACATGATCTAATTAATAAATGAAGTCTCTTGTCATAAAGTGTCTTCAATGAACATGTAGAATCAAACCCCATCCCAAGGCTTCTGTTAATAAACTTGATCTTGTAAGTAATATGATTAAAATGCTGAAGAAAATATATTCTTAATAGTGGTATAAAATCTCTCTCTTTAAATTTATTGTTCTTTCATAAGCATTTTATTTAAATACAATTAATATAAATTTATCAATCTCATAAGTTTCATATTTGTTTATAGGTGGTTGAGGAGGAGTAAGAAATGATTGCACTTGAAAAAGTGCAAAAAGAGATTCCAACTCTAGAAGCAATCCTTACTTCCTCCATCATTGCTACATCTAGGAAGGCCACAACTCTAGTGTAATAACCTTTAAATTTGGTTGATCCATTGAGTTCTATGAAGACTTATCAACAAATGGAAGAGGAAATAAAGAAATAAACACCTAAATACTTCACCAAGTTTTGGTCTATTGGGTGAAATGAACCAACAAACTTGACCAGTTTCTAGTCTATTTTGCAAGCTCAAATGATATAAAGAGGTATGAAGACAAGATGTTGGCTATCATGTTGATCAATTCTAAATCCATGGCTCCATTAGAGAAAATGTGAATCTTGTTTGATGTTAAGGTTGGCATTAAATAACAATGTTCTTAGTATTTTCCTTTTGGTAGAGAGGAATTTCAAATCTCTCAAACCATAAGTAAGAGGTTAATGACAAAGTAATGATGGCCTTCCTTAGGTTTGATACAAACTTGTTCTTGGCTTGATACTTTAGTATTTTTATTGAATCTAATGAGCTAATATTCATTTGTTTCCTTGATCAAACAAATTTGTATGTATATGCTTAATTCTCTTCTTTTTCTTGTGCTTAGCAATAACAAAAAGTTCCATGATTTTTGTACTTGATTGCAGAACCTTTTTTTAACTCTTGCATTAGTAAGATTATGTCAAATAATAATTGTTCTTAATTGGTCATGTAGCTCACCTTCGAGTTTATTGATTTTGGACCCTCAAGCCAACTATTGTTAAATTTTTCAATTCAACTACAAACTTTTATAGAACGGTGTTAGTGTACATGTACATTTAAAGCATTTTTACTTCCATGTTATGTTTCCTATGCATGTACTATGACATGAAGTTGGGGGTAATAAAGTTCACGCACCTCTTCACGTCCTACTCGGGGGGGTCACTATGTATAAATCCTCAATATCACGTGCGTTCAATGCCTATTTGTAAAATCCCTTATCTATAATTTTTCCATTAATAAAATGTACCCTTTTTCTATATAAATCTATAAAATTTTCCCAAAATCATTTAAAAAACTCCCTTATGTAAATTAATATCTGTAAAATCTAGATATTAAAAATATCCTTCTGTTGAACTCACGTGACAGGGTTACATATGATGACTGACCCCCCCGAGACTTCCTATTGCTTTCGAACTGAGTGACAGAGATATTTGTCACTAGAGAAGGGACATTAAAAAGAAGCTTTTATGCCAAGATACCACACCATAATTTAATCCATTAGATGATAATGAAGATGGTAACATACCAAGTGATGTACTCAAGCATAGGGCAAAGGAAAGGATCAGCGGAGTCCATTATCTCAACAAGCCGGCGGTCTACGCCAAAGAGAAGAGCGATACGTTTTTGAAAGAAGATCTTGTGGCTCAACATGATATGAATTAATATATATTGAGTAGTTTGAAGGGGCTTGTTGGGTTGGATGGGTAGGTTCTAGGGAAACATTGCCCCTCCTTCATAGATACCCTTACAATTAGCTCAAAACACTCTATAAACTATCATCAGAAATAAAGGCCTATAACTTCTAGCAAAGACATGATATCAAAGATTCAAACACATTTAGAGATGCATCTTGCAATTTTCTTCGCTCTGATATAATTTTTGTAAGAAACAGAGAAGAAGTCGGAAAGATATGGGCAGTTTACTAGATGGGGGTAAAACTATCATAAACACAGACGGTCTAACATAGAGAGTCATAACTTTTTGTGTTTGTATTAGAAACAAGATATAATGACACAATGTAATAAGCCTTATAGAGACCTTTGTGATGATATAAATTTCGTCAAAACAAAACCACTGAGCAAAACGTTATGAGAAAAACACTGCCACGCAGTCAAACCGTCATGAAACCACACACTCCTTCTACTGGGCTGACTTGGGAGAATACTCCCTCCATGCTTAGACTTTATTAACAATCAAAAGCCCATAGAGGTCTCCTAAGAGAGAAGAAAGAACTCCCTTCGTGGCTCAAGAAACGGGTGGACCATGTGCACACAATGAGCGGTTGAATAGACAACACTTTTGAGCACTTTGGAAGAGAGAGCAATGGAAAAAGGAAAGAGACACTCAAGAGAGAGA
This sequence comes from Dipteris shenzhenensis, assembly GCF_047967505.1. Lineage (NCBI taxonomy): Eukaryota > Viridiplantae > Streptophyta > Polypodiopsida > Gleicheniales > Dipteridaceae > Dipteris > Dipteris shenzhenensis. The sequence goes on along the minus strand of NC_141605.1, from coordinate 24,865,957 downwards.
ACCTGAAGTGACCTTCATTACCAATAGAGTGAGCTCCACTCAAATGCAGATCAAAATATCACAAACATAAGGGAGAAGAAGAGGTTTCATACATACAAGAGGGAGTGAGAGCTCCAAAGCTACTCATAGAAAGAGAATGAATTAGAGAGATATGGACTTAAGAGTCTACATAAGAGGATGTCTACAAGAGGGAGAGAGAAGGCTCATGGAAGAGGCTTGAAGAGACTAGAGCTACAGCAGCATGAGGCTCAATGGTGGAAGACATATGTTGAACAAGGGAGAGGAGGGCTCTTTTTATAGAGGTTTTGTCACTCTCCTTCACCCCTTTAAAATTACTGCATGTATATTCCTTTCCCCATCAATCACATAACCCCGTATGTCACCATCCATGTCCTTTTTGGCTACTCTTGCCATGTGTCCCATCAAAATATGCTCAAGACCCTTAAAATATTGAGAAATTAAAGAGTCTCCCCACATGGGGCCCATAGGGACCCTCTCTTTTCCATGTCTCCACATCCTCCTTATTCCACATAGGAATTCTAGAAGGATTCCCCTTGACTCCACATTCTTCCACACTCCTCCGCATGCCTTCCACACACTTGACATGTGATCTCTCTTATATTATTGGAACACAATGACATGAGACCCACCTCTTTATATGACTCACTTTTCTTATTCTAAAAACCCCATAATATCTCACACACAAATAACTCTCACCCCATACCAAGGTATTTATCATTCATACACATGGTATTTACAATGATCCATTCCACTCATCCTCTCAATCCCATAAATATCTTAGAAAATAGAAATAAGTGAGAGCTGCTAGGCTACCACTTGATACTCAAAATCTTATCAAACATAGAGAAAAACAATACCAATGCCAAATAGAATATATCAATTTTCGGTGTCACATCTTTCCCCTCCGAGTAGATCCTCTCTAGTAATAGAGAGGGTTTGTTAGCCCTTAAGGTGGTGGAGCATAGAAGAATTTAAGGTGATACACATTAGTGCATCTGGGTATCACCATGCTGTCAACATCCTCAAGCTGATAGGCTCCATTGGCGAACTTCTTGACTCAATATGGTCCCTCCCATTGACCAATAAACTTTTTGTCTATTTGCTTGTCCAAATGGCTATCAAATCTCATGACCAAATTGCCTTCTACAATATCCTTCTTCTTGCATAATTTGGTGTGAAAATGATCCTTGCACCTTTTTTGATAAGCTTCCAAGTTTTGTAAGTCATGTAATCTGCATTCATCAAAGGCTTCTAGCTATAGGTCAAGTGTTGAGCATAGGCATCCTCTTATCCTTCTATTCTTGCAACAACAGTGCAAAGACTATGTTTCTCCAATTCAATGGGCATAATGGCTTCTATCCCATACACTAATTGGAATGGCATTGTGACATGAAGTTGGGGGTAATAAACTTCACGCACCTCTTCACTTCGGACTGCTTTTGAACTGAGTGACAAAGATATTTATCATTGAGAAAGGGACATTAAAAAAAAGCTTTCATGCCCAGATACCACACCATACTTTCCTACCTTAGATGAGAATGAAGATGGTAACATCCCAAGTGATGTTGTACTCAAGCGTAGGGAGAAGGAAAGGATCAACAGAGGCCATGATCTCACTAAGCCAGTCTGCACCAAAGAGAAGAGTGATATGTTATTGAAAGAAGATCTTGCAGCCTCCTTGCAGCTCAACATGACATGAACTGATATATATCAAGGAGTTGGAAGGGGTTGATTGGGTCGGATGGGTAGGTTCCGAGGAAACATTGCACCTCTTTCATGGATACCTTTACAATTAGCTCAAAAGACTCTGCAAACTATCATTAGACACAAAGGCCTATAACTTTTAATAGAGACATTATATTAAAGATTCAAACACATATAGAGATGCGTCTTGAGATGGGCTTTGCACTGATATACATTTCGTAAGAAAAAAGAAGCATCCAGAAAGTTATGGGTGGCTTACTAGATGGGGGTAAAAACTATCATGAAAATAGACTGTCAGACACAGAGACTTGTATCTTTTGGCAAAATATCTTAGAAAATAGAAATAAGTGAGAGCCGCTAGGCTATCACTTGATACTCAAAATATTATCAAACATAGAGAAAAATAATACCAATGCCAAATAAAAAATATCAATTTTTGGCATCACAGTGTAAACCCAATAGCTAGCTTGTGTGTGGTTCTGTAAGCCCATAAAACTTTTACCAAGTGCCTATCCCAATGCCTTTTCTTAGTGTCTACAAGCTTTCCCATTGAATTGCACAACAATCCATTTGTTTTCTCAGCCAATCCATTACATTGGGTATACTAGTATGGTGTGGACATGCTATGATTTATCTTTAACTTATGCACCATATCTTCAATTAGTTCATTTCCAAAAGAGTCTCCTCCATTAGTGAGAATTTCCAAAGGACAACAAAAGCGTTAAAAATTTTGATCAAAGAGAAATTTTGTAGCTGTGCTTGCCTTACAATTGACTGTGGCCTTGGCCTCTGCCCACCGAGTTGCATAACCTGTGGCCACCAAAAATAATGCTGGCCTTGAGATGAGAGATGCAGTGATCCCACCACCTCTCAAAAGTTCCATATGTTGGAATAGGCTTCAAGGGACTAGGAATCAACTGTCGCCTTCCAAAATTTTGGCATACTGTACAACTTCGATACCATTCGTATACATCCATATGGAGGCATGGTCGAAAGTAACTTGCATTAAAAATTCTCCTACCTGTGCTCGCTGAAGCAAAATGATCAGAGACTTCATAACACATTTCTAGGATTCTTCTAGTCTCCATGGGATGGACCACCCGACGGAGCACCTTATCTTTTCCCAATTTATAAAGAATGTCATCAACAATAGTATAGGTACAAGCCTTCCTTACCAATATTTGCTTCTATTGTGGAGTTAACCCTTGAGGAAACATGCCTTCTTCCACATATTATTGAACATATTGCAATTCTGGCCTTCCACTATCTACCAAAGAAACCACCCCCTAGTCTTGTACTGCAATGGCTTGAATAGCTAACTCATCTACCCTTTTATTTTCTTTTCTGTTTATATGAACAAACTTGCAAAAGTCAGATTGACTACATAGTGCCATAGCCTTCTGATTAAGCTCCTTCAAATGAGGGATTCTTGTCTTGTAATGCCCTTGAATTTGCTTTATAATAAGGTGAGAATCTCCTCTTACTTCCAATTCTTTAAGTCGACTTTCAAGACAACCCTCCAAACCAAGAATCAAAGCATAATACTTAGCTGCATTATTGTTGTCATACCTTGAAGCTCTTGTCCTCTTGCCCATACCTCTTGACCTTTAGAATTCCTCAAGACCATCCCCTCAGCTCCTTATTGGCATGAAGGACTAAAAGCCCCATCAAAATACAAAACAAAAGCTGTTGGTGGTGTCTCCCTTTCATATTTAATGTTCTCCGTACATTTCTTTTCTTATCCTAGATCCTCTCGTCCTGTGAGCCAATATGCCATAGTGGATCTAGTGGTATTTTCAATGACAAAAGAGAAATCTGAGAACTCTTAAAGCTTTGACAAACATTTTGTAAATCTCCCCCTAGGATCAGGCTTGTGAACTAAATATGCTAATATAGACCGAGAGGTAAGGAAGAAAAATGGTCGAGGCAATAAATAGGAGTGAATCTTTTTGACCAAAAACACCAAAGAGAGAGCTTGCTACTCCATTTCTTCATACCTTTTTTCCACCTTTGTAGGCTGTTAGTTGGCATAATAGATGGGCTGCATTCGACCTGCCTCTCCTTTTTGTAGCAATACAGCACCAATTGAATGCAAAGGTACACTTGGATTTACATGAAAGTCTTGAGACCCCAATCAAGGGGCTTCAATATTGGGCCCTTACTTATGGCCTCCTTCAATTCTTGAAAAGACTCCAGTTGCTCCACACCCCATTGGAAAGAAACTCCTTTCCTTTTCAACAAGTTCATGGGATGCACTATCTCTATGAAATCATCACAAAAGCGTTGATAATACTTGCTCTTTCTTAGAATTCTGTGAACACCAGTCACACTATCAGGAATTGGCAATGCCATGATTGCTTGAACCTTGTCAGGATCCATTTGCAAGCCTTCTTCAGACACAATATGCCCCAACAAGACTACTTTTATTTGAGCCAAATGAAACTTGCTAGGATTTAGACATCCTTTTTTTCATCAATCCTAGCTAAGGCCATCTTTAACTTCTCCATGTGATCTATGTGTCGAGAATAAATGTAGAAATCATCCAAAAACACCCTTATGAACTTTCCCAAGTAAGGCTCAAGCACTTGACTCATGAACCTTTGAAATGTAGTTGGTGCATTGGTCAACCCAAAAGGCATCATTCTATAAGCAAAAGCTCCCCAAGGTGTGATAAATGATGTCTTCTTTTGATCTTCCTCCCGAATGTGTATTTGAAAGTACCCAGAATACCCATCACATACAGAATACATCTCATGCCCTACTACTTGGTCTAGTATTTCATCTTGGAATGGCAAAGGAAAATGATCCCTGTTAGTGCATGCATTCAAAGGACAAAAGTCCACACAAACGCGCCACTTATTTCCTTTCTTTGGTGTGACAACTACAGGAGATACCCATTCTGAATCATCAACAAGAAAGATGAATCTAGCCTTAAGTAGCTATGTTACTCTTTCTTTAGTTCCTCAGCTTGGATCACCCCCAATCGCCTTAAGCATTGCACAATTGGCTTGCTTTCTGGCTTCAACTCAATCTTGTGCTCCACAAAAGAGACTGGTTGAACCTTTGAATAGCTTGTTGCAAATGTTAGATATGCTCAATGCCCCACCCTCCTGGTAACCACCAGTGGTCCAAGGTGCTCAAGTTGTAAGGCCTCCATATGAGGAGAAGCCATGTGTGAGCCCAAGACATGGATGGTTGGGATCCTGACTTGCATGTCATATGAGGTTTATCAATGAGACCGTTGATGGTAGAAAGGTGATCTATGTGAGTCTAGCCTATGGGCTAGGTAGGGTAGGTAAGCTGGTAGCACAACGAGGCACATTGTCTTGATTGTGTGGGAGCCCCTTGCTCTGGCTGGGGTCTAGGGAATATTCCCTAAATATTCCATGGATGACTAGTTGGCTCCACCGACTATGTTGACTGGTTGGCTCCATCGACTAGGTTGACTGGTCGGCTCCACCGACTACATTCTACCCTCATACCTATAAAGAGGCGACCTTCCCAGTCCATTGCACTAGATTAGATCTTCTAGTAGAGATCCTCCAACTAGTAGCTCTTCACCTAGTATCTGTCTAGATTGCCATCTAAGCTTCACTGTGGGAGCGCACGAGTGGACGGAGCCATCATCTGTACTACATCAATATTGAAGGAAATTTTTTTTCATCTCTAGTTTGCTGTGTAGCCTCTATTCCTTGTTTCGTTTCTATTCTGCTACGCCATGTAATTTAACATGGTATCAGGCAGCTCTAAGGATCTAAGACTAGAAGAAAGGTGAGGGCTTCAATAGCATACAGAGTGATGGCATTAGGAAGCGGCTCGAGTTTAGCAGCTGCACCAACAATACCAACAATCCAAGCATTGAGGATTCGCCCACTAGCCTTTGCAAGCTAGTGTTAAATTACACGACGCAACGGAATAGAAACTGAACAAAGAATAGAGAGTACACAGCAAATTGGAGACGAACAAAATTTTCCTTCAATACTGATGTAGTACAGATGATGGTTCTGTCCACCCATGCGCTCCCACAGTGGAGCTTCGATGGCGATCTAGACAAATACTAGGTGAAGAGTTACTAACTTGAATATCTGATGTGATGTGAACTAATCTGATACAATGGACTGGGGAGGTTGCCTCTTTATAGCTATGAGGACAGTAGTCGAATCAACATACTCAGTTAAACCGACCAGTCAACCTAGTTGGTGGAGCCGACCAATCAACCTAGTCGGTGGAACTGACTAGTCGTCCATGGAATATTCAAGGAATATTTCCTATACCGTTGCCTTGAGGGCTCTCACCCCCGAACCCCCACCAGGGGGGCTGCTCGCCCCCTTGGGACCCCCTAGCTCGGGGCCAGCTGGCCCCCAGACCCTAGCGAGAGGAAGGGGCTCCCACACAATCACCTTTCTACCATCAATGGTCTCATTTGATAGATCTCATCTGACATGCAAGTTAGGATCCATCTAGTGTCCTGGGCTCACACATGGCTTCTCCTCATATGGGGGCCTTACAACTTGAGCACCTTGGACTACTGGTGGATACCAAGAGGGTGGGGCATTGGGCATATCTAACACCCCCCTCAATGTCCACTCGTAGGTGAACTACCTTCTCGGCCCAATGTCATCTTTGAAGATGACCCTGAAGTTGATCCTTCCTGAGTGCCTTGGTGAAGATATCTGCTCCATTTTGCTCTATTGGACAGTAGACCAATTTCACTATTCCTCGTCGATCAACTCACACACATAGTGATATTGAGTCTCTATGTGTTTTGTGTGTGCATGAAACACTAGATTTTTAGCAATGGCCATGCAACTTTGATTGTTGCACCTCAGCACAGTTGCCTCATCCTCTTGCACTCCCATGTGCTATACGATCCTCCTCAGCCACACTGCTTCACATGTAGCAAAACATGCTACCTTGTATTCAGCCTCGGTAGAAGACAATGCCACTGTTGGTTGTATCTTATTGATCCAAGAGAAGATACCTGAACCTAAAGAGAAATAATATCAAGAAATTGATTTCTTGGAATCAACATCTCCAGCCCAATTTGAGTCATAATGACCAGCCAAGGAAGTGCTCGTACTGTAGGTGATGCCATAATCAAGAGTGCCCTTCACATACCTAAGCACCTACATCCCTGCATTCTAATGATTCTCTTGGGGCTTTTTGGAGAACCTGCTCAAAATGCCAACATCAAAACTGATGTCCGATCTGGTGTTGCATGGATAGATAAAATTGCCAACCAACTTTCTATACCTCTCAATGTTTGCTGGTGGTGAGGCATCCTCCATAGACAGCCTCACATTTACTTCCATAGGTGTAGCTATCTCCTTGCACTTGGACATACCAAATGCCTTCAAGATCTTAGAGGATAATGAATATGGTAACATCCCAAGCGACGTTATAGTCTAGATCGGGAGAAGAAAAGGATCTGTAGAGGCCATTATCTTACCAAGCCGGTCGGCACCAAATAGAAGAGCGATGCGTTGTTCAAAGAAGATTTTTTGGCTCCACATGACATGAACTGATATATATCTAGGGGCTTGAAGGGGCTGATTTGGCTGGATGGGTAAATCCTGAGGAAACATGGCACCTCCTTCACAGAAGCCTCTAGAAATGGCTCAAAATCATTCTACAGTGAGCTTCATATAATATAAGTTTCGTTGAAAACAGATAACCGGTTGAAGAGATATGGACAATTTACTGAAAGGGGGTAAAAACTATCATGAAAACAAACTATCAAACACAGAGACTCATAACTTCTTACAGTAGTATCACATTCAAGATTTGATCACATAAAAACATGTGCCTTGAAGAGAGCTTTGCGCTGATATAAGTTTCGTTGAAAACAGATAATCGGTTGAAGAGATATGGACAGTTTATTGAAAGGGGGTAAAAACTATCATGAAAACAGACTCTCAAACACAGAGACTCGTAACTTTTTACATTTTTATTTGATTCAAAATCTAATTACATAGAAACATGCACCTTGAAAAGATCTTTTGGGCTGATATGAGTTTCATCAAAATCGGACTACCAAGCAGAAAGCTATGAGCAAAAGACTAACAGGGAGTCAAACTGTCATAAAAACTGCCCTCCACCCATGCTAATTTCGCCTGAGCAAACTACTTCCTCAAGGCTCCACAATTATCAACGATCAAATACCCCTAAAATTAACCTAAAAGAGAGGAAAAAGCTTGCATGGTGGCTCAGGAAATAGATGGACCATGTGTGCACAGTGAGCGGCCGAACAAGAACTACTTTAGAAACTTGAATAGAGAGAGAAAAGGACATAGGAATGGAGACTCAAGGAAAATGATAAGAAGTGACTTTCATTGCCATGAGAGTAAGAATCCACTCAAATACACTCAAAATACTACAAACACAAGGGAGAAGAAGAGGTTTCATACATACAAGAGGGAGCGGAAGCTCCAAGACTACTCATAGAGAGAGAGAATAGACTAGAGAGAGATGGATTCAAGAGTCTACGAGAGAATATCTACAAGAGGGAGTGAAGGCTCATGGAAGAGGCTTGAGGAGACTAGAGCTACAGCAACATGAGGGATGTAGAACAAGGGAGAGGAGGGCTCCTTTTATAGAGATTTTGTCACCCTCCTTCACCCATTTACAATTGCTGCCTGTAGATTCCTTTCCCCATCAATCACATAAGCTCGTATGTCACCATCCATGTCCTTTTTGGCTACTCTTGCCATGTGTCCTATCAAAAGATGCTTAAGACTCTTAAAATATTGAGAAATTCAAGAGTCTCCCCACATGGAGGCCATAGGGACCCTCTCTTTTCCATATGTCCACATCCTCCTTATTCCACATAGGAATTCTAGAAGGATTTCTCTCGACTCCACACTCCTCCACATGCCTTCCACATGCTTAGCATGTGGCCTCTCTTATATTATTGGAACACGTGGACATGAGCCCACCTCTTTATATGACTCACTCTTCCTATTTTCTAAAAACCCCACAATATCACATACATAAATAACTCTCACCCCATACCAAGGTATTTATAATTCATACCTATGGTATTTACAATGATCCATTCCACCCATCCTCTCAATCCCATACAATATCTTAGAAAATAGAATTAAGTGAGAGCCGCTAGACTATCACTTGATACTCAAACTCTTATCAAACATAGAGAAAAACAATACCAATGCCAAATTAAAAATATCAATTTTTGGCGTCACAGTGCCAATAACCCTTCTGTTAGGTGGTTGATCTACCAGCTCCCAAGTTTCATTCTTCATGATGCTATCATATTTTACTTGCATAGCATTTTTCCAATCTCGGTATGCAAGTGCTTCCTCCAAACTCCCAAGCTCCTTTACTTTTGCAATAATCTCAACCATTAAGGCCATATTGACTATGTGAGCAGAAGCCCTCCTTAGCTCCTCGATTCTCTGAGACTGCCTTGGTGTATCTGCTGTGAAGAGAGTGGGAGAGAAGGAAGGAGTCTCACTTGCAGCTTTCTCACATACACAATGGGGGAATATACACAAAGGTGAAGGCTAAAAATAGTTTTCCTCTTCTTAGTTGTGAAAGCCAAAAAGAACTCTAAGTACAAAAGAATAGGTGAACCCTATATGTGGGTCTCAAACCAAACTCAGCTAACTAAGGTGGCATACTAATTGAGCCACTAACTAGAGTACATAAAGATAGTTGTCATCCAGCTATTATTCATGGGCAGTGTACCAACTGCATTTGCAACTAATAAGTCGGTGACATAAATGCACAATTGTCACCCTGGCATATCACGAGTGGAGCTCGATATCTCAACACTCCCCCTCGAGCTCAATCCCAATTCCTGCACACCAAGCAAGTCTTTGAACTTGCGTAGATTCTCTGCACCCAATGCCTTCGTGAATATGTCAGCTACATGATCCTATGTGCTGACATAAACTACATCAATAAAACCTACTAGAACCTTCTCCTGCACATAGTGATAATGCACCTCAATGTGCTTTGTTCTAGCATGATATACTGGGTTATTTGCCAAGCGTATACTGCTCATGTTGTCATAATAACTAACAATTGGACCATTTGTAGATTGATGCATATCATAAAGTAGCATATGCAACCAAGCTACCTCACATGCAGCCATTGCTGCACCCCTGTACTCAGCCTCTATGCTCGACAAGGTGACTGTAGGCTGTTTCTTACTGCTTCAAGTGACTGCAGCACTCCCAAAAGAGAACATATATCCACTGGTAGATTGTCTATAAGAAATACTACGAGCCGAATCAGCATCAGTGTATCCATGCAGCTGTATCTGAACCCCAATCTCATAAAATAGTCCATACTGCAATGTGGACTTCACAGACCTCAGTATGCATCTAGCCGCATCCAAATGCGATTTCCTTGGAGCCTGCATAAACTGACTTACCAACCCAACAACAGCTCTCAAATCTGGCCTGGTAATAGTCATATAAATCAATCTTCCTACTATGCATATAGTAGGGTCTTCCAGAAGCTAACCTGCATCAGCGCTCAACTTCACATTCTGCTCCAAAGAAACTGAAATAGGTGTGAAGATAGTGGGAGAGAGGGAAGGAGTCTCACTTGGGGCTTTCTCACATACACAATGGGGGAATACACACAAAGGTGGAGGCTGAAAATAGTTTTCCTCTTCTTAGTTGTGAAAGCCAAAAGAACTCTAATACAACGAAATAGGAGAACCCTATATGTGGGTCTCAAACCAAAGTCAGCTAACTAAGGTGGCATACTAATTGAGCCACGAACTAGAGTACATAAGGATAGCTGTCATCCAGTTATTATTCGTGGGCGATGTACCAACCGCATCTGCAGCTAAGAAGTCGGTGACATAAATGCACAATGGTCACCCTGGCATATCATGAGTGGAGCTCGATATCTCAACACTCCCCCTTGAGCTCAATCCCAATTCTTGCACACCAAGCAGGTCTTTGAACTTGCGCAGCTTCTCTGTGCCCAATGCCTTCATGAATATGTCAGCTACCTGATCCTCCGTGCTGACATAAACTAGATCAATAAGACCTAGTAAAACCTTCTCCCGCACATAGTGATAATGCACCTCAATGTGCTTTGTTCTAGCATGATAGACTGGGTTATTTGCCAAGTGTATACTACTCATGTTGTCACAATAAATGACAACTGGCCCATTTGTAGGACAGATGCATATCATAGAGTAGCTTATGCAACCAAGCTACCTCACATGCAGCCATTGCTGCACCCCTGTACTCAGCCTCTGTGCTCAAGAAAGCAACTGTAGGCTGTTTCTTGCTGCTCCAAGTGACTGCAGCACTCCCAAAAGAGAACATATATCCACTGGTAGATCATCTATCAGAAATACTACCAACCCAATCAACATCAGTGTATCCATGCAACTGTATCTGAACCCCAGTCTCATAAAATAGTCCATACTGCAATGTGGATTTCACATACCTGAGTATCCATCTAGCCGCATCCAAATGCAATTTCCTTGGAGCCTACATAAACTGACTTACTAATCCAACAACATAGCTCAAATCTGGCCTCGTAATAGTCATATAAATCAAACTTCCTACTATGCGTCTGTACATAGTAGGGTCTTCCAGAAGCTCACCTGCATCTGCGCTCAGCTTCACATTCTGCTCCAAAGGAACTGAAATAGGCTTACAGCCTGTCATCCCATATTTGGACAGCCTGTCCAATCCATTCTGCCTCTGTAAGAGCCGTATCCCACTTGGTGATCTAATCACCTCAATGCCCAAGAAATAACGTAGCTCTCCCAAATCCTTCACCTCAAACTTCTACTTCAATCGCATTTTCACATGAAGGATATCTTCATCACTATCACCTGTGATGATCAAATCATCACCATAAATGACAAGCAACATAATACCTTTATCTGTTTTTCTCAAATAAAGTGAGAAATCTGCCTTGGAAATCTAAAAGCCAATAGTGATAAGATACTGTCCTATCTTGTTAGACCATGCTCTAGGTGCTTGCTTCAAGCCATACAAGCCTTTCTTCAACCTGCAAACAAACTCAGGATGAACAGCATGGACATAACCTGGTGGCTGCTCCATAAACACCTCTTCTTGCAAATCACCATGCAAGAAGGCATTCTTTACATCCATCTGATGTAAAGACCATCCCTTTGATGCAGCCATAGCAATGACTGCTCTTACGGTTGCCATCCTTGCAACCGGACTGAATGTTTCTTCATAATCAATGCCATACGTCTGTGCCTACCCCTTGACAACTAATCTTGCCTTGTATCTATTCACAAAACCATCTGCATTGTGCTTGACCTTATAAACCCACTTATAGCCAATTGCATTCTTGTCTTTAGGCAAAGGCACCAATTCCCATGTAGCATTTGCTTCCAAGGCATCCATTTCTTTATCCATGGCTTTCTCCCATTTTTCTTTTCCCATGGCTTGCTCAAAAGAAGTGGGTTATGGTTCTTGTATCACTTTCACCATATAGGCATAGTGAATGGCTGTAAATCCATCATATTTCAGCCTATCCACAGGATATCTAGCTCTGGTAGACTTGCACAAAATAGGCTCACTTCCAGGTGCTCTCAAAACATCCCTGGTCTTCCTTACTCCAAGTGTAACAACAGAAGGAATACCCAACTCATCATCAATGCTCTGTTCTGAGCCACTTGATTCACCATCCACATAAGAGTGACCTGCATTCACATCAAACATGGGCTGACCTACCTTCTCTTTTCCTTTTCGTGATACCTGCGTACCACTATCTGCATTGCCTTGAGGAGATTCTCCTGATCTCAATCTGCCTGTCCATGGTGAAGTATGTGAACCACTGCTAGAGGACACTACAGGTCCACTAATATTTTGTGATTGCTACTATGAATTCTATGCAACATCACCATTTTGTGCATCTACATCAATCATCACATTTACTGGTTTATACCAGGTGCTCGTCTCATCATAAACAACATCTCTGCTCACTGTAAACTTATGAGTAGAAGGGTTATAACATCTATATCCTTTCTGCTGTAGAGAATAACTAATAAAGACACACTTCTCAGCTTTTGGATCCCAACTTGGACCTCAAATCATCTGGCACATGAACATAGGCAATGCAACCAAAAATTTTCAAATGAGAAATATATGGTTTCCTACCAGTATACATCTCCTTTGGCGTCATGCCATGTATTGCTATAGTGGGAGTCCTGTTCATTATGTAAATTGCTGTAGCAACTAATTCAGCCCAATAATAATCTGGTAGGTCTTTTTCATTTAGCATGGCCCGAGAAACCTCTCCAATATGCATGTTTTTCCTTTCTGCAAGTCCATTTTGCTATGGGGTATGACTGCATGAATATTGTTGCTTTATGCCATGCTCCCGTAGGAAATTTACAAACTCATTTGAGAGGTACTCTCCCTCTCCATCTGACCTTAGGCATTTTATTTGCAGGCCTATTTCTTTTTTAGCCATAGCTTTAAAAGCTTTGAAATGCCCAAACACTTCACTTTTCTTCTTCATAAAATGCACCCAAACTTTTTTGCTGTAGTCATCAATAAAAGTGACAAAATAATGACAGCCTCCAATAGATGCAACTTTAGTAGTCCACACATTAGAGTGGATTAATTCCAATGGCTTCTTACTCTCTTGAACATGCCTAGGAAATGGTTTTCTTGCCTGTTTTCCAAATTGACAGGCTTCACACACCTTATGCATTTCTGCAATCTTGAATTTAGGCAATCCTACAACAATATTTTGGGCCTGCATTGATTTAAGTCACTATACATTAACATGACCAATGCGTTTATGCCAGATATCAATATCCACAACTACACCGGTCCCATGTGCAATCATTGCTACACTCAATTCAGGCATGTCCGCATCCAACATAAACATCCTGCCCTTCTTCTTTCCTTTTGCTATCAAGCGACCGTTATTTTTCATATTCTCAACAAAGCATCCATGAGGATTAAATCTGACCTGCAAGGCCCTGCTCAACCATTTGACCAACAGACTCCAGGTTCTTGGTGATGTTCGGGACATGAAATACATTAGACAGGTATTTCTTTTTCCCATCCTGCATAGACAGAGGAAATTTACCAATCTGCACACAATAGGATGTGTAGTATCATCACCAGTCTCCACAAATCCTAGTCTTTCCATTTTCCTTGCATCCTGCATCCATTCTGCATGACCTGTCATGTGGTTTGATGCATATGAGTCAACATACCACACATCATTTCTTTCTTCTGCACTTGTCACAAAATTGGTCATGTGCTACACCATAAACACATGCTCATTTCTGTCATCACCCTGTCTACTGAAAGATGCATAATTGCCTTGCTGCAATTTTCCATTCATAATGTCATTCTGCTTTTTGTAGCAGTCTATAGCCATATGACCCATTTTACCACAATAGTAGCATTAAACATTGATGTTTGCATTCTGGCCTCTTTGCCATCCACCATGACCTCTTTGGCTCCCCTTGCCTCTAGAGTTACCACGTCCTCCTCCAAAGGACTGGTTTTCTTAAGTTTGCTGCATATTCTGATTTCTACCATGGCCTCTAAATCGGCCTCCTCTACCTCTGCCTCTACCTCTTCCAGCATTTGAGTAGAAGACAGTTTCTTTTGAAGTTCCTCCTGAAGAAGATGCACCACCATTTCTCTGCTCTTCAGAAATTAGAAGAGCAAACAACCCCTCAAAATCAAGAAATTTTTCACGGACGGCAATGGATGTCCGGAACTGTGCATAATCCTTTCCTAGACCATTCAAGGTCACAGAGACTAGATCATCATCTTCCACTGGCGACCTAATGGAAGCAAGTGCATCTGCAATTTTCTTCACCTTCATGTGGTAGTCATTGATGCTCATATTTTCTCTCTGCACATTGTGCAACTCCTGCTTGAGCTGCATTTTCTTGGCTTGCGTATTTGTGCTGTACATTTTACCCAAAGTATCCCATGCCTCCTTTGGCGTACTTGCATCCTGAATATGCACAATCATAGAATCCGAAATACTGATAGAAAGCCAGTACATAACTTTTTTGGCTCTCTCATGCCATCCTTTAAATGCCTGCATTTCTTGTTGATTGGGAACATTAGGAAGAATTGGTTCTTCTTCATTTCTTGTAATGAACTCCCAATAGCCTTTTCCCATAAGGAAATTCGTCATTCTAAACTTCCATGCTTAGAAGTTGTTCTTGTCAAGCTTTTCAGTGACAATCTGTGAAAGAGAATCAAACGCCATTACAGAACACTACAAAATATTCTGTCACTGCAAAAAACATAGCTTTTGCCTCACATGGGCAAATCTGCAAAACTGACGAAAGTGGTATTTGACCACACAATCACTTCCTAGTGACGATTTTGCATCAACATGCAATAAGGGTGATTCTGTAACTCTCAGTATCTCTCCGCACAGGCATACGATGCAATTTTCTATGGCAACTTTTCACCGAACTACAGAGCAATGGTTGCACAGCAAAAACTGAGCCTTTTTATGAGTGCCTATGAAGAACTTCCGCCTTCAAAACGTGCCCCGAAACAGCCTCGAATCAGAAAAATAAAGTCACCACGGGCTTCATCCTTTCCCGCAACATATACTATCCTCTTGCCACACTGCAAAGGGCATCTCAGTGCACTCTTGCACTTTCGGCTGTGCTACCTGCAAAGATTTGCTCCCAAACTCGAAAAAGGAAAGCAACAATGGTCCTCTTACCAGGACACCGTGAACTTGGTTTGCTTTCTTGAGCTCCTTACCACCAAACAAGGCTCTGATACCATGTGAAGATAGTGGGAGAGAGGGAAGGAGTCTCACTTGCAGCTTTCTCACATACACAATGGGGGAATACACATAAAGGTGGAGGCTAAAAACAGTTTTCCTCTTCTAAGTTGTGAAAGCCAAAAGAACTCTAGTACAAAGAAATAGGAGAACCCTATATGTGGGTCTCAAACCGAACTCAGCTAACTAAGCTGGCATACTAACTGAGCCATGAACTAGAGTACATAAGGATAGTTGTCATCCAGCTATTATTCGTCGTGGGCGATGTACCAACCACATCTGTAGCTAACAAGTCAGTGACATAAATGCACAATGGTCACCCTGGCATATCACGAGTGAGCTCGATATCTCAACAATAGGCTTATAGCCTATTATCCCATATTTGGATAGCCTGTCTAATCCATACTGCCTTTGCAAGAGCCATATCCCACTTGGTGATCTAATCACCTCAATGCCCAAGAAGTAATGCAGCTCTCCTAAATCCTTCATCTCAAACTTTTGCTTCAATAGCAATTTCACATGAAGGATATATTCATCACTATCACCTGTGATGATCAAATCATCAACATAAATGACAAGCAGCATAATGCCTTTCTCTATTTTTCTCACATAAAGTGAGAAATCTGCGTTGGAAACAAAAGCCGATAGTGACAAGATACTGTCCTATCTTGTCAGACCATGCTCTGGGTGCTTGCTTCAAGCCATACAAGGCTTTCTTTAACTTGCAAACAAACTCAGGATGAACAGCATGAACATAACCTGGTGGCTACTCCATATAGACCTCTTCTTGCAAATTACCATGCAAGAAAGCATTATTTACATCCATCTGATGTAAAGACCATCTCTTTTATGCAGCCATAGCAATGACTGCTCTTACGATTGCCATCCTTGCAACCGGACTGAATGTCTCTTCATAATCAATTCCATATGTCTGTGCATACCCCTTGACAACTAATCTTGCCTTGTATTTGTTCACAGAACCATTTGCATTGTGCTTCACCTTATAAACCCACTTGCAGCCAATCGCATTCTTGTCTTTAGGCAAAGGCACCAATTCTCATGTAGCATTTGCTTCCAAAGCATCCATTTCTTCATCCATGGCTTTCTCCCATTTTTCTTTTCCCATGGCTTGTGCTCAAAAGAAGTGGTTCTGGTTCATGTATCACTTTGACCATATAGGCATAGTGAATGGTTGTAAATCCATCATATTTCAGCCTATCCATAGGATACCTAGCTCTGGTAGACCTGCGCAAAATAGGCTTACTACTAGGTGCTCTCAAAACATCCCTTGTCTTCCTTACTCCAGGTGTAACAACAGAAGGAATACCCAACTCATCATCAAGGCTCTGTTCTAAGCCACTAAATTCACCATCCACATAAGAGTGACCTGCATTCACATCAACCATGGGCTGATCGTTCACACCTATGTCACCCTTTGGTCACCCCTCTGTCACCCATGTCACCCATGTTCACCCTCTATCACCCATGTTCACATCAATGTCACCCCTTGTTCATACTAAGTTCACCCACCCTTAGTTCATTCCTTGTTCACCCTTATGTCACCCTTGTCCACCTCTATCACTCCTTTGTCAACCCTGTCCACCATGGGGCCCTTCCAGAATAGTTATCCTTCCATCTCTCAAGTGGTAATATTACCACACCACCGAGTCGATTTTTGAAGTATAGAGCTTGTCAAAGCTCAAGGGCCAAAAATGTAGAAATCGCAGGCTACAACTGAGCTGTGGTCCTCCTCCCCGCTCCCTTGCTGCCCCCTCTCCTTCAGCCCCTCCCTCAGCCCCCTCCCTCAGCCCCTTCCCCTCCCCCTCCCTCAGCCTCTCCCTTCCTCCCCCACCTCTCCCTCTTAGCCTAGCCCCTCCCCTCCACTATTTGCATTGCTTTGAGGAGATCCTCCTTATCTCAATCTGCCTATCCATGGCGAAGTATGTGAACCACTTCTAGAGGACACTATAGGTCCACTAATATTTTGTGATTGCTGTTGTGAATTCTATGCAGCATTACCATTTTGTGCATCTACATCATCAATCACATTTATTGGTTTATACTAGGTGCTCATCTCATCAAAACCAACATCTCCCTTCCTCCCCCACCTCTCCCTCTCAGCCTGGCCCCTCCCCTCCACTATTTGCATTGCTTTGAGGAGATCCTCTTCATCTCAATCTGCCTATCCATGGCGAAGTATGTGAACCACTGCTAGAGGACACTATAGGTCCACTAATATTTTGTGATTGCTATTGTGAATTTTGTGCAGCATTACCATTTTGTGCATCTACATCATCAATCACATTTACTGGTTTATGCTAGGTGCTCATCTCATCAAAACCAACATCTTTGCTCACAGTAAACTTACGAGTAGAAGGGTTATAGCATCTATACCCTTTCTATTGCAGAGAATAACCAATAAAGATGCACTTGTCAAATGAACATAGGAAATGCAACCAAAAACTTTCAAATGAGAAATATCTGGTTTCCTACCACTATACCTCTCCTCTAGCGTCATGCTATGTATTGTTGCAGTGGGATTCGAGTTCATTATGTAGATTGCTGTAGCATCTGCTTCAGCCCAATAATAATCTGGCAAGTCTTTTTTGTTGAGCATGGCAAGAGATACCTCTCCAATATGCATGTTTTTCCTTTCTGCAAGTCCATTTTGCTGTGGGGTATGACTGCATGAATATTGCTGCTTTATGCCATGCTCTTGTAGGAAACTTGCAAACTCATTTGAGAGGTACTCTGCCCCTCCAGCTGACCTTAGGCATTTTATTTGCAGGCCTGTTTCTTTTTCAACTGTAGCTTTAAAAGCTTTGAAATGCCCAAACACCACTTTTCTTTTTCATAAAATACACCCAAACTCTTCTACTGTAGTCATCAATAAAAGTGACAAGATAATGAAAGCCTCCAATAGATGCAGCTTTAGTAGTCCACACATCAGAGTGGATTAATTCCAATGGCCTCTTACTCTCTTGAAGATGTCTAGGAAATGGTTTCCTTGCCTATTTTCCAAATTGGCAGGCTTCACATACCTTATGCAATTCTGCAACCTTGAACTTAGGCAATCCTACAACAATATTTTGGGCCTGCATTAATTTAAATCGTTGTACATTAACATGACCAATGTATTACATTTACATGACCAATGCGTTTATGCCACATATCAATATCTGCAACTACACTGGTCCCATGTGCAAACATTGCTGCACTCAATTCAGGCATGTCCGCATCCAATGTAAACATCCTGCCCTTCTTCTTCCCTTTTGCTATCAAGCGACCTTTATTTTTTATATCCTCAACAAGGCATCCATGAGGATTAAATCTGACCTGCAACCCTGCTCAACCATTTGACCAACAGAAACTAGGTTCTTGGTGATATTTGAGACATAAATTACATCAGACAGGTATTCCTTTTTCCATCCTACATAGACAAAGGAATTTTACCAATTTGCACAATAGGATGTGCAGTATCATCACCAGTCTCCACAAATCCTAGTCTTTCCATTTTCCTTGCATCCTGCATCCATTCTGCATGACTTGTCATGTGGTTTGATGCACATGAGTCAACATACCACACATCATTGCTTTCTTCTGCACTTGTCACAAAATTGGTCATGTGTTACATCATAAACAGATGCTCATTTTTGTCATCACCCTATCTACTAGAGGATGCATAATTGCCTTGTTGCAATGTTTGAGTCATGATGTCATTCTGCTTTTTAGAGCAGTCTTTAACCATATGACCCATTTTACCATAGTAGTAGCATTCAACATTGATGTTCGCATTTTGGCCTCTTTGCCATCCACCATGACCTCTTTGGCTCCCCCTGCCTCTAAAGTTATCATGTCCTCCTCCATAGGACTGGTTTTCTTGAATTTGCTGCATATTCTCATTTTTTCCATGGCCTCCAAATTGACCTGCTCTACCTCTGCCTCTACCTCTTCTAGCATTTGAGTAGAAGACAGCTTCTATTGAAGTTTCTCCTAAAGAAGATGCACCACCATTTCTCTGCTCTTCATAAATTAGAAGAGCAATCAACTCCTCAAAATTAAGAAAATTCTCACAGACGGAAATGGATGTCTTGAATTGTGCATAATCCTTTCCTAGACCATTCAAGGTCATAGAAACTAAATCATCATCTTCCACTGGTGACCCAATAGAAGCAAGTGCATCTGCAATCTTCTTCACCTTCATGTGGTAGTCATTGATGCTCATATTTTCTCTCTGCACATTATGCAACTCCTGCTTGAGCTGCATTTTACTAGCTTGCGTATTTGTGCTATACATTTTTGTCAAAGTATCCCACGCCTCCTTTAGCGTGCTTGCATCCTGAATATGCACAATTTTAGAATCTGAAATACTGATAGATAGCCAGTACATAACTTTTCTGGCTCTCTCATTCCAGCCTTTAAATGCCTGCAACTCCTGTTGATTGGGAACATTAGGAATAACTGGTTCTGGTTCAGCTCCAGTAATGAACCCCCAATAGCCTTTTCCCTTAAGGAAATCTGTCATTCTAAAATTCCATGCTTGAAAGTTGTTCTTGTCAAGCTTTTTAGTGACAATCTGTGAAAGAGCATTAGACACCATTATAGAATATTGAAAAATATTATGTCACTACAAAAAAAACAACTTCTGCCTCACAAGGGAAAATTTGCAAAACTTACGAGAGTGGCATTTGACCACACAGTCACTACCTAGTGACGATTATGCAGCAATAGGCAATAAGAATGATTCTGTCACTCCCAACATCTTTGCCCACAGGCATATGATGTAATTTCTGCGATAACTTTTCAAGGACCTACACAACAGTGGTCACACAACAAAAATAGGGAACTTTTTTGAGTGCCTGTGGAAAACTTCCACCACCAAAATGGGCCTCGAAATGGCCTGTAGCATATACTACCCTCTCGCCACACCGAGAAAGGTGTCCTAATCTGAGACAGTGCACTCTTGCACTTTCCGACTGTGCTACCTGCAAAGATTTGCTCCTAAACTCGAAAAAAAGGAAAGCAACACTAATCCTCTTACTAGGATACCGCGAACTTGGTTTGCTTTCTTGAGCTCCTTACCATGAACCGAGCTCTGATACTATGTGAAGAGAGTGGGAGAGAAGGAAGGAGTCTCACTTGCAGCTTTCTCACATACACGATAGGGGAATATACACAAAGGTGGAGGCTAAAAACAGTTTTCCTCTTCTTAGTTGTGAAAGCCAAAAGAACTCTAAGTATAAAAGAATAGGTGAACCCTATATGTGGGTCTCAAACCAAACTCAGCTAACTAAGGTGGCATACTAACTGAGCCACTAACTAGAGTACATAAAGATAGCTGTCATCTAGCTATTATTCATGGGCAATGTACCAACCACATCTACAGCTAATAAGTCAGTGACATAAATGCACAATGGTCACCTTGGGATATCATGAGTGGAGCTCGATATCTCAACATTTGCATGCTACTCAACAAACATAGGCATCTGGTTATCATGGTCGTAGAGCTTCCTTACCCATCGCGACAATGGCTTTTCCGGTGGTGTAACAATAGGTTGGTGACTTATACCTTCATCATTTGATATTTCCTCCTCCTTTATAGCTCATGGGACAGGTCCATAATGAATTACCTCTTCGCTTGATGATAAAGTGAAAGAGCTCTTCTCTGCCTCCACTTCATGTGGTTGCTCCCTGAACACCACATCATGGCTCGCTATGATCTTCTTTGCCTCTCGGTCATACAACTTACATTAGGGGAGGATTGGGGTCTCAAAAGGGCCTCCAATTAGTGTTTCCTAATTTTAAGGGATTAGAAAGTGATTTGAGGTGTACCAATGAGAGTGCTAGAAGGTGTGGGTCAATGCTATGTTGAGGTGGAGGGTGGGCAGGCCTATAGAGAGCCCTGATTGGTTGCTCCCCTTACACTAGGGACCACCCAAACCATCCCCCCCCCTCTTAACCCATGTTTGAGCCTCCTACCAAGTGCACCTCCCCCACATGAGCCCAAAACTGCCTTCAAAGGGATGGTAGGGCCCTTTTGGCGAATTTTTTTGCTCCCCTCCCTCTTTCTAGAACCTCTGCGCCCCACTGTTCTAGTCCAACCTACCATATCACTCCATTAGAACCAAATCCCATGCATTTTCCCTCTTTCCCCTCTTTCTCTGCTCCCTCCCGCTTTGGCCTGCTTGCTGCAGCTCCTATCTCTCTCCCCTCTCCCTCTCCCTCTCTTGTGACTCTGCTGGAGTTGCTCTGTCCCTCTCCTTCTCCCTCTCCTGTGCCTCTATTGTTGCTATTTCTCTCTCCCTCTCCTTCTCCCTATTTTGTGCCTCTGTTGGAGTTGCTCTGTCCCTCTTCTTCTCCCTCTCCTATGCCTCTATTGCTGCTGCTCTGTCCCTCTCTTTCTCCCTCTTTCGCTCCTCTATTGGAGCTGCATTGCTCTATGTAGGAGTCCCATTCTTGCTTTTGCAGCCTCTGCAAGCATGGTGAGGAGCAAGGCTACAAGACCACGCAGTGCTTCAACCTCTTCTGCCTTCCATAACACCAAAAATGCATTGGATGAGTGGATCCCTTGCACCTACAGCTTAAATGACTGGACAGTGATGAAAGGATCGGCCAAAGGTCCACATAAGCTTCCCAAGAGCAAGAGAGGTGACATCTTGCATGAGTGGAAGGGGCGCATCTTGAAGTTCAAGTTTGGGAAGAAAGGATGGCTTGCAAAAGTGCAACATGTTTACATGGGGAAAGATATGCGACTTTCTCCATCATTCAATCAATCTAGGATACCATCACACTGTGAGCCTTTCTATCTATGTACCTTTTTCACCTATAAGTGTAATGATTACATTTGAAGATTTTGTGTTTGGTTTCTAAGAGCTCTTATTCATGGTGGCAGATGTTTTCCCTTTGGACTTTGAGGAGTGGGAACCAGTTGAATCATTCATAGGCAAGTTCACTGCGATTCATGAGGATTTAGGTAAGCAAATGCATGCCGGGGAGAAGTTTCCTCCTTGCGAATGAAGAATGTGTATTGGTATAATGCAACATACATCACTCCAACGACATCATCAAGCTATGGCCGCCATTGCACCACCATAACTTCAAGACATGGATTGCAGCAATGTGGACTCAAGGACATTGCAATCGTACAAGGACAAGATTGCAATGGATGTGGGCATGGCCATGAAGTTTACATTTGGAACCAAATGGGCAACCTTGGTTATCTTGGTTTATGCCTCTGCAAATTTTTGCTTCTTTATTTCAGAATATACATATGCATAGAACAAAAACTATGTAGTCCTACAAGCGTGTAGATGAAAATGCTCTTGAAGATTTACTTGGGATGAATTGGGGATCTAGGTCAGGCGACCAAAAGGGTGGTGTTTCAATGTCACGCATGTAAAGACAATGTGGTTATTAGATACCATTTGTCATGCCAAATGTTGTATTTAGCTTTTCAATACAGGTGCTGGAAGAAAACAAATGGCCGATGGCTTCCCCTAGACTCTAATGATGAAGACAATTTGAGACCCCAATTCTCCTCTAATGTAGGCTTTCTTCTCATCACAATAGCCTAAAAAGATACACTTGGTGCTGTATGGTTGTAGCTTGTTTCTCTCTTTGTCTGGTACATGCGTATAGCATTCACACCCAAATGTTTTGAAATGGGAGAGAGATGGCTTCTTACCACTGTAAGCCTCATGTGGTGTTTTACCTTTGAGTGACTTTGTATAGCTGTGATTAAGGATGTAAACCATAGTATTGATAGCCTCAGCCCAAAAGTGGTTTGGCAGTCCAACACCTTTCAACATACACCTCCCCATCTCCACGGTGGTCTGCATTTGGCATTCAACAACCGAATTTTGCTAAGGCATCTGTGGTGTCATCATTTGTCGCTTGATCCCTTTGCTCTTGCAAAAATCTCCAAACTCTATAGAAACAAACTCGCCACCACCATTCGATCTGATTTTCTTCACTTTTCTCCCTGTTTCATTTTCAACAAGCTGTAGCCATTCTTTCAATTTACCAAAAGCTTGAGCCTTTTCGCAAAGAAAGTACACACACATCTACCTACTATAGTTGTCAACAATCAATAAATGCCTTACCGCACAAGTCAACATCCACCAACTCTAGAGGAGAATTTTTTGCTCTATTCTTGATTTCTTGTGGGAATGCCTTTCTCTGTTGCTTGCACATCATGCAAGCTTCACATGGTTCTTTGATTTCTGGTACTACAGGTAAGTGAGCAACCATTCCTTGCTTCAGCATCTCCTTCAGCACTACAAATTCGATGTGGCCGAATCTTTCATGCCAAAGTCTGCTTGTGCCCACTCCAGGAGTGGCTGTAAGAGCACTTAGCTCATACAGGTTGCTCCTCCTTAATCCTGTGCCAACAAGATTGCTTGCACTATCCAAAATTTTGCTCCTACCTTGTTGAACCTCACCTCATGGTCAAGTTCAGTTATGGAAGCAACTAATAGCAAATTTCTCTTGATTTGTGGTTGTGCTATTTCCAACTGTCATGGTGATGGGTTCCTGTAGAGGCTACATGGAACAATATAGACCCTTCTTGTAGGTCATGTGAAAGGAGGCACCACTATTCAACACCCATGAATCAGTGGTTGAAGCTTCTTGAAGTGCGGAACACTCTTCCTCAATGGCCAGAAATACCCAACTCTTCTTTTGCTGTGTTACCTGTCTCTTTCCCCTTATCTGTCTTCTTTAGTATTCCATTCTTTTCATCTGCTTTCTTGACCCGACAATCTACAATCACATGGACCTTCTTCTTGTAGTAGAAGCATTCTCCCTAAAACTTCTTCTTGCCGGCCTTCTTCTTTTTTTCACCACTAGTAGAGGACTCACCTTTGGTGGAGGAACCACCTTTGCCTTTCACAGTGGCAGAGAACGCAGCACCCCCATTGCCGCCTCCATCTTGAGATTCAAGCCTCAATTCCTCCTCCATAAGTAAAGCACAGAACTCCTCAAATGACAATGGTTGGGGTCTCATCTGGGTGTTAAGCACTATTACCAGTCCATCAAACCTTGGTGGACATATTCAGAGACACCAGCAAGCTAGCTCTTCGCTAGTCTTTTGTATCCTAGCACCAACCATCTGGTCACATAGACTTTTGATTCGGGTTATGAATGCCTCCATTGTCTCTCCTTCATTAAACTTCTCAGCTTTCTACACAATCAACTTTCTACCATCAATGGTCTCATTGATAGACCTCATCTGACATGCAAGTTAGGATCCATCCAATGTCCTAGGCTCACACATGGCTTCTCCTCATATGGGGGCCTTACAACTTGAGCACCTTGGACCACTGGTTGATACCAAGAGGGAACAACTAGATGGTACGAACTACACTTTGTGGAAGTTTGAAATTACTGCTATTTTGGATTCATATGAGCTTCTAGAGACAATACTGGGAATTGACCCAGAACCACAAGGAACCCCCGACCCCCAGCCAATCTGGGGAGTACGATACCTCCTAATGCCAACCTTCTACAAGCTTGGAGACATAGGAGTGCAGATGCTCTATGTGCCCTGGTTACAAGTACTACTGACAGTGTTTTGACCTTGATTTAGCATACATCTAAGGCAACTGTGGCTTGGAATATATTGACCAGTTAGTATGAGACGCGGAATCAGACAAGGATCCAAAACCTAGAGAATCAGCTTGAAGCTAAGAAGTTTAATGAAGGAGAGACAGTGGAGGCATTCATAACCCGAATAAAAAATCTACGTGACCAGATGGTTGGTGCTGAGATACAAAAGACTAGCAAAGAGCTAGCTTGGCGGTGTCTCCCGATATGTCCACCAAGGTTTGATGGATTGGTAACAGCGCTTAACAATCATATGAGACCCCAACCATTTTCATTTGAGGAGTTCTGTGCTTTACTTATGGAGGAGGAATTGAGGCTTAAAGCTTGAGATGGAGGCAACAATGGGGATGCTACATTCTCTGCCACTGCGAAAGGCAAAGGTGGTTCCTCCACCAAAGGTGAGTCCTCTACTAGTGGCGACAAAACGAAGAAGGGCGACAAAAAGAAGTTTCAAGGAGAATGCTTTCAATGCAAGAAGGGCCATGTGATTGCAGATTGCAGGTCAAGAAAGCAGATGAAAAAATGGTACCCTGAAGAAGACCGATAAGGGGAAAGAGATAGCTAACATAGTAGAAGCAGAGTTGGATCTATTTCTGGCCATTGAGCAAGAGTGTTCCTCAATGCAAGAAGTGTCTACCACTGATTCATGGGTGTTGTATAGTGGTGCCTCCCATCCTCGGGGGGGTCACTATGTATAAACCCTCTATATCACGTGCGTTCAAGGCCTATATTTAAAATCCCTTATCTGCAAATTTTTTCATTAATAAAATGTACCCCTTTTCTATACAAATCTGTAAAGTTTTTCAAAAACTATTTTAAATAGTCCCTTATGTATATTTATTTCTGTAAATTTTAGGAATAAAAAATATCCTTCTATTGAACTCACGTGATAGGGTTACATATGATGAGTGACCCCCCCGAGCTCCCATCACATGACCTGCAAGAAGCGTCTACATTGTTCCATGCACCCTCTACAGGAACCCATCACACAAAATGCCCTATTGAGGGTACAAGTACGATTTCATTTGTTTCTATAAATGGAGATGTTAAGAAACTATCTAATGTGTTGTATGTTCCACAAATCAAGAGAAATCTGCTATCAGTTGCTTCCATAATTGACCTTGATCATGAGGTGAGGTTCAACAAGACAGGAGCAAAAATTTTGGATAGTGCAGGCAATCTTGTTGGCATAGGAGTAAGGAGGAACAACTTGTATGAGCTAAGTGCTCTTATAGCCATCGCTAGAGTGGGCACATGGAGACTTTGGCACGAAAGATTCGGCCACATTGGATTTGTAGTGCTGAAGGAGATGCTAAAGCAAGGTATGGTTGCTCACTTACCTGCTACAATAGCAGAAATCAAAGAACCGTGTGAAGCTTGCATGATGGGCAAGAAACAAAGAAAGGCATTCCCACAAGAAAGCAAGAATAGAGCAAAAAATGCTCCTCTAGAGTTGGTGCATGTTGACTTGTGCAGTAAGATGCCTACATAGGCCTTGGGGGGATCTTCCTATTTTCTATTGATAATTGACGACTATAGCAGGAAGATATGGGTGTACTTTCTTCGCTAAAAGGCTCAAGCTTTTGGTAAATTGAAAGAATGGCTACAGCTTGTTGAAAATGAAATAGGGAGAAAAGTGAAGAAAATTAGATTGGATGATGGTGGTGAGTTTGTTTCTACAGAGTTTGAAGATCCTGCAAGAGCAAAGGGATCACGCAACAAATGATGACATCACATTGCCTCAGCAAAATTCTATTATTGAATGCCAAATGCGGACCATTGTGGAGATGGGGAGATGTATGTTGAAAGGTGCTAGACTGCCAAAGCACTTTTGGAATGAGGCTGTCAATACTGCAAGTTTACATCCTTAATCGCAGCTATACAAAGGCACTGAAAGGTAAAAAGCCACATGAGCCTTGCAGCGGTAAGAAGCCATGTGTCTCCCACTTTAGAATGTTTGGGTGTGAATGCTATGCGCATATACCAGACAAAGAGAGAAACAAGCTACAACCCAAAAGCACCAAATGTATCTTCTTAGGCTATTGTGATGAGAAGAAAGCCTATAAGTTGTATGATCGAGAGGCGAAGAAGATCATAGCGAGCTACGATGTGGTGTCTAGGGAGCAGCCACATGTAGTGGAGGCAGAGAAGAGCTCTTCCACTTTATATCATCAAGCGAAGAGGTATTTCACTATGGGCCTATCCCAGGAGCTATAAAGGAGGATGAAATATCAGATGTTGAAGGTATAAGTCACCAACCTGTTGTTACATGACTGAAAAAGCTATTGCCGCGGTGGGTAAGGCAGCTCTATGACCATGATAATTAGATGCCTGTGTCTATTGAGCAGCATGTAGATGGATGTTGACTCTGTGCCAACATGGATTTATGTAGAAAGAGAATGTGTTACAACTTCTACACATGACTTCTACATGTAGAAAGAGAATGTGTTACAACTTTGTGTTACAACTTCTACATTTAGAAAGAGAATGTGTTACAACTTTGTGTTACAACTTCTACACACGAATTTTACATGTAGAAAGAGAATGTGTTACAACTTTGTGTTACAACTTCTACATACGACTTCTACATGTAGAGAGAGAATGTGTTACAATTCCTACATGCAGCGAGAGAAGCTCTCCAACTTGTATAAATACCCCATAATGGAATGAAGCCCACACTCTTTGGGGCATTGTGTTCAGTCTACTTTGGTATTCCAAGCATTTGTCTCAAGTGTCTATGCTTCCTTGCACTCCACATCCAAAAGCATGTCCTAACCTTGTAACTCCTCCTCCCCTCTCCTCCAACCTTGCAACCCATCCTCTCCCTCTCCTCCTCCCTCCTCCTTCCTCCTCCTCCTCCCTCCTCCTCCTCCTCCTCCCTCCTCTCTCTTCTTTCCCCCATGCTGTTACACCTTCCTCTCCCACTCCTATGCTCCCCCTAAACCCTTAGTTCCTCAACCCTTAATCTCCATGAACTATGAGGGAGATGAGTTCTCCACCATGTACTCTACTCTAAACCTTGGA
The DNA here is from genome assembly GCF_047967505.1 of Dipteris shenzhenensis. Lineage (NCBI taxonomy): Eukaryota > Viridiplantae > Streptophyta > Polypodiopsida > Gleicheniales > Dipteridaceae > Dipteris > Dipteris shenzhenensis. Next base: position 24,837,850 of record NC_141605.1, on the reverse strand, counting down.
ACCCCTTCTAACCCTGGAACCTCCTTCTAAACCTTGGAACTCCTTCTAACCCTGGAACTCCTTCTAAACCTTGGAACTCCTTCTAAACCCTGGAACCTCCTTCTAAACCTTGGAACCTCCTTCTAAACCTTGCAACTCCTAAACTCTGGAACCCCTTCTAAACCCTGGAACCTCCTCCTAACCCTTAAACTCCTCCTAAAATGTACAACCCCCAATGAAGGCGAAAGCCTTCATTACCTCAACTTGCTTGCTTTTAGTGTCCACTTCACTTCAGGAGCTTGGAAACACCTTCATTCTTGAATCTAGGATCATTTCATTGGATTTCTGACTCACTGTGTCAGTTTCCGCGTTTTTCTGCCCGGGTGTTGGAACTCAAGTTTGGAGCAACCATTTGCAGATTTGTCAGTTCTGGTGGACTCAAGAGGTCCTAAAACTTCTATGTTGCTCATCATTTACACTCTGATGGAGTTTACAAGTAGCTCTATTTCCAAAAAGGTTTTTTCAGTCCGTGTGTTGGACCCAGTGATTGAGACCACGGTTTCCAAAACCGTTTGTCCCATTGCATTTTGGATGTCCTAAAACCCCTACCTATCAATTCTTATGCGATTCGGTGGGGGGTTTTCAGAGTTATACATCTCTGTGTATTTGATTTCATCTCTCTGTTATGCATTCTTCATTCTAAGGTTTTGAAACCTTAGATTTATGCCACATGGTAGTGGATAAGTGTTGACTCCCATTTATCACTCATCGGTTGGGATTTTGGAGTTTCGGCAAAAGAGAGATATTTGCATATTTTCTTGCTGAGCCCGATTATGCAATGGCACCCATGTTTTGAGGCATCTCAGGTTCTATTTTCAGTAGCGGTCTTTTATGTGGGACCATGATTTCTTGAGCATACCTTATGCACATCACTCTGGTTGCAGTTTGAGCCCTCTGCACTCATTTGTGTGGTGTGCATTGGGTTGCAATGGATGATTTATAGGCCATTTGGATGCATTGCGATCCTTATTAGATGCACTCTGATAGGTCCAGATTGCCTTGTGGGATGCTATTTTTATGGACACTTTGCACATGGATGCTATTTTATGCTGGGGGACAGCTTTGACACATTGCAGGTGATGCACTGATAGTGCTATGCTCTCTTGGATAGGATATTATTGATGCATATGCTAGTGGACAGTGTTTATGCTTGAGTCATTTGGCACTTATTGGCATTTTGGATTGCCATTGCAGTTGGCAATTTTTATTGGCCTAGATTTGCTCATATGGATGCATAGTACATGCACATGAGTCAAATGCATCTTTTGATGCTTTGAGCTTTGAGTTTTGGTAATGTTTCACTCTATTGTGGCATACACATTTGGGTGCACCTGGTATTTGGTGTGATTCTCTCTTACAGGCACTAGCATTTGGGATTTTGCTTTATTTGCATTATGGCATCCTCTTCCATGTCTGAAAAGGAGTTTTTCAGCATTAAAAAGTTTGATGGGATAAACTTTTCTTTGTGGAAAGAACAAATAAGGGATGTGCTTATTCAAAAGAGGAAGATTAAACCCTTGGCAGGGATGGAAGCTAAGCCTGCAAATATGTCTGAGGATGATTGGAATGAGTTGGATGCATTAGCAAAATCTACTATTAGACTTCATCTTGCAGAGTCAGTTTATTTCACAATAGTAATGAGCAGACTACGGAAGATTTGTGGAAGAAACTGTGTGCCACTTATGAAAAGGAAACTGCCTCTAATAAAGTTTACCTCATGAAGAGGTTGTTTGAGCTGCAGATGAAGGAAGGGGTCTCCATTGCTTCTCACTTGAATCAATTAAATATTATTTTTGGCCAGAGCTTCAAGCTCAGAAGATGAATTTTGATGCGGAGACTAAGGCAATATTTCTCTTATGTTCATTGCCATCCTCATGGGATACCTTTTGTACAGCTGTTAGTAATTCTGCACCTGGTGGAGTACTGAAATTTGATGATGTTGTGGGTAGCTTGTTGGCTGAGGAGATTAGACACAAGTCTATGGACGGCAACAAGTAGGATGCAGCCTTAAATGTGCAAAGGGGCAGATCACAGTTCAAGGGGAAGTCCCAAGAAAGAGGGAAGTCTCGTAGCAAATCCAGGACACGGAACATTGAGTGTTACCACTGTGGCAAGAAGGGCCATATGAAAAAGGATTGCTACAAGCTGAAAAGAGAGCAAAAGGATAAGAAAAAGAACGCAAATTGGGGTGCAAATCAAAAGGAAGAGAGTCCAAGGGAGGACAAAGGAAAAGTGAAGATCGAGGAGATCAATGTAGTCACACATGATAGTGACAATGACGTCCTCTTCATGTCTAGTTTATCTGCAAAGTTGCTTACCACTTCACATGATGCATATTCCGATGGATTGTATTTCTGGTGCTTCATTCCATGTTACTCCCCATAGGGAATGGTTCTCCACTTATGATAGTGGAAAGACAGGTTGTGTGCATCTTGGAAATGACTATGCATGTGACATAGTGGGAGTAGGTGACATAAAGTTTTCTTTTGCAAATGGGTCTGCATTTATTTTGAAACATGTGAGACATGTGCCTAAGTTGACCAAGAGTCTTATTTCATCGGGTCAGCTAGATGATGCTGGTTTTCACACCACTTTTGGCTTTCAGAGTTGGAAAATTCAAAAGGGCTCTATGCTTTTGGCCAGGGGTGGATTTGTCGAACACGGTCTTGGTGATGAAGCTTTGAATTGTTTTGAAGAGATGCGACTGGAAGGCATTTCTCCAAATGGAAAGTGTGGGACTTTGTATCCCTTACATGTATCAGGGGTATTTGATCATGTTGTTGCAATAACCGAGCAGCCAAGCACTTCTTTGTGGCATTGCAGGTTGGGGCACATGAGCTAGAATGGAATGAAACTCTTATGCCGTTTGGGTTATGTACCGCATTTGAGTTTCTCTGATTTTGAATTTTGTGAGCACTGTCTCTATGGGAAGCAGAATAAATCAGCCCATAAAAGAAGGGGAAAGAAAGAGTTTGAAAAGCTTGATTTGGTGCATTCAGATGTATGTGGTCCCATGCCTACAAGGTCATTAGGCGGGGCTGAATACTATGTGACATTCATTGATGATGCAACTAGGAAAGTGTGGGCTTATGCTATAGCTTGGAAGAGTGATGTGTTCTAGGTATTTTAGAAATGGTTGACCTTGGTTGAGAATCAGTCAGGTAGAACGCTTAAATGCCTACGGACTGACAATGGTGGAGAGTATCTCTCTCATGACTTTCAACATTTCTATGATACACGTGGGATTAAGAGGGAGCTCACATCCCCTCGTACTCCAGAACAAAATCCAATTGCAGAAAAGATGAATCGTACCATTCAAGAAAGGTTGCAATGCATGCTTTCCAATGCAAGTCTTTCTGGTGGTTTTTGGGCTAAGGCAATGAAGATTGCAGTGCATGTGATCAATAGATCACCTAGTAAGAGTTTGGATGGCGGTATTCCTAAAGAGGTAAAGAGGCATGGAGTGGCAAGAAGCCCTCTTACTCTCATTTGCATATATTTGGGTGTGAGGCATATGCACATGTGCCAAAAGAGCTTCGAAAGAAGCTAGATCCTAAGTCTAGGAAATGCATCTTTTTGGGTTATGGTGAAAGTGCAGAGATGGGCTATCGTCTCTAGGATCCAGAAGCAAAGAAGATCATACGCGGCCATGATGTAGTCTTCAATGAGAAGAAGATGCATAAGACATCCATGAGGGATGTGGAAATGAGGAGAATCACTTTCTAGGATGTGAATCCACCTGCATATGTTGATAGACAGCAAGCTGTCCATGCACCAAATGTGCAAGAAATGGTACCACCAAGTACTCCCACAGGTATATAATCAAGGGTAGATGATGCATCATCTATTGGTGGAAATGATGAGCCAAATGTGGATGATATGCAAGTGAGACAGCAAGCTGAAATGCCCTTGAGAAGATCATCTAGAGTGTCTAGACCACCTGATAGGTTTGTTCCAGGGGTAGACTATGTGATGCTTAATGATTGCGAGGAGCCTTCTTGCTACAGAGAGGCTATGATGCACGAGGATCAATGCAAGTGGGAGTATGCTATGCAATCAAAGATGAGTTTACTTATGAAGAATAAGACTTGGGACTTGGTTTCTTTGCCACATGGAAAGAAAGCATTGCCATGTAAATGGGTCTACAAAATGAAGGTCACAGGTGATGATGTGCCTAGGTACAAGGCCCGTTTGGTTGCTAAAGGGTCCAAGCAAGAGAAGGGTGTGGACTTTGATGAGATATTCTCTCCGGTTGTGAAGATGACCACACTTAGATGCATGCTTGGACTAGTGGCATTCGAGGATATGGAGCTTATGCAGATGGATGTCAAGACAGCTTTCTTGCATGGGGATTTGCATGAGGAAATTTACATGGTGCAGCCAGAAGGCTTTGAAGAAAAGGGCAAAGAGCATTTAGTTTGCAAGCTGAAGAAGAGTCTCTATGGTCTTAAGCAAGCGCCTAGAGAATGGTATCAGAAGTTTGATGCTTTCATTCGGTCCCAAGGTTTTAGAAGGAGTGAAATTGATCACTGCCTCTACACTAAAAGGGCTAGGGATAATAGCGTGATAATCCTGGCACTATATGTGGATGATATGCTATTAGCTAGCAAGAATACTTATGAGCTAGATGCATTAAAGGCCAAGTTGCATGAGGCCTTTGATATGAATGATTTGGGACTTGCAGGTCATATTCTTGGTATGCACATCACGCTATGCGCATCACGCGTGATCGGAGTAGGAAACTCCTTTGGCTTTCACAGAAGGAGTATGTTACAAAAGTATTGCAATGTTTCAATATGGAGGGGGGGAAGGCAGTTAGTACTCCATTGCCTCCATATGTGAAACTGAGTCATACAGATAGTCCCAAATCAGATGAGAGGCCATGATGGCCAAGGTTCCTTATGCATCAGCAGTTGGGAGTCTTATGTATGCTATGATAGCTACTAGACCAGACATTGCATTTGCAGTGGGAGTTGTTAGCCGGTATATGGCTAATCCAAGAAAGAGGCATTGGGAGGCAGTTAAGTGCATAATGAGGTACATGAAGGGTACCAAGGAGATGTGCATGTACTTTGGTAGAGGAGACATGTGTGTACTTGGGTACACAGATTCAAACTATGTAGGGCATGTGGATAGTAGGAGATCCACTTCTGGTTATGTGTTCACCTTTGCAGGTGGTGCAGTGTCGTGGATGTCTCACGCACAGAAGTGTGTTGCTTTGTCTACCACAAAGGCTGAGTATGTTGCAGCCACAGAGGGTTGCAAGGAGGCTATATGGCTTGATCGGCTAGTGGGAGATTTGGGGATTCATACAAGTGTACCAACATTGCATAGTGATTCCATGAGTGCTATTCAGCTAGCACGGAATCCA